>NC_090246.1:58897503-59237503 GCF_037325665.1 Littorina saxatilis | reverse complement strand
CTCAAGACAAAGAGGTAAAAATCTGTTTTCTTGGTCCATGTGTCTAAGCTACCCTGCACTGTACACGAGATTATTTCGCCATCCCGGCTGCTTTTTCTATCAGAAATATTTCATTGCCCTTGCATATACTTGAGTGAGAGAAAAGGGCCAGTGTAGCCTATCTGGTAGCTCTTTGCCCTATCTTCATGGTGCACGACGGAGGGAGTGTATACGTTGGGACAGTAAAAAGGCTGGGAGGGAGTGGGGGGGGGGGGGGGGGCAGAGAGCTGGAAGACCTGCACAGCGAAGAAGAATTTAATCACTTGGTGGCAAATTAATGGCGCCCGTTCCTCCTCGGACCGCTTCCGGAGATAGGTTTGAATTTAGTGGGCCCCGGATGTTGATTGGCGTGAAATGAAAGAAGTAGGTGAGGATTCACGTCGCCGTGCGCAAATCGTGCTCTCTGTTTACCCGTCGTTGTTTGGAAAAGGCCTGTGCTAAACAAAAACAACAAGTCGTGTAAGGCGAAAATACAACATTTAGTCAAGTAGCTGTCGAACTCACAGAATGAAACTGAACGCAATGCAACTCAGCAAGACCGTATACCCGTTGTCCACCGCTCACGGCATAGGCAGTGAAATTGACAAGAAGAGCGGGGTAGTAGTTGCGCTGGGAAGGATAGCACGCTTTTCTGTACCTCTCTTCGTTTTAACTTTCTGAGCGTGTTTTTAATCCAAACATATCAAATCTATATGTTTTTGGAATCAGGAACCGACAAGAAATAAGATGAAAGTGTTTTGAAATTGATTTGGAAAATTTAATTTTGATAATAATTTTTATATATTTAATTTTCAGAGCTTGTTTTTAATCCAAATATAACATATTTATATGTTTTTGGAATCAGCAAATAATGGAGAATAAGATAACCGTAAATTTGAATTGTTTTATAATTTTTTTTTTTTACAATTTTCAGATTTTTAATGACCAAAGTCATTAATTAATTTTTAAGCCACCACGCTGAAATGCAATACCGAAGTCCGGGCTTCGTCGAACATTACCCGACCAAAATTTCAACCAGTTTGGTTGAAAAATGAGGGCGTGACAGTGCCGCCTCAACTTTCACGAAAAGCCGGATATGACGTCATCAAAGACATTTATCAAAAAAATGAAAAAAACATCTGAGGATATCATATCTAGGAACTCTCATGTCAAATTTCATAAAGATCGGTCCAGTAATTTAGTCTGAATCGCTCTACACACACGCACACAGACAGACAGACAGACACACACACGCACATACACCACGACCCTCGTCTCGATTCCCCCCTCTACGTTAAAACATTTAGTCAAAACTTGACTAAATGTAAAAATGAAGAAAAGTTTCCAAAATTAACTGCTTGCCTCTGCTGCAAGCTTCGAAGTTGTTGCCCTTACAAAAAACTTGACGCAAGGTGCATGTCATGACTAGAAGTGTCATGACTCCCGGCTAAGAGTTTGGTTGCAACTTTATTTTTGTGGCAGAAGTTCACAAATTTGGATTTGATTATCCGCGCTAGATATCAACTAACATATATATGCCCCTGAGGTATTTCTCATTAGAGTGTAGATGGATGATGTATTGTGAGTTGCTTTAGAAATGCTGCGCTGTGGTTGCTTTTACGACATGGTTGTTCCTCAAATAGCTCTGGTGCTTGCATTTGATGATCTTTCTTTGATGGAGTAAGGTGGCCAACCACTTACCCTAGCTTTTGACTCTGAAAACCAGGCGTGCTTAGAATCTCGTAAACTTTCACTCATGTGCCTGTCAAAGCTTTGTGAAGACATTATCACTTCGTTTGGTTTTTTTTCTCTCTGTGTCTGGGAGAATATTGTCGATGAAAGGAACAGGAAAAGACACGGTTCCCTCTTACCCTCCCAAGATCTGTGGATCATGATTGCTTTTTTTCTCTCCTTGAAAACCCACACAATTCACAGAGAAGATTCTCGGAGAAAGGAACAGGAAAAGACCCACTTCCTTCTAACTCTCGTAAGATCTATAGATCGTGATTGCCTTTTCTTCTCGAAAACCCACACAAATCGCTCCTTGTCTACATCTTGGCCAGGAAGTGCAGTTGTGGATTCGGAGAGATGATGCTGCAAACCGCTGACAGACCTGGCAGTAGCTGTGAAGCTGTTGTTTTCTTTCTGCCTCGGTAAAGAAAGAGATCAGACAGGAGCACAGGCCCTGCATCTGGAGCTGGTTGCTGCTCTGCAAGACAGATGACCAGGGCTATCATGCGGCTTCCCGTGTGAGTAATAAACGCGGGCAGAGGAGCGTGAACAGCCCCAGGTAGACCGTACGATAGTAATAATAATACAGGAGGAAGAAGAAGAGAAGCGTGAAGATACCAAAGATAAGTCCAATGCTACACATCAGTGGAATATCGTTGGAGATGCTCTGAGTTTCTAATCTCTCCTTGCCAAGCCCGCTGGCCAATCACACATGGGAAGCTTCACATTTTTGTTTGAAATTAGTTCTTTTATTCCTTCTTTTATTTTTAAAATTATTTTGTTTTTGTTTCAAGGATCTAATTACTGAAAAAGTTGTGAGAATCCGACCCAAAGTTTGCTCATGTCGCTTTCACAAATCCCAGTTCCCATGCCTGCCAATGAGACTACTTCACAAAGCTCAGAAGCTTTGAATGGCATGAAGCTTACTGCAGCTGTTCTTTGTGTTGTTGCGCCTGTTTGCATGTGTTGGCCTGTAGTTGTACGGCTTCTTGCACTGTGCTGCTTCTTAGTACATGCTTGACTCTTCTGTCCAAGCTGGAATTAATTAATAAATAGCAAACCCACCTCTCACCTCCTTCCGAATTCCTTCTCCCTCCCCCACCCCACCAACTCCCAGGTCATTCTCCCCCTTCTAACATATAAATAATATACCTCTAATCTCTATTTCTGAATGGAGAATTAGTCCTTCCTCCTCTTCCGACCTCCTACCTAATCATCCACCGCACCTGATTATAGATAATATTCCTCGGATCTCTTCGTTACTGAATGGAAAGTGAGCCCTTCCTCCTCCCTCCTGCTCCCACCTCATATCTCTCACCCTCACCCCCGCCCTAATATATAATACAGCATATACCTGTGGAGCGGAAAGGAAATTCCCAATGCTCCGGTAAAGCGGGTCCGTCTGTCTGGGCCCGTAACCATTCGGGCACGAGGGCACATTTCGTTACTGTTGTTAGTGGAGCAAAACAAAAAAAGTGGCAGATTTAATTGTAGAAGTGCAGGTTAACGCATGTTCCCTGCCAGTAATGAGCTCTTGTTGTTAAGAGCAACGATGCAACTTGTTTGAATTAATATGTTAAAACTAAGGGCTTTCAGGGTATGCAACACAAACCCGCGCCCCCTTTTGTGAGGTAGTTGTTGCACTCTTAGCGTTTTTTGGAGACGCTGTGTGATTGGCTCAAGGATGTTCTGGCATTGACACTGCATGACCAAAGGAGTCTGTTTGGTTTACACAATGTATTCATATTTTCACAGGTCTTCATGAGGTTTCTTTGAAGGTCATTATTAATTGCATTTTTCGTTTTTGTGCATTATCTTAGCTGATTTGAAATACAGAAAATCAGTGCAGACTTTTTATGTGAACAGATGATTTTTTCGCCTGCTTCTTCAGTTTTCGTCTTTGCATTTTGTAAGGTATTTTTTGCACTCTCAGGATTTGTGAAAAAATAATTTTTTTGGACGTGTCTGAGCTCAAGTGATATGAAATACAGAAAATCATCGCGAACTCGATCTGTGTTCAGAGGATTTTGAATGGTAGTTGTTGCACTCTTAGCATATTTGGAGACGCTGTGTGGTTGGCTCAAGGATGTTCTGTCAGTGACACTGACAGTCATGAGGTCACATCTCTCAGCGCTGTCGTGTGCACGTGCCAAATCTGATGAGGTACCCGCACGCGTGATTGGAAATGACACCTTAGCTGTTTTTGAGGATATGCCTAATTGAATATTTTGGCTGTTGCGTTGTGGTGCACAGGTACCGTTTTTACATTTAGTCAAGTTTTGACTAAATGTTTTAACATAGAGGGGGAATCGAGACGAGGGTCGTGGTGTATGTGTGTGTCTGTGCGTGTGTCTGTGTAGAGCGATTCAGACCAAACTACTGGACCGATCTTTATGAAATTTGACATGAGAGTTCCTGGGAATGATATCCCCGGACGGTTTTTTTCATTTTTTTGACTCACATGCGAAGCAAAAGTGAGTCTATGTACTCACCCGAGTCGTCCGTCCGGCCGGCCGGCCGGCCGGCCGGCCGGCCGTCCGGAAAACTTTAACGTTGGATATTTCTTGGAAACTATTCAGTCTATCAGTACCAAATTTGGCAAGATGGTGTATGATTACAAGGCCCCAAAAAGCTTACATAGCATTTTGACCTTGCTTCAAAGTCAAGGTCGCAGGGGGCATAAATGTTGTCTAAAAAAACAGCTATTTTTCCCATTTTTCCCATTTTCTCTGAAGTTTTTGAGATTTAATACCTCACCTATATATGATATATAGGGCAAAGTAAGCCCCATCTTTTGATACCAGTTTAGTTTACCTTGCTTCAAGGTCAAGGTCACAGGAGCTCTTCAAAGTTGGATTGTATACATATTTTGAAGTGACCTTGACCCTGAACTATGGAAGATAACTGTTTCAAACTTAAAAATTATGTGGGGCACGTGTTATGCTTTCATCATGAGACACATTTGGTCACATATGATCAAGGTCAAGGTCACTTTGACCCTTATGAAATGTGACCAAAATAAGGTAGTGAACCACTAAAAGTGACCATATCTCATGGTAGAAAGAGCCAATAAGCACCATTGTACTTCCTATGTCTTGAATTAACAGCTTTGTGTTGCATGACCTTGGATGACCTTGACCTTGGGTCAAGGTCACATGTATTTTGGTAGGAAAAATGTGTAAAGCAGTTCTTAGTGTATGATGTCATTGCTAGGTTTAGCTGAAGGTCAAGGTCATGTAAAGGTCAAGGTCAAGCATGTGAGTCGTATGGGCTTTGCCCTTCTTGTTGATAAATGTCTTTGATGACGTCATATCCGGCTTTTTGTAAAAGTTGAGGCGGCACTGTCACACCCTCATTTTTCATTTTTGTAAAGCAATCTTCGACGAAGGCCGGACTTCGGTATTGCATTTCAGCTTGGTGGCTTAAAAATTAATTAATGACTTTGGTCATTAAAAATCTGAAAATTGTAATAATTTTTTTTTTATAAATAAAACGATCCAAATTTACGTTCATCTTATTCTACATCATTTCCTGATTCCAAAAACATATAAATATGTTATATTTGGATTAAAAACAATCTCTGAAAATTAAAAATATGAAAATTATGATCAAAATTAAATTTCCGAAATCGATTTAAAAACAATTTTATCTTATTCCTTGTCAGTTCCTGATTCCAAAAACATATAGATATGATATGTTTGGATTAAAAACACGCTCAGAAAGTTAAAACGAAGAGAGGTACAGAAAAGCTTGCTATGCAGCACAGCGAAACCAATACCGCGCTGAACAGGCTCGTCAGTTTCACTCCGTTTTGCACAAGCGGCGGACTACGGTCATTGTGAAAAAATGCAGTGCGTTCAGTTTCATTCTGTGAGTTCCACAGCTTGACTAAATGTAGTAATTTCGCCTTACGCGACTTGTTTGTGTGTGTGTGCGTGCTCGGTTGTTTCATTTATGTTTCAACTGGCAACGGAGATAATGATAGAATGTGGTGATCTTGGGTTCTCTTCTCAGCAGTGTTTCTAAATTTCGGTTAATGTTTCTAACGCATTAATTAATTTTTAATTCTTGGTATTCATTGTGTTTATAGAGCTCTCTCTTTCTCTCTCTCTCTCTCTCTCTCTCTCTCTCTCTCTCTCTCTCTCTCTCTCTCTCTCTCTCTCTCTCTCTCTCTCTCTCTCTCGTCAAAAATGTCAAAGCGTCTCTCTCTCTCTCTCTCTCTCTCTCTCTCTCTCTCTCTCTCTCTCTCTCTCTCTCTCTCTCTCTCTCTCTCTCTCTCTCTCTCTCTCTCTCTCTCTTCCCACCCACCCCCTCTCTTCCCTCTTTCTATCTCCTTTTGGTTGTGATATTGAGTTAGCACCCAAGCCTTCAAGTAATTCGAGATTTGTTTAATCTATATGCATTACTTACATTAATTTTCTTGCAGTCTTTTACATGCGTGGGCAATGATGAACTTCGAAACTCTACACCGCACGTGCGTGTGGTTTTTATATTTAGTCAAGTTTTGACTAAATATTTTAACATCGAGGGGGAATCGAAACGAGGGTCGTGGTGTATGTGCGTGTGTGTGTGTGTGTGTGCGTGTGTGTGTGTGTGTGTCTGTGTGTGTGTGTAGAGCGATTCAGACTAAACTACTGGACCGATCTTTATGAAATTTGACATGAGAGTTTCTGGGTATGAAATCCCCGAACGTTTTTTTCATTTTTTTGATAAATGTCTTTGATGACGTCATATCCGGCTTTTCTTGAAAGTTGAGGCGGCACTGTCACGCCCTCATTTTTCAACCAAATTGGTTGAAATTTTGGTCAAGTAATCTTCGACGAAGCCCGGACTTCGGTATTGCATTTCAGCTTGGTGGCTTAAAAATTAATTGATGACTTTGGTCATTAAAAATCTGAAAATTGTAAAAAAAAAAATTTTTTATAAAACGATCCAAATTTACGTTTATCTTATTCTCCATCATTTGCTGATTCCAAAAACATATAAATATGTTATATTCGGATTAAAAACAAGCTCTGAAAATTAAATATATAAAAATTATTATCAAAATTAAATTGTCGAAATCAATTCAAAAACACTTTCATCTTATTCCTTGTCGGTTCCTGATTCCAAAAACATAATAGATATGATATGTTTGGATTAAAAACACGCTCAGAAAGTTAAAACAAAGAGAGGTACAGAAAAGCGTGCTATCCTTCTTAGCGAAACTACTACCCCGCTCTTCTTGTCAATTTCACTGCCTTTGCCATGAGCGGTGGACTGACGATGCTACGAGTATACGGTCTTGCTGAAAAATGGCATTGCGTTCAGTTTCATTCTGTGAGTTCGACAGCTACTTGACTAAATATTGTATTTTTTGCCTTACGCGACTTGTTTTTTTTATCGCAGGCTTTCGCGCATTTGACACACATTGTTGCGATCTCTTGGAGTTTTTTTTTAATTATTATTAAAAAAAATTGTATTAACTTCTGCTGTTCTGTCTCCCTCTTTCAGCTTCGTGGGTGGATGGAAGGGAAAGCTAATTGTGTGTGTGTGTTATTTAGTATATCTGTTTTATAACTGTCACCAAGGGTCGTACAGCTGAATACGATTCTTTAGTGTAAGTGGTAAGTCAAACTGTCTCTGTCTCTAGCTCTCCCTCTTTCGCTCTCCTTCTTTTTTTTAAACACACACACACACACACACACACACACACAGGCAAGCAATCGGTTCACCTGACTACTGAGTACCTGCACTGAGACAAGGAGAAACGTTGTGTCCGCAAATAGCTAACGACACGAAGCGGCGCACTGGTGCTGGCTCGGCTGTTTCAGGCATTATATGTAGAAATGTTTCTGCGATCGTCTATCATGAACATCACGCACACACAAAAGAAAGCAAGAAAAAAATGCCTCCAGGCCTCCCCGTCGACTCGAGATGCTTTTTCTGGCATCCTTGGAATAGTAGCAGTGGATTGAACAGGCGGCTGTGCACGACTACAGCATGAGGGATTTGAGACTGATGGAGATTGAAACATCTTGTGCTATGTTCTCGCATACACTACTCAAGGATGAAGCTTCAAGGATTTAATATTGATATACATTGAAAATAATGTCTTGTGCTTTTTATTGTCTTCGCATACACTTCCGTAGGACGTAGCCATTAAGACTGGTAGATTGAACCGTGTGTGCATTTTGTACTTTTATTGGACCTTGCTGGCAGAAAACTTATGAGACTGAAAGAGATTGAAAATGCCTTGCGCTTTTTTCTCCACACTACTGAAGGACGGAGCTTCAAGGAAAATGATACTGATAGAGATCGAGATGCCTTGTGTTGTTTTTTTCTCCTGGCGGGGCTATCCGTGAAGATAGTGAAGATAGTCTGATAGGTGCGAGAATGTTTTCACAGACTACAGAGAGCCATTTGATGTGAGGGGAGATAGACAGATAGCAGTCCTGGGTGAACTGGGTGCAAGGTGAGAGTACGATGGACACTGTCTGTTTTGATGTGGTGCTTTTAATGTTTTGACGCGTTTCACAGCCTCCTCGGAAACACTCGACTTCTCTTCAGTTATTGTGGGGATATATATGCGCTCATGCTTTTGTTACAGTCTGGGAAAATGTTTACAGTGAAGACGTCATTATTTGGTGTTGTCTTCCTGATATAGAGTCTGGGGATGTGAGATGTGCATGATGTGTTGTTTGAATCTGACAGTGATTGTATGATTTTTGTATACATGTATTGTTGTCACGCGCTTTGAACTTCTGATAAGGCGCTTTATAAATGCCCGTTATTATTATTATTATTATTATTATTATTATTATTATTATTATTATATGATAGAAAGAAGAGTAGTGCTGCGACCTTCACTCTTAAAAAGGTTAAACAGTTTTTGTTTTCTCTTGGTTACTTGTTAACTAACAAAGGTGCTAATGTGTTCCCTGGACTGCTGTGCGCGGTTTAAGGTTGTTTTCGACAAACGCAAAGTTTGTTCTTTACCATCAAAATCTAATTCTGGAGACTTGTGGATGAATGGCTGAACTTTACCTCAGCTTGAAAAAAAAAACCATCGCTTAGCTACCTGGAAGTACCTCCAGGATTCAAGGGACAAGAGAAATCAAAAACCAAACAATTAAACCACCTTAGCTGATGATATTCGAGGAATAACAGGCTGCAGACCTTCCGTGTATTTGCTGAACCTGATGTCACCTCTCTCTGCTCCACTCCACTAACCCACTTTCACCTCCGCGGCGTGTTTTAAATGAAAGAGTGAGCCTGGTTTCACGACCTAGTTTATGTCCTCTTCTCGGTGTCTCCATCCCTTGTTTCTAGCGAGGGTGGAGGCTGTCTTTTGCCAACAGAAGCACCTACACAGTATAGGCACTGTTTTAATACAGATCCAGCGTTGGCGTATGCGATTTGTGGCCGAATAATCTAGCCACGTCACGGGTTTGTGCATGTGTTTCCGAGAAAATGTTTATGTCTGCCGGGCAATTATCAGGACGCTGAAAGCAACAGTGACAGGCGTCTGTGCTTTTGAAAAATGTCAGGTGTTTTCGCTTTTTTCCCCCCTGAGAAAGCGGATGCAGACTAAATACATCCTCCTGCATGTAAATGCAAATGATAACAAGAATGACATGAGGCGCGGCTTGAAGGTAACTCTCCTTCTATGAGGGGTTGTAGTCAATCTGTTTAGCACAAAAAAATGCCATCAGAAGGCATTTTTATATAGCAATCTGAAATTTGCTGTGATGATACCTAACACCATGCTGAATATAAAAAATGGTAGCAGCCAATTTTGAACACTCTAAGTTAGACAGGGCTGTGTCCGCAATCTAGGTCAAATAAAATACCCTTAGAATGCTCGTATTTCTAATCAAGAGCACAGGTTATTACTTTTCGTACACGTTTGATGCTAATACAGCTTAACAATGATAAGAGGTAAACATTTACTTCACACAGATAACAAGATTCAAAAATACAATTTTAAGTGTCTGGCCTGACCCCATAAAAATCTACCCCCCCCCCCCCACCCAAAAAAAAAAAAAAAAAAAAAAAAAACACAAACATTTCATGAGTTCAGCTTTCACAAACAAGTTGAGTATGAATTTTCACACTCGTTAGGACAAAATGAAATATTTTATAGCCAGGGGCGGACGAGGGGGGGGGGGGGGCACGTGCCCCCCCCCCCCCCCCCCGAAAAAAAAAATTGGAAAGCTGATTTTATGACCATTTCTAAGTTCAAATGGCACCAGATGGCACCATTTTGCTTCTTTGGGCCAAAATTGTTTCCGGGGGGGCATGCCCCCGGAACCCCCTAGCAAAGTCGGGCGCTTCGCGCCCATCATATTCACTTTCGATTCAAAGTGCCCCCCCCGCCCCCTTACAAAGCAACTGATCCGCCCCTGTATAGCTCTTGCCCAGTCAGATCTCTCTTAACTCTACAAGGACTGAGCATGACGTACATCTGTTTTCACTCACCCAAGTATGCAGTTAATCCTGATGACAATCCCCACCACAGCCACAAAGCGCAGTACACTTCAGATGCACTGATGCACACTTACAGCGGCCTCTGCACACTTTCTTGCAACGACACTTTATGAGTTCGTAGCAGGCATCCTGGGCCCGACACAGTGTCATCCACACAGGCTGCCAGAGCTGGCCTTCCTTTTTCCATCCATACTCAGAAGGAGAAGGAAGCTCCGGAGTTTTTTCAAGGCACTGGCTCTACACGCGTCCTTGAAAAGCTGCTCGGAGGACATGTTGCTTGAGAGCATCAGATGTTGGTGGAATGAACTCGATGGATCTGTTCCGCTGAGAAAAGAGTTTTTCTCGTGCCTCGTTCACTTTCAAACAAGAGCTGCTGCGGTCATACATCAAGACCACAAAACGTTCTATGATTTCAAAGGTTGAAGCAGTCACTTGCTCGCTGCAGGATGCGATCTGAAGAAATGCTTTTGTGACTTCAGGATACACGCTCCACGTCTGCCATTCCTTAGCTTTTCCGTGCCCTGCAAAGAAGGAAACCGTATCACACCCCGTAAGGGCGTGGAATACTGGTAACGACGTGCACTTGTCCGGGCTGACGCAATTTCGTGCGCTGGGATGTTCTTGATGTGCTTCCCAGTTCCAAACGCCACCCACATCTCCTCTGCTTGAAGTTTACGTGCAACGGAGACGGCCATCACGATGACGTCAGTGTCTGCAGTCCTGATGATGATCCTTGTTTGGCCCTGTTTGACACAGTCCGCAGCATGCAGAAAGAGCCTTGTGTCTGCCTCCTCATGCGTGCACGGCTCCAAGCCTTCGGTTGTGTAACTGTTATTAGAGCAAACAACTTTCTCGTTAGAAGTGCTCACAATCAGTTTTCCGAGATCAACCACACATCTCGAAATTTCTTTTGCTAGAAACTGGAAGAGCTCTTCTTTGTTTGCGTTGTTGCTTAGGAAGCCTTTCCAGATTGTAGGAATTGGTGCTGCACCTGAGACTCTCCTGCGCTGTCCCTGGCTTCTTTTCTGTCTTGTTACTGTCTTCAGGCTGTCTGCGCGGTAAACATCCCAGACGACATCAACTCGCTGTACACTGCTCAGTTGCTGTAACATGTAAGGCATGAAAACCGTTTCACTGTAGTCGTGAAATGTCCTGCACAGCTTTGGAGACAACATCTGAATAATGAAAGCACCATCAAGGATCTTTGCAGAATGATTAGTGATGTCTTGGCATTGGGTTTCAACGCCCAGAAGTAGCGTGTCGTTGTGGACAGGAGTCAGCTCTGCGTCAAGAAGCTCATCAAGAACGTTGAGCTCTTCCTCAGTGGGCATGACGACTTCAGGGATACTTTCTGTGGCATTGTCATACAGCAAGCGGTCATGTTCAGCAGAAGCATACTCCCCGTTTGATGCACAGCGCTCGAGGCAGGCAAGTAAATCAGACTTTTTACCAGACCTCATTTCTGACAGCTTGGCAAGAGAAGGGGGGAAGGGTTGATTTTCATGTCTGAAAAACTCTTCCATGTTTCCTTGTCTTACCTGGCAGGCTATATATAACCTTGAAAACAGAGAACAGTCAGTTAGGTCATTGGAAATACGTATAACCCTATCATAGGAAACTGACAGACCCAGATTGTACAGAATATCAATAATACCATACTTCCTGGTCTCGGCGTGTATTTTCAGTCCGAGTTAAACAGGAAGCGGAGTTTCCTTCTCTTTTGCATGGTTACGACGGGTGTCCTTCAAGGGATCTCTTGGTGCATGTTTTCTGCTGTTAAATACGAGGAGCTGAGAAATGGTAAGCGCTGCCTGTGACTACTTTTGTCCTAATGCAGCCTCCTCTTGTGATGGATTGCTTGTTTTGATGGAGTTTCCTGGCCCATCCAAAATCATACTGACGAGAGCTTTCAACGAAGATGGTGTTGCATTTTCTTGGCAGTTTTCAAGGAAATCCCCATTGAAGTTTTACTGCTTCGAGAAAATCTCTCTGCGGACAATCTTGGCGGCTTGTGCAAGCAGCAAGGCGTCGGAATCATGATCAACAACCTTGCTCACTGCATATCCCAGGTCACGTTTGAAGACAAGAGTAGCATCTCTTTCGCGACCTGTATTGCATTCTTGAAGCTCAGGGCATGCATCCAGTAGTTTCTGTCTGAGTCTTGTGGTGTGCAGACTGCAACTAACTCCAAGCTCCTGTAGTCGAGTATTGTACAGTGTGCAAAGTTTTGACATACGGAACACAGGGGCTGTTGTTTCGTCATGTTCAAAACTCTGGATATATGACACCAGCTCAGCAAAAGCAATGCCATGACAAACAGAACTGTTGCTCTGGTCACAGTTCAGTTCCTTTTCGTATTTATTGGCACGATTGTACAGGGAAATCAAACATTTCAGATGATATTGTGAATCTGTAGCAATCATATCTCCAGCAGCAAGCTTTTTAAGCAAGTCCTTGTCTTGAAGAAGGTTAGCTGCATGTCTCACCTTATAGTCCAGTCCAAATGTTGCTGCGCTGTACAACTTGCCAGAGCTCTCATTACAAAAGAAACAAATATCTTTGGATGACGCCGGAGTGCCAGCAGATCGTCTTGTTTTGGCTGAGCTGCAGGTGGCTGCTCTGTCCTCTGCCTGCCGTTTCTCAGCTTTCTTTTGAAGTCTTTCCAAACTTCGCTTGCCCATTTTTTCTCTGCAAGACTTATGCCACGATGCACTATTTATCTGAACAGTCTCTTTTATCCCAGATCCATCATCTAGTTGAAATACCCCCACAGTTACAGGAAGGTCAAAACCGCATGCAAGAAACTGTTGGACATTTTCAGCAAACAAAGTGTATCCTTCGCCACTCCTTGTACCCACTGCTGGGCAGTTCAGATGTTCTGTTGTCTTGTTCTGACAGAAAATGCATCGACTCCAGTCAACAACAGGTGACTGTGAAGTTGAGGGTTCACAAAATGGATCAACATCTTTGTAGTGTTTCGCCATATTTTTCCTGCAGAAAAAAGTTAACGTAACTTAATAGTTTTTCTCAAATATGGTGTAAGCCTTTTCTGAGAGCAAAAGGGTCTTTTAATAAACAAACAAATAAACAAAAATATATATAAAAAAAATATACAAGATTTTTTTTCAAACGCACTCCGTTTATAGAAGACAGAACTGCTCCTAAAAACAGAAAAACAAAAATAAATAAATAAACAATGAAAGACGAACGTTGACACTGAAAGCCGTAGGGTCTGGGAAGCAAAACCAACTGTTTTTTCAGTATAATATGCTATCCTTACCAAAAAAACGAAGCTGTTTTGTGACCTTGCTCTCTTCTCAATATGTCAAAAGTCGCGTACCATACTTTTTCACTCGGCGACCAAAATAATGATTGCATGCACAGACACTTGCACTTTCCTACGCATCATGAAAAAAACCCGCATGCACTTTCAAATTGAAGTAAAGGTACTCCAATAAAACAAAATTGTAAACAAACGTCACTTACCATATGTGTAGTTTGTCGCAAAAGGATGATGCAGCGATTCAACTGACACGCCGGTTCGGCAGTCCAGCGGTGTACGTGACCGCAAAGCACGCGCTCGAATCGCGACAGAATATCGCTACACTGCTATGTTTTTCCATTCTAACCTTGCTTTGGTAGGAGTCGTGTGTTATCCACACAACAGCTGATGATGAGTGACATTTCCCTACATGAGCGTTGTAATGACGTGTCAAATCATGGAATGCGTCTGCTCTCAAAAACCAAAACATTGGCGGCAGAAAAAGGAAGTGGCCCGCCACATTGATGGCCAGCCATCTGTGCCGCAACTTCATCGCGTGTTTTTTAAGGGTGGATTCCACCCAAAGTAGGACTCTACAAGGTGGCTGCTACCAGTTTTTATACCAAACTAAGTACACTTTATCGTTTTTTCAAAAAAATACATTGCTATAAAGATTGTCATACTGAATGTAAGGAACAGATTGACTAGTGGGGGTATATAAAATGATGGACAAGACGACAAATGCAGTCCTAACTGTGCGAGTGATAAGATAAAAGGGTGGGATTTTAACCTAACTCCTCTCGTCTTTTCCCTCAACTCCTCCCCCCCACCCCCCACCCCCGTCGTCCATCTTTGTAGCAGCCGGCTGGCGTGTGTGTGTGATGGGGAGTTATGGCAGGTAAACTTCGGGACTCACTGCCACTGTTTCCGTTTTTTTCCCAAAATGCTGAACCGGAATTAGAGGGAGAGAGGAGGTGGGGAGTTATTTCATGAATTACAAAGGGAGATCAGGAAACCAGAGTTGAAGAATTTCAGAGGGGGGATGGGGTAACAAAATGATTTTGCTTGCAGGAGAAATACCATGGAAGATCAGGAAACCAGAGTTTCAGAATTTCAGTCAGAACGGCGGGGTGGGGAGTGGCAAAAAAGAAGAAGAAAAACCCGGGGTGCATGGTGGAATAATTGGAGGAGAAACACAGGTGAAGGGGAGGGGAAAGGCAGAAGAGAGTAGTGTGGGTGTAGTATAGAAGACGGTCTGGAGGGCAGATGAGGTGAGCGGAGGCTGCCAGTCTGTGTACCTGAAATAGCCGCTCTTCTTCTCCATGCACCGACCCGCAGGTGTCTTGCCCCCGCACAGGTGAGCTAAATGTCGCTTTCATCTTAAAAAAAGAAGTTACAAAGTCTTTTTTGTGGCCAAGCGTGTTTAACAACGAGTAGTTAAAGGTCTTCTCCATGTGTGCACCTTATCGCCAGATCTGGGAAAGCTGGGGGTTGAATCGGGGAAGGGGTGGGCGTGTGTGGTGTTCAATCAGTTTACCAGTAATTTGTGTGCGTGCTTAGCTTTCATTTCTTGTATACACAGTCATTAAAGAGAAGTATTTTCAGGTCCTTCCATTTTTTGGTACTTTAGGCCACAAAAAAAATAGGTCTGTTTACGGTAACATAAGCCAAAAAAATAGGGTCGGTTGGTCGGGATTTTTTTTCTCCAATACAACATTTTTACGTTATTTTTAAAAAAAAAATTTTCCCCCCCAAATGCCAAAAATAAAGTCTAGGGTCGCGCGAAAAAAATAGGGTCGGTCGGGTTACCGTAAACAGACTTTTTTTTTTTTTTTTTTGCCTTACTAGGCTATGTTGGCACATTTATTGTACAGGCTTTGTTTGTACACAGATATCTAGGACAGTATCGCCAGGTGTATCGATTTGGTACCTGGCACATTTTATGGTGTCAATAATGTCTAATAAAATGGATTTTACTACTGTTCTGGCGAAACCACTTGTACTGCTGTTATAAATACTACTCAACCTTGAAATCTTCCATTTAGTGTGAATCGATGCATACTCATTTTCTTTGCAGGAATTGTTTGCTATAACTGCTTGCGCAGGAAATGAAGTGCGTAACCTGTCGGCTCTGATAATGGCCATGCAGAGTATCTCAACATGATTGGGAGTTATTAGCTCACATTCTTTTATCCGGGGGTGGGGCCTGTGTAGAATGCAAGGGCAGGCAGGGTACCGCGTCCCAGTTTACGTTTACCGGTTGCACGAGCCGATATCTACGTCATAGCGATGTGTCATACAAGTTGTTTACTATCTCCGGCCGAACATCGTCCCGCGCTGTGAAGATGGCGATAAAGATTTTCGCGCATCTCTTCCACTGCTTCGGCAAAAACATTTCACTCGTCAAAAACATTTATATCATTTTGAGGTGCGGCGGTGTCTGGAGACTTACCGTCTGTCGAAGGTTTTCTTTCGTTCTCCCTGCATTTCTTCTCGGTGCGTTTTGCCCTTATTTTCCTTTCTCCCCTGCATTTTACAATTTTGTTTCTTGACAGATGTAAATTTGCTCAATAATTGTTCGTCTAGAAATTCGCAAATTTAAAGCTTAGCTGTCAGTATGTGGTTGTCTTTGTGCATAGAGTTAAAAATAAAGCTAGGTTCTCAACATGCTTGTAATTTTGCAAACTTTAGAGCAATTGCGTCATACGTTGACCGTTTTTATGTGAGCGGTTGACTGACTACGCTGTCGTTATAGCAATTATAACAGTGATTTATTTTAACTTGTTTGTGTAACTGGGAGACAGACATTTAGTGGGCGTCCTCATTCTTGCCTAAGACACACGCACCATTATCATGTCCTTCGCTAAGGCACCAGTCAGTGTTGTGTGTGAGACAAGTCATCAGTTTACGAGAAAAACCATGTATGGTTGTCAGTGTCAGCTTGCTGGAAAGTCGCGTAACGAGCATAACAAAGCCCAAACACGAATCTTTATCTTCGCCTTTTTCTTACCCCGCCGTGGTGTGTTTCCGTGCGTGGGCGTGTGGGGGCTTCTCCTGTCGCTGGCTCTAATTCTGTTTTAATCGCACGTCGTGTGTGTCTGTGCGTGTAGCTTGAGAGAAAAAAAATCCGTTAAAAATCTGTGCACCAGAATGGTATTTTGGATTTTGAGCACCTGGACAATATTGCTTGGATTTTTCTGCAACTCAATGGTATCCCTGGATATTTACTGGCTTACTACAAATGACAACTGAATAACGCCCCTGGATTGTTTTGGACTTGTATTTCTGCAGGTGTGACTTGTGCTGTAAAAGTGTTTGTGATATTGTTGCGGCTGTCGCCGTACAAACAGGTAAGCACCTCACCATGGGGCGCCCCTTTGGCGGAGATAAACCAGTTTTAGTTCGAAAGATGAGGTACGCTCTTCAGCACTTAGTTCCTCACTACCCACACAGACCAGAAAGGTACGCTCTATTGACACGTCGTATCTTCTGCTGGTAATTGAAGGCGAAGGATTGCTGGCATTGTTGTCGTCCGCGCGAACTTCTTCTTCTTCTTCTGCGTTCGTGGGCTGAAACTCCCCCGTACATTCGTGTTTTTTGCACGAGTGGAATTTTACGTGTATGACCGTTTTTACCCCGCCATTTAGGCAGCCATACGCCGTTTTCGGAGGAATCCGCGCGAACAACTGTTCCATTACGACCGTAAGATGCAGGTTCCGCTGGGGGGTCCAATCTTTTCAAAATCAGACAAATCTACGAAGGTCCAGTCCTAGGTTATCACGCACGCATCTCGGCGTCTCAAACAGAACAGGTATGTTCAGACTTTCCGACCTCCCCGCGAGTTCGCCAGCTGTTGAATTCCGCTTCAAAGGCACGCTGGTGTGTGTTTGTCTCTTGCAGCTTCTGCAAACGTGATCGAGTTCCTAGTTTCTTCCTTCGTCGGGTTCTGTTCTGGGCTTGCACCCGGGCAGAGTAAAGAGGGGAGTGAAAGCAGTCTATCCGTCGGGGTGTGTTTACCCCCCCAGTCTGCCGTATGTTTAGCACCCTGTTCTGCTGATGCCAGCGGTCGCTTTGTCTGCCTGGAATTCGGTCAGCCTGCATTTTAGAACTGTCAGCACGTGGTGCACCTGATGTTATTTGACAGTGACTGACTCTGTTCCACTGCAAGGTTATTGTACACATTATTGGGGACAGTTTTGAGACAACGTAATGGCTGCACCTAGGATCGTGTGAAGTAATGTCATATATCTGATATCTGACTTTCTCTCTCTCTCTCATTGTGTATCTCTCGCTCTCTCTGTTCTCTTATCTAGCTCTCTCTCACACACACACACACACACACACACACACACACACACACACACGCACGCACACACACACAGACAGACCCACACACACACACACACACACACACACACACACACACACAAACACACACACACACACACACACATTGTACACCTCCTTTGGAACCCAAACAGAAATTATGTGGAAATCTCTCACTAATACTACATTACTGAAAATAATACTACATTGCTGTGGAGGATGCGACATCCTCCCTAACACTAACAGATACCTTTTCACCTTACTGTTTACCTCAGTTCCGCAGAGCGCCCAGCTTTATTTAAATTCCCCGTCAGATGCACAGGTAGTAACAAGCAGTCGTTAATGTAACACCTGGATTTAGCTGAGGCTGCATCCAGATGGCCCTAACAGGTCACTGAGGACAGGAAGTGGATTCTTCTGTGGTTTTCTTCCCTCTCCGCGTCTGTCATCTCCACAACCTCTTACTCTATTCCTCCGTCGATGTTCCCCTTTCTTATGTCTTCCGGTTTTGCTTCGAAATGACTTTTTTTGACGTTGACTCACACGTTCTCTCTCTCTCTCTCTCTCTCTCTCTCTCTCTCTCTCTCTCTCTCTCATTCGCATGCAAAATAAGCATGCGCACGCACACACACTCACACACATAATTATGTACTCACATGATGTATTCACACATTATAATGTACGTACACACACACTCGCATGCGCTGAGTCTGCTCATCCATCCACTCCAATCGGCAATCCTCTCACTCTCCCCCTATCTCCCCCTCCCCACTCCTGCTTTTGATTGCCGGCCTCTACAGGGGCAGCTGGTGGATAACTTTATGCAAGACTTAATGCCTTGTGTTTACACACACACACAGACTGCTGATGTGGAGGTATGCGCGTTGCCATCAGTGTGTGTGCACTCTTGATGACGGTTTGTTATCACTGGAACCAGGCTAACAAGGAACTTAGTCGATAAATATCGACAGGGGGCCGACAAATGGTTTAAATGGGAAATGTGTGTATATGGGTGTGGGTTTGAAACAAACAAACAAACCAACCCATGTGAACCCCGGGCCGCAGGCCTTCGATGTAGTGATTGAAAAAAAAAGGATGTTCTCAAATGGTTCAATTCTCATTTGGTCTGATTCTCAAATGGTACCGGTATACTCCCCCCCCCCCTGGCCGCAGGCCTAGGAGTAAAATTTTTATAGACACTGACCTTCTTCCCAGGGGTCATTGACCCAGTTTTAGCTATGAGAGGTGGTTCGCCCAGAGGCTGTAGAGTATACTGGGGCGGTCTCTTTGATGTCTTGAGAGGAAACTTGGCCAGGGAAGTACATGCACCAGAACTGGTGGACACCAAGGACAAACATGAAATCGAAGCAGTTTGCTTTCAGAGAGAACGGTCGTCAGCAACTCAAACTTCTCTGTTTTCTTTTTTTTTTTAAATCTGACTTTCTTTGTGGCCCCCTGACTCCGCCCCCTCCCTCTGTAAGGACCCTCCTCCACAAGGACCGATTTTTGTCAACATTTTAAAGGTCGCTAGAGAGGGGTTCCACTGTATGACCTAACCGCTACTGGCAGACGGCCTCAATCTTCACGCGCAAAGACGAGATTAATAGGTGCTCGGTTTTGGTATTTTGAATTACATTACATTAAACCTTTGTTGGGTTTCATGGTCATGGCAACAGCCATAATAATATTACATGATGTATAATATCATATTTCAGCATATGTGAATTACATGTCATCATACTAAACTGTCATACATTTTTATTCCTACATTATTCTGATTGATCACAACCAAACCTACTATCATTGGACACATCCAAATGCAAGCGCCTGTTCTTGACAATTTCTCTCTGATCTAAATATAAAATCAGTGCAATTTCCTGGGTCGGGCTTTGCCACAGACACTCACGGTTTGGCCTGTAGGTAAAATGTACAATGTATTTTCTGATTTGTGCACAAAAGCTTTTTTTCTTTTTTCTTTTTTTTAACATAACAATGTTTAATGTCACTGTATGTTTAAAAGACTATGGTCATATTTGTAAAAAAAATGTTAAATTAGAAAATAAATAACATTTTGGTTCATGATTTTTCCTACACCTGTGCTAAAAATAAGAAATAAAAATGTCGGGTATATAAGTCACTCAAATACAACTAGGTATGAATGGCTCGGTTTGAGTTTGTTGCAGTTGACCCTGCACAATGCGACATATCATGTTTTTGTTGAACAATTTTGACGTCACCCCTCCCATAGGGTGACGTATTTCACAACTTCCTGTGTTACACAAACTCTGTGATGACCAATTTTGACGTCACCCCTCCCATAGGGTGACGGATTTCACAACTTTCTACAGATGAACAATTTTGACGTCACCCCTCCCATAGGGTGACGGATGTCACAACTTCCTGTGTACACAAACTGATGACGTATTTCACAACAAAATGGCGCTGCCCATGGTCAACCTCGAAACTATCCGTATAGAATGGGGGCGTCCTCGCCCCCATAATAAACCCTCTCCCCTGGAGAGTCTCTCTCCCTCTCTCTCAAACGTTACGCCACCTTTTTGTCTTCACGCTGGTCTTCTGTAATGATTGTATGCAAACATATGTAACTAGAAAGATAACATTTGAAGAATGCATGCTCCGTCACAGTTATGCTACGACGATACGATCGGAGGTCTCTGGCGTTTGATGCTACAAGTTGGTGCAACGGATGAACACAATTAATGTAGCTTGCATGAATGAAACAGGGGAAGACCATCGCAGAATGCGGTGCTTTGAAGTGAATTTACTTTCGTGCATCCGCCATAGTCTGTTCAGCAGTTTGAAAGGCTTACAATGTTGATTGAAAGGAAAATTAATTTCACAGGGGCAACCTCTCGTTTCTTTCTTGTTTGATCAAGACAAAATACATAGTTATCTTCAACAAATGTAATTGAAACCGGGAGGATATAGTTTGTAATTAAATCAAAACTAGACATCTTTGGTTTTCCCGATTTGTTTTTTTCTTACATTCTTAACACTGCATGGTGCAGTTAATTGTTTACTCAGCACCAAAATTAGATCACATTCTAACTTTGCGCAATCGAACTCAGCTGTGTTCGAGCCAATTAAGTTTAATCTGGAAGTCTTGTGAAGTGGCAAGCCTGAACATCGTGTACAATCAATTAGATTTTGGAGGAGGGCAGTTGAAACAAGAAACCGAGGGGAAGGAGCATCAATGTTACTCTGATTTATGTTAAATGGGCAAACTAACTTGCCCGTCTTTTCTGTGAAAAAGTCGTAAAATATAATCACTTTTGTGAACATTTAAATCCTTTACACAATTCTTTCATCAGAAATTAAAGATTTTTTTAGAAACCCGTACAAAAACACTCTTATTGTTATGAGAACTAAATCAGACCCAGCGCGGCAAACATTTGCATGAAATAACATGGAGAGTCACGTAAAAAAACCGAAAACACCTGAGAAGAACTGTAGTGATCACATATTTGCCCCAAGAGAATACATTTGATTGGTCAGCCGAGAGAGAGAGAGAGAGAGATGTGAAGGTGTAATAACATTGAAAAACAAGATGATTTCTTTAGCTGCTTGCGTGAACGTGTGTCGTCATGCCTGATATGTGCGTATATTTATATTCATCACATGGTAGGCACTGGCTCAATAATGCTTTGCAAGATATTGGAAATTCAGATTTGTTATTATCAGTGAAAATAACAAAGACTGCCGTGCACGATCTGTGTAAATTTAACTGACGGTGCTAGCATGTAGAACGAGCAAGAAAAGAAAACAAGCTATAAGAACTTGAATGATCCCCATACCCCGTGAGAACTAGGGAATGCGTCTGACCGTTCTCCCTCGAGAGAGAAGGGGTAGTCGGTAGTCGGGTGTGACTCTGAAACACAAGATGATTTTTCAGTTGCCTTTGGTGTGTTGTCAATGATGCCTAAATATTTATCGCAGGGTTTGCATGAGCTATATCTTTCACAAGATGTCGTTAGTTCGGAGGTGTTGTTATTAGTGACAATAACAAAAACCGCTGAAATCTCTGTAATTGTTATTTCTGGCAGTAACATACAGAATGAATCGGGGAAAGAAAACAACTGGTACGAAATGGAATCATCACCATACCCCCCCACGAGAACTAAGAAATCCACATCTGACCGTTCTCCTCCGAGAGAGAAGGGGTATTCGTCAACATTTAACCAAGACCATGCAACAGAGAGATGAATTCTTCAGCTGCCTTGATCATGATGAGTGTTGTCGTGCCTGACTCCAGTATTCATGGCAAGGGCAGGCAGTGATGCAACGCAACGTTTGATGTGCCAGGCACAGCCCCGAAAACGTTCCAGGCATATTTACCGCACTGCCGGAACACACGCGGTGGCACTACAAGACGCTACCTGTAGATTTATAGAGTGCGAAGGCGTCTTCGACAGGGACGGGGGGGTGGGGGGGGTGTAAAGGTAACCTTGTTGCTGCACGGTGCTGCTTCTATTTGAACTGCCTGCGTCGCTTTTTTCGCTGTGTTGTCGGTTTGTTGCACACTATTATCACCGGGGGGATTTAGAGGAGTTGCTTCCTCCCTCCACCTTGTCGACGAGAGGGGAAAGGGGTGGGGGCTGAAAGCTGTGACTCATGTTTTTATTGATTTTGTGGAGGGGGAGGGGGGGTGAAAAATAGAAAGGGGTACTAACATTGAACTGGACATGTCAACACACACACACACACACACACACACACACACACACACCTCTCTGTGAGGCAACCCAAAAATCACAAAGCTGTGTACTTTATAGCCCTCCGGGTCGTCCAATTACGAATATGAATTGCATTTTAATCCTACCTTTCTTCTAGTATGTTCTCTTATGTTCACCTTTTTGTCCTCACAAAAGCCTGTTCTAGTGCGAAACTGAAACGAGAGATCTCACTCACCTTAGGGAACCATGCCGCAAGATTAGCTCCAAGCCAGCAAACACTTTGTGTGTACTGTCGACGCTGTCTGTGATATATTTTTAAGAGTGACGGAGAATCGACAGCAGGAAACCAATTTCTTCATGTTGTCGGAAATGCCAAGGGCAGAAAAGAGAACACGGGTAGAAAAAGGTTACAGGAGATTAGGGTGACTTACTTCAGGGATTATAGGCTGTATATTTGTAAGGGTGACGAAGTAGGAAGCCGATATCTTAGTGTCTTTCAGAAATGTAAGCAGATAGGCCGAGGCGTAAAAAGAGAATACGAGTAGACACGGTATCAGGAGATAAGGCCGATTTTTTTTATATATATATTTTTTTTTTTAGGGGGGGCGTCAAGAGTAACGGAGAATCGACTGC
The DNA here is from genome assembly GCF_037325665.1 of Littorina saxatilis. NCBI lineage: Eukaryota > Metazoa > Mollusca > Gastropoda > Littorinimorpha > Littorinidae > Littorina > Littorina saxatilis. The sequence continues at coordinate 59,214,370 of NC_090246.1, read as the reverse complement.
AGAAAACCAATAATTATCTTGTTGTCAGAAATGTCAGCAAATGGGGCAAGGGTAGAAAAGAACACGGCTAGAACAGGCAACAGGCGATTGGGTTCATTTAATTACTCTGGGGTGTTTAAGATATTTTTATAAGAGAGACGGAAAATCGACAGTGGGAAAGCGATCTGTTCATGTTGTCAGAAATGTCAAGAGATGGGGCAAGGGTGAAAACACGAGCAAGGGTATAAAAGGGAAGATGAGATTGGGATGACTTACTGTAGGGCGTATGGGCTGCACTGTACTCAATTCCTTCAAGAGCCCAAGTTACTAATGATTCCCTGCAATCACCCCATCGGGAAAGTTAAGAGAGAACAGATGTTTAATGGAGGTCGAAGGGGGCCTACTTCTGGCTTCTCCTTCAAAGGGACATTTACACCTTCCCAGCCCAGCCTAGAATGATTTTAATGGCTTTCCTCTCATTGTCTTCGGGACCCTTAGGTAAATTGCAAGATTTGGCTCCTTCCCTATAAAACCATGTAAATTGCCTGACGTGTTGATTCGTCTCGTCTATAGCTAATTGACTGCTATTCTCTGTTGATTCTACAGCGGGGAGAAATGCAGACACTTCTGATTGAACAGTTGGTCGAGGCTTCGGGTTTGCTTTTTGAGATATCGCTGATTACAAGGAAAGTTCAGAATCTTGGGATTCATCAGACGCAAGACGTTCTTGGGGTGCAGTTAAATATTCTTTGATTCCCTCTCTGAAAGCTTTAATCGGATAGTGTGACGGCTGCTTAAGAGTTTATGTATTTCCTGCTATTTCTGGTTGGCGTGATCAGTCTCGACTCGGATGCTTTCCATCGTGTGTACAGCAACCTCCAGGTATTTAACACTTCTGAAAAGGAAGAAATAATTCTTGTGCAAGACAGTTCGTGGTTATTTTTGTTTGATGTTAGTTTCATTGTGTTCATTATTGGTGGTGTGATTCTTCATATTGTTGTCGTGCGGATATCTGGCTCTGTTTTCACGTTGCAGTACTTGTGCATGACTGATTTTCCCCATCTAACATTGTAAATCGACTACTGACCCACTAAAACGCGACTTGAGGCGTTGTCTGTCGGAACGATCCACTTCCTTAGCCGAGTCTCATAATGATACAGTACAAGTAGAAGGTGGAAATAAAAGGTTTCTCTAACGAGAGGGCGATGTTGTGGGTTAAATGAAGCCACTGAGAGCTCTAACTGGCTAATCAGCTCTGTGGGCCGGCGGCCTATATCCCTAGTGAGCAAGGTTTGCCTGCTTTTTCCGGCCCTCTTCTCTCAGTTCTCATGTTTTCACCTCCACACTGGCCCTAATGGTACTGGGGGGAAATGGGGTTAAGTACTTTGCCGTGGCGAACAGGTACGAGAGAAAAAAAGAGATAAGTAAAGAAGGAGAAGGTGCTTGAGTTGTGTGTGTTGTGCATTTTTTGAGTCAAAACAGAAATGTGTCATGGGTTCAGAGGACGGGGAGAGGTGTAGGTCCTGCTGGTAGGGGGGGGGGGGGGGGAGAGAGAGAGTTCTGTTGGGAATGTTTTTGAAGGGATTTTGGGGCGGAGAGAAGGGAGGGAAAGTTACTATATAGGTGGAATGTGTTTTCGTTCTCTTGAATCTTTCTTTCTTTCATCCTTCATATTTTTCAGTACTCCGTACCGTAGTCATGGCGGTTCATATTAGTTTCCTGCAATTTACTCTCGGTCTGGATGTCTGAATGACAGAATTATCATTTCTCAGTATATTAAAAAAAATTATTTCGCAAGTGTGAAGTTTAATAAAAACATTCTCTGGGAAGCCTGTTTGCCTGTCACACATGTTTTGTCAAGCGCATAGTGCTTTTAGTTATGCGCTATAGAAATCTCCTTAATAAATAAATAAATAAATGTTTTGAGGTGTGAACACCTGCTGGAAGAAAAGTCATAGGTATGGAGTGGAGTCAATTTCAGGCTGTCTATTGTTTGATCTCGGGGCAGAACATATATCGGCAAAACAGCATCATAAAAGACACGCGCGCACACACACCCATTCGCACACACACACACACACACACACACACAAACAGGTTAATCTATGACAGTGTGCGGACACTGTGCGGAACTGGGTCAGGACAGGAAGCGAGGAAGGTGCACCCAGCGACAGGGCAACGCCAACCACATGGTCCAAATGCCACTGGAGCAGCTGGGGGCAGGGGCAAAGACATTGGGGAGGGAGGGGAAGGGGAGGGTGGGCATCTGCAGTCTGCACACGCAAGGGGTAGGGTAAAAAGGAAGGAGGGGCGTTGGTTCAGGTGGCACTCAGGTGTGCTGGCTGGCAGGTAAAACGCTCACGCAATGGCGTTGTTACCTGTCGGACATGGCTGGCTTTTGTTTGATGCTGAAAGTCAGGGAGGTGGCTTTGCTTGTTACCCCTCGCCTGCGACCCTGGTCCCCTGGGTCTTTCGGGGGCTTACCTACACGATGTTACACCCTTTTCTTTTCCTCCCACTTATCAACCTTGTTACTGACTTCTATATCTTTGACTCTGACTCTGAGCCAAGAAGTCAATATGAATGTCCTCGAAACTGATATGATATCTTCTTGAAACTTAGGGCATTTTCACTTCAATTTTATTGATAGACATAGATCTGTCACCCGGTTGCTGCTTCTTGTTTTTATAATTCTGTGTCCTGTCGGGAGGCCCGTATTGTTGCTTCGTTATCAGCGGAAACTGGCTTCCACGACCATGATCTTGTCGCGCTTTCTTGGCATGCGACCGACCGTTGCACTGGATCCTCTCCCCTGGCCGCTATGACTCGACGGACTGACGGCTCCGAAGGTCACCCCTTAATTAGCCCTTTGGCAACAATAATAAACAAATTCAATCTTCCTCTAAGAATGTTCACTTGTTCAAGACTTTAAAACGGTTTTTTTCCAAAAGAAATTTGTTTAATGACTGATGCAGTATTTGGCACGTCTCTTGTGCAAAATCCTTCGAGAAGGCCAAAGACAATTCGTGAACACCTGTTTGTCGAACTTATAACCCCTGGAAGTACAGTCTTTTTTTTTTAAATGGACATGACGCCTGCTCTGGAGAACTTGGGTTTTCCCATCCTTGAGTGCAGTCTTGAAATGCTGTGCATTCATGAAATGCTGTGCATTCTTGAGGCTGATATCAACTTTTGATCAAAAGTTTGTGCATTCCTGAAAGACTGATATCATGGCATGACTCCGCGATGGTCCAGTAGAGAATCAAGCCATGAAATAAAAATGGTGTGCATTCCTGAAAGACATAATCTTTGCGTGACTCCGTGAGGGTCCAGGGACGGCAGCAGCCCCGTTGGCCTATGAGCAATACTGGCTGGCTGCCTCTGGTCAACATCAGGGACCGTGGCATTTGTTGCGTCAGGTAAACATACCCCCTCCTGGCTGTTGTTGGGGGAAACACTGGCAAAAGGTGAACAGGGGGGAGAACAACAGAGGGCTGCGGGCACGTGCCACCTGCGTCTCGTCACCCCCGTGTATTGTGCCGTCATGTTTATCAGCAACCTACTTCCCTCGTGCATTGCATTTCACGGCGCTATTCATTGGCTTTCATCATCGTGTCGTCCCCCTGCATGCAGTGCTGCTGCTGCTGCTCGTGCTTGCTTGCTGCTGTGTGTGTGTGTGTGTGTGTGTGTGTGTGTGTGTGTGTGTGTGTGTGTGTGTGTGTGACGGAAGAACTTTTTTCTCCCCTCTCGTGTTGATGTTTACTTAGGTGTTGTGTGGGAATCTGCGTGGATGTCAGGTACCACCTGTCGGTTTGGGATTCTTTCTGGCTTGATCATAGGAGATATCCTGGGGGTGATCTGGCCTGCGTATACAGTCATGCATTGAAGTTCTCCCTTCTAGCTATATCGAGAATATTACCATTATGGAAACGTAAAGACGTTCCCGCGGTTGCAAGTACGTCACCTTTGACATGCTATGAGAGCGTGTCTGGGTGCATGACGTCATCCGGCCAACAATTAAATTCCTTTCCTTTTCCTCTGCGGATAATGTCATTGCATGCGCCTTATTCGGGGTACCAGGGTATTGTTTTAGAATGTTGGTCTGTTTTGGACTGTGTTGTTCTCCCACAAACGTGGACACTATAAAAGGAGCTTCTGAAGGGACGAAACAACAAGTCGCGTAAGGCGAAAATACAATATTTAGTCAAGTAGCTGTCGAACTCACAGAATGAAACTGAACGTAGTCCGCCGCTAGTGCAAAAGGCAGTGAAAGTGACGAGCCTGTTTGGCGCGGTAGCGATTGCGCTGTGCTTCATAGCACGCTTTACTGTACCTCTCTTCGTTTTAACTTTCTGAGCGTGTTTTCAATCCAAACATATCATATCTATATGTTTTTGGAATCAGAAACCGACAAGGAATAAGATGAAATAGTTTTTAAAACGATTTCGGAAATTTAATTTTGATCATAATTTTTATATTTTTAATTTTCAGAGCTTGTTTTTAATCCAAATATAACATATGTAAATGTTTTTGGAATCAGAAAATGACGAAGAATAAGATGAAATTGTTTTTGGATCGTTTAATAAAAAAATAATTTTAATTACAAGTTTCTAGTTTTCTCATTTCTATATACGGACCCAAAGTTACACCAAGATGTATATAGTGGATGTCATACTGTGTTTTTTGTGTGTGTATAATTATAATGATATGCATTTTAAATACATATTTCAACAGAAAAAAAAGCTATGGTTTAAGCAAACAGTAACACAATCTTGGGGCAACCAAGGAAAATTGTCTAAGAGTACAAGTAAGAAAAAAGTTTTTCATTAATTTTGATACTATATACTTTTTGAGTGGTAAATGTTGAAGGATGAAAGAAAATATATTGTGAGTGGACGGATGCATGTTATTCATTAAAAGCCCCACAATGATGTGCTTGGCAAAAAATAAAAAATAAATAAATAAAAAAATAAAAAAAATAAAAAATAAATTACAAGTTTCCGATTTTTAATGACCAAACTCACTCATTAGTTTTTAAGCCACCAAGCTAAAATGCAATACCAAACCCCGGGCTTCGTCGAAGATTGCTTTGCCAAAATTTCAATCAATTTGATTGAAAAATGAGGGTGTGACAGTGCCGCCTCAACTTTTACAATAAGCCGGATATGACGTCATCAAAGGTATTTATCGAAAAAATGAAAAAAACGTCCGGGGATATCATACCCAGGAACTCTCATGTCAAATTTCATAAAGATCGGCCCAGTAGTTTAGTCTGAATCGCTCTACACACACACACAGACAGACACACACACACACACACACACACACACACACACACACAGACAGACACACACACACACACACACACATACACCACGACCCTCGTCTCGATTCCCCCCTCTACGTTAAAATATTTAGTCAAAACTTGACTAAATATAAAAAGGGAAAGGCAAAAGAAAAAGAGAATTGGAAGAAAGATACTTGGTGTGTTTTGAGACTAATTTAGTGAACAGCTCTAGGGGTCATAACTCTTTTGTGGAAATGTTTTTTAGTATTGCAATTGACCTTTTGCAGTTGGCAAAGGTAAAGCAGCTAATAATGTGTCCACATTTTCTGAAGGACGCTTTTTCTTCTCTTTCCCAGTATCTTATGTCAAAAACAGTTCACGGATTCATGACACATAAGCTATTCTTGACGTTGACATTACTTACAACACAGGAATGATAATAATTTTCCGATTAGATTTTATGACTGGAACAGCGCGAATGTGCCAAAAGCTAGCAGCAAACGCGCTATTAGGCAAGTGCTGAAATTGGAAGAAATATACACTCTGTGGAGGAAAAACTGAAGCATTTCGCATGGTTCGAAAGGTTAAACGCTCCTCCGTAGTTCAGCATGCGTCGTGATGTCCTCTGCGTGAACTAGTTTTTTTCGCTAACGAGAATGTGCAGTCTTTTATCTCCACTTCCGCATGTAGCGTTTCTCGAACCTTTACATTGCGCAACAGGAGCGTATACCTATAGTCTCCTGAACACCCTTGGTTTAAACAAGATTTTATTAATGAAATACAGGGTGGCATGTATATACGATATAAACATTTGTGGCCACACAACAAGCTAAGCTTAAATATTAAGTGTGGTTATAAATATCTGCACACCCTTCACTTAAACCCCAAAACAGGCTGGTAAAAAAAAGACTCGCCACAGAAAATGTCCAAAGTTCATGTCTGGCACCTGCTATATGTTTCAAAGGGAGAAGAGGGATAAAAATAAAAGAGGGGTAAAAAGCGTTTTACATGTCAGAAAGAAGGAAAAGACCAGTAGCGGTTGTTTCCGGCGAGTAGATTAGCACATGCCACAGCATATTGCTAACCCGGCGAAACACTGCGGACTAGCAAGCAAGCCCGTGGGCGACGGGAGGAAGAGGGTAGTGAACGGGAGGAAAAGGTCACTGGCCGCCGCGCAAAGACAACAGGGCGTTCCACCCGTAATGAGATTCCCGGCTCAGTCGATTTGGGGGGAAAGCTTTGCTACCTGTAGCTTGTCTACTTGTTGTTTAAAGCGACAAGACCAACTTTTTTGTAGATTCCCTTTGTCGTAAGCTGAAGTGCAATTTCACCCCATAAACGTTCATCCTTTGACAGGGCTCCTGTAGCAGCATCTGTATTCTGTTTGACAAATGTCACGTTATTCTGTCCTGCACTCTAAAGGGAAAATATTAGGAACCGTCATCGTTAAACTTAATTCCCTGAAGTCTGTCCGAAATGTTAAAGGCACAGTAAGCCTCCCGTAAACCATCACAGATACTGTCAGGCTTTTACACACAGTACAAACACCCTTCCATTTGAACGCTCACCAAACGGGAACATCCTAGGTGCGAGCAATTTTCAAAGAATTAATTTTGCGGATTCTGTCAGAGACAATCGGACCGTGGTGCGTTTTGGCGCTAGACCTAACTTTTAAAATCTAAATAATAAATTGACAGCTTGTTACACAAACATTCTTAAATCATAAAAGATTTTTTTTTTCATTAAGACAAGATCAGTACAATTCGAAGTTTTGAAAGTTTGAAAAACCCGGAAGCAAGGTCACGCAAGGTCGTGGTTCTCGTAGCAGACGACGGTTTAAACCTATCGCCAGTTCCTCTGAACAGTCAAAAACCATCGCTAGAGTTCTTGTGAACCACAGCCGTTTGTTTCGTGCATAGTCAGAGGTACTTAATAACGTGCTATTGCAGATAAGCTCACAGCGAGTCGCATTCAAATTACTAACTGACGACTACATTGTGAAAAAGAGAAACTTGATCACACGGGTTCACGATGGCTCAGGGGTAAGATAAACCGCGCAAAAATCAATTCTTTGAAAATTGCTCGCTCTTTACGGAGGGCACATAGGATGTTCCCGTTTGGTGAGCGTTCAAATGGAAGGGTGTTTGTACTGTGTGTAAAAGCCTGACAGTATCTGTGATGGTTTACGGGAGGCTTACTGTGCCTTTAATGCAGGAAAAGTTGAATCAGTTAGTTTTTTTGTGTTTGACAAATAAACGTGCACGCTGTCCCGTCTGGAAGACATAGGTGCGCCATGCCAGTAGCATGCACATCTCCAGCCTCAGATAACAGTCACAAGAGCAGAACGAATGGCGAGTCCTTCTAAGATTCCATGCGAATGATTTTTGGTAGATAGCAATACTATAGGAACAAGCACATCATCATACCTGTGTGTGGCGAATACTGTAGCAAAAGAAGAGCCCTTTACAATACGGGTGTTTTTGCGTTAGGTAGAGCAAACACTATCGTGTTTCAGCTGGCATGCTGCTTCAACAATAACGTATTGAACGTGCTAGTGGAAGGTGTTTAGTGTAGTATGAATTCAGCAAAGGCCGCGGGAATTCCCTTTGTTTTTCCCTGCTTGAAGCTTTGTAGGAAAAATCAGTGAGGCGGAAAATTGTAACCAGATAACACTGTTGCTAATTTAAGTCAGCTCGCTGACGTTAACATAAAGTTTTTAACTTCCGGCCTTGAGACGATTTTCTCAAAACTAAAGAAAAGCAGGAAAGGATAAGTGGGATTTTGCTGTGTTATGTCAAACATCTTACCGACTCGTTTTCGGCGAATCTGGATGTCTCGGCTGCTTCTTAGACCTTCTGAAGAGCTTGTTTGAAGTATTCCTAAAGCTCTTCTGTTTGTAGACATCTGAATGACGTTTGGTGTTTTTTTGAAAAACCGTAGGCTGTTTCTTGGATGTGCATGGTGTTTGATTTGCCGTTTAATTATCGGAACTTTATTACCGCTGCTGCAGGAGTTTGAATATAACTTGAAAAAAGCCAGGTGCTTCAGACCACAGTTTGCACACAGACGTCCTTGTGTCGGTGGGGACTTGTGCAAGAGAAAGGTGCAGACTGGGCAATAACTATACATCAGTTCAAGCAAAGAGCTTCCCCTACGGATTGGTTCAAGTGTTGAGGTTCCCTGTTTGAAAGTGGGCCAGTTGTGAGTAGACGATATACCTGTTTGTGAGTGTGTGTCAGAACGGCCGCGCTGCGCATTCACCTCTTGCTTTGCCAGCTGTCAGCGCCGTGCAGTTTACAACCACGCTTGTTAAGTGCCCTTATCTCCGCTGCTGATTGCGACCTTGCTTGTTTTCTCCACCTCTGATTATCTCTACCCCCTACCCACGTCCCTCTTGGTGGACCCCATCTCAACCCTCATCCCCCACCCACCCACCCACACCCCTTCCCCCACCCCTTCCCCCACCCACCCTCTCTCTCTCTCTCTCCCTGAGCCTTGGTCTGTGTACCTGTACTTTTTGCTGCTTGAGGGTTGCATAAAAACTGTCTGTGGATGAGTGGTCAGGCCGGTGTTTCTGTTTGTGTGCTGACATTAGCTTAGGGGAGGGTTGCATCAAAAACTGTCTGTGGCTTGGAGTGGTCAGGGTGTTTCTGTTTGCGTGGTGAAATTAGCTGAGGTAAGTGAGTGGGGTATCAAAGGTAATGTGTACACGGTCTAGGGCCAGATTTGCAAGGTCAAGTACCCACATCCAGGTAGTTCTTTGTGTGGGTGTTTAGAAAATGTTGTTTCTGGTTACTCTCCTTGGGCTCCGTGTTTATCACGTAGCAGAGACTGAGTTGCTGGAAGGTTTCTGTGATGACTTCCATGGAGGTCACGTCTGTCTCTCTCTCTCTCTCTCTCTCTCTCTCTCTCTCTCTCTCTCTCTCTCTCTCTCTCTCTTTCTTTCTCTCTCTTTTCATCTCTCTCCCTCTCTCTTTCTCTCTCTCTCTCTCTCTCTCTCTCTCTCTCTCTCTCTCTCTCTCTCTCTCTCTCTCTCTCTCTCTCTCTCTCTCTCTCTCTCTCTCAGTGCTAATGAAGGCAGTCAGGCCAACTTCAGACTGAAAAATAGAGAGAAGCGTTGAATTAACGGCTTACCTTTTTAGTATGATCTATAGCGTTTTTCATGTGGACCTACGCTGTGAAAATAAAGACGAGATACCTGTCTTACAGGAGTCCGACTATCTCGTGTAACCCTGTGAAACGTGACAGTTGGCCGTCAACAAGCAAGATGTTGGAGGCGAAGACCGCACGGGGGATACAAAAAGCCCCTACACTGCTCGTCTGTCTGCAAAACTGATAAGTCTCAATTCACCCGCAGAATGTTGAGAAAACAGTCTTGCCGGAGATTATATTGCTTCACGAGCATCTCTCTTGAATTTTCTGATTCCATCTCTTGAACTCAGTTGCTTGGCTTGATGCTCTGGTGTGGTTTTATCTCCCACACACGTTTTAAAGGTCTCGCCGGGCTGAGCGTTTGTCATTTGTCAAAGAAGCCAGCCAGCAAGAGTGATGATGTATCTGATATGTGTTTTCAAGGGCGAGACGTTATCTAGCTTGCTTCGTCATACAGATGCTGCTTGACTGTTTGAGAAGATGCCACCCAAAGCAAATAAACAACACCAAAAAACTAAACAAATATATATTATTTGCAAGGGGTCTCATGATGGTAATCCGAGGTTTGTTTTCTGTCAGCCAGAAAGGACAGTACGTGTAGTTTTAATAGCGTTGCCTGAGGTAAGCGCTTGCTCCTTTTGACAGCACTTTTTAAAGTGAACATTTTTGAAAAGGTCTGTATTTTTAACCAGATTAAGATCTCTGAATTTAGACACTTTCAGTAGAAACTTCTCCTGATTTGGCGAGTGGGTGTGTTGAATCGTTTCAGAAGAATGTAAGCCACGGATTGGATCCTGTGTGCCTGTCAGGACCCTTAAACTCAAGAATCGATCGGTTTATTGTTAGCCCCGGCCTTGCCAAGAACAGATGCACTTTTCTTCCATGACTCTCTCTCTCTCTCTCTCTCTCTCTCTCTCTCTCTCTCTCTCTCTCTCTCTCTCTCTCTCTCTCTCTCTCTCTCTCTCTCTCTCTCTCTCTCTCTCTCTCTCTCTGTCCTGCGGTGACCTCCACCTTGACAGAGCCAGAGAGAGGAAGGGCTGGCTGATCTCGCGAGGTCTTCTCGACATTGTAGTGCAATGCAAACACCGTCTCGACGTCCTTATCGGGACCAGAGACCGCAGTGTATAGATAGAGGGAACACGGGTCTGACCCAGCTGTCGCCCTCTCCCGCAATTCCTTGTGTTTGTCCGCGCGGGTCCCAGCGGTTTGTCTTGACGGGGTCACTGTCGTACACTTTGTACTGTGTCCCTGGTCAGTTGGGCTTTCCCCCACATTGGCTGACCATTGGGACAGTCCACGCCCCACCGAGATCGGATCGGTGTCCTTGGTGTGTTGGCATGGTCAGTTTGGGACTCTCAAGAGGGGCAGATTGAAAAAGAGAAACCAGTAATGTGTGAGTCGGGCGGATTGGAGCGGAATTGTGATTTTTCCAGAATGGTTTTGTGTGGATTTTTTTCTCACTGAAAATATGATTCATAGTGGTCGTAATCGTGTGGTTTTGAGGAAAGTAATGTGAATTCCCTTGGATCGTATTGGTGTGGTTGTGAGGGAAATGTGAAATCACAGCTAGCGTGTTCGTTCATTGGAAGCTACTGTATGGGACTTCCGAGTTGCCAGTTGGGACGAGAGGAGTACGAGCTCGACCCTTCCGCGACATCAGTTTGTTCACACTCCAAAGTAAGTTGTGGGCAAATTATGAATGCAGGCAATATTGAGAAGTCGTTGGTTTTTTTGTTTTTGTTCCCTTTTCCAATCTTTCTTTTTCTTCCGACTCGAGTTTAAAATGTACAGCCCCTAGCACTTTTAATGAACTCTTTCTTCAAGGCCCAGAAATAATGGAGAGAAAAAAGGGTTTGTTGTATCAGTGTGAGCGTCAGCACAACAACCCTGACCCGGTTTATCAGCCTGGGTTGACAGGAAGCGATCTTCTTCTTCCACCTCCTCTTTCGACTTGTGTGTAAAATTACTATCCTTACCAGTTTTTTTTTTTAAAAGACCTATTCTCTTCAAAGCATAGAAAAACAGGGTTTGTTGTATGAGGGTGAGCATGGGCACAACAACCCTGACCCGGTTTATCAGCCTGGGTTGATAGGAAGCGATCTTCTTCTTCCTCATCCTCTTCCGTCTCGTGTGTGTAAAATGTTCAGTCCCGCGCAGGTTTTTAACGACCTCTTTATTATATAGGCCCAGAAAAGCAGGGCTTGTTGTATCTGGGTGAGCGTGGGCACAACCCTATCCTTGGCACAAAGGGTCAAAAATCCAAAAAATAAGCCCTTAAAAAAATAAGGCCTTATTTTTGAAAATATGCCCATATTTTTGAAAATAAGCCCTTATTTCTAAAATAAGGCCTTATTTTCCATTATTAAGGCCTTAAATCTTTAAGCCCTTAAAAAAATATGGGCATAAAAAAATAAGCCCTTATTTGAAAATAAGGCCTTACGAGAAATAAGGCCTTATTTCTGTAAGGCCTTAATAAAAATAAGGGCATAAAAAAATAAGGGCATAAAAAAATATGGGCATAAAAGAATAAGTCCTTATTTTTTTGACCAATCATGAAGCTGAATAGAATTCGGCTGCGCCGCTCATGCGCAGAGATCTCATAACAAACATGGCGAATGGGGGGTTCAGAGATCGTGATGAATTTTTGAGAAGAACTTGTGCTGAAATTGCAAATTGCGAGAGAATTGGGGTTTCCGATGAGGTGTATGTTCGCTCAAGATAAGCATTGTTTACATGAAATGACTGTTTGATTTATATCAGTGTAACAATCATCTTGATCTTGCTCTAGCTCCGGATGCGCAGTAGCGATGCGCAGAAAAATATGGGCATATTTTTTTAAGGGCTTATTTTTTTATGGGCATATTTTTATAAGGGCTTATTTTTTTAAGGTCATAACAGAAATAAGGCCTTATTTCCGTAAGGCCTTAACAGAAATAAGGCCTTATTTCATTATGCCCTTATTTCCTTATGGCTGTAAATATTTAAGGCCTTATTTCTAAAATAAGGCCTTATTTATAGAAATAAGGGCTTATTTTCAAAAATATGGGCTTATTTTCAAAAATATGGGCATATTTTCAAAAATATGGGCATATTTTTTTAAGGGCTTATTTTTTGGATTTTTGACCCTTTGTGCCAAGGATACAACTCCGACCCGGTTTATCAGCCTTGGTTGATAGGAAGCGACGCACAGTAGCTGCTGCAGGTCTCGCCATTTCCAGCAGTTAGGTCTTGGAGACAGAGGATAGGGGACATCTGCCCTTGTTGCTGCTGTGTCGGTTTCTAAAGGCTGATGGTATCTGAGGCATAAAAACAAATCACTGTCAGGAGTGGCCCCGGGGAGCCGGGGGGTAGGAGGGGGCATTTTCAAAGATATCCTACCGTAGCTGTAGAATGCTTTCGGCTTTATTCAGCTGGATTACTTATCGGTGTTGGTGGAAGACTTATCGCTGTGACGCTGTTTGCGCCCGTGATAACCGGCGTGCGAGGGAGAGTTCAGCTTTTAGCGTAGAGGGTCGTAAAACGTGACCCCGATTTTTCAAGATCAGGGTGGAAAGTCCTGCTTGTAGCTGGGTGGCTTCCATGATTGTTGTTGGATAGCTCTCACAGAGCAGTAAGAGGCCCGCTCTTGAAGTGCCAGTAAAATAATGACCATGAAACGAGGGTAAGTAGTGTCTGAAGTGCCTGTTTCTCTCTCCCACTCTCTCGTTCTGTTATCTGTGTCTTGCCGTGGTCAGGATCAACACTATCGCTGTTGCCACAGCTGCCGACGTAAATGTTTCAATTTTCATCGCCACCGCCGTCCGCACCACGACCGGCTGCTGCTGTCGTCCTAACCTGGGTGTAAACAGAGCAGCTCTCTCTCTCTCTCTCTCTCTCTCTCTCTCTCTCTCTCTCTCTCTCTCTCTCTCTCTCTCTCTCTCTCTCTCTCTCTCTCTCTCTCTCTCTCTCTCTCTCTCTCTCTCTCTCTCTCTCCTTGCCGACGGATGCACCACCCCAGTGACACATATACCCTGAAATAACACCGCCACCATTCCATCACCTGTTCGTGGCCACAAATATAACACACAGCCTCTGTCGTACCTTCCAGTTCGCTGTATGTATGTTGCGTGTTATTTCTAGCCTTAGCTAACCGTGGCAGGATATGCTTGCTTTCGTGTTACTTGAGCCGCGCTCCAGTGAGTTTTCCGCTTGTTGAGAAGAGTTGCTGAGGCAGGTAAAACTCCCTAATAAGTGTGTCAAATCGATCTAGGTTTTCATCCGAGTGGTAGTCAGCAGCGGCAAGGGCGCCGTACTGGTTTCGATTGACCGAGATTGAGAAACGGAATCTGGTTTGTTGACTCTGGTGCGAGGGGGTACAACACATGAAAAGGCTAGGGGAGGTGTTGAAAGGTGTTGGCCTATTGTCAAAGGTCGCTATCTCTGCAGGAACTGCTGCCGTGATCCCATTCTTCCTGCCCTGCGACCTGGTACACCCACTGTCTGCACCGCACTGCTTGTCAGCTCCCTCGGGGTACCCTTGGCGCGTGCAATCGGCGTCCCGAATCTGTGTCAATCTGTGAATCTTCCCCAAAAACAACAGAAGAGGAGGACAGTATTCGACGCGGTTAAAATCAGACTGTAAATATCACTGACCAGTGGAAGAAGGAACTCTGAACAGAAGAGGGGGAAATAAGTTTGCAATACATGCTGTAAAAACAAAATGAACAGGGAAAAAATAAAACGGCTCGGTCCTTGAAACATTTCATGTCTTACGGTGTATCTGCAATGTCTGATGGTTTACGCGTAACGTTTATCAGCTGTGACTCTAGGCGTGTCTGTCTGTTCTGCACTTGACCTTGGCTCGGCTTGGCTTAGCTTCAGTGTTAGCTCGCTCCTCTGTCAGTTTGCCCTGTGTTGGGGGATTACGCTACAGACGGTGATTTCATTTTCTCTAACTCAGGAATGAACGAGCCCGACGGAGAAATTCCCGCGAGTCGTTGAAGAACTGTTTTTCTATCCGTGCATTACTGCGTTTTTGTGCGTGAGTTTGATAGTTTTAACGTCTTCGAACAGACGCCTGTCTTTCTCTTTTTTCCAAAGAACTCATGCGTTTTCCTTCACTGTATAAAGTACGAGAGAAGGCTTGCATTTGTTGTTGCTTTTGTCTTTGTTCATGTTCCTGTTCCTTTGCTGGCAACTCAGGTGTCAAATGAGGACACCTGTTGCTGTTTGTTGTTGTCACTGATGTAGTTTCCTGTTACAAATTAACCAGGGGAAACTGCATGCACGTCGTAAGAAAAGCTCTTCGCAAGACCATTAGGCCGATTTCTTGCTTTTTTGTAAACAGCTTATCTCCTTTGTTGTTGGTTTTGTTACTTTGGAACAGCAGTCGTTAAAATACATGTTCTTGTTGGTTAATTGGTTGGTTGGTTGGTTGGTTGGTTGGTTAAATGTTGTGTCTGGGAGTATTGGTGTGCATGTTGTTCTTTCTTTTGTTTCCTGTTTTTGTTCTCTCTCTCTCTCTCTCTCTCTCTCTCTCTCTCTCTCTCTCTCTCTCTCTCTCTCTCTCTCTCTCTCTCTCCCCCTCTCTCTCTCTCTCTCCCCCTCTCTCTCTCTCTCTCTCTCTCCCTCTCTCTCTCTCCCTCCTTCTTTCCTTCTCTCTCTCTCTCTCTCTCTCTCTCTCTCTCTCTCTCTCTCTCTCTCTCTCTCTCTCTCTCTCTCTCCTACTACTTCCTCTTCCTTGTTTGTTGACACTTTTATGCCAGGACCCATGTATTATATTAACCAAGGAGTGTTGACATGGGAATACAGTACAACAAAGCTTCACCTTATTGTTTTTTCTGCTGGCTGTCTCAGCATGTACAACATCCATACTTACCTTTCCCTCTTTTGACTGTGTTTCAGACTCGAGCAGTGGGGGCGGCGGCTGGTCCCCGTTATATGGGGGCGGGGGCGGCAAGGCCAGCAAGCTTGACCCAGACGCCATCCAGATCATCCACTGCATCTACTGCAAGGACTGTCGCATGGAGAAGCTAGCCGCGGAGCAGCAAGCACGTGAAACAGCAGCAGCAGCAGCGGCAACAGCAGCGGGGTCCGCGGGTGTGCAGCAACAGCAGCAAGGTGGAGGGAGTGGTATGGCCCCGAGTGACCCCTCAGGAACAGTGCTAAACCAGGGGGACCACGGGGAACCGGCTCCCCCTACCTCACCTCAGATCTCGCTCGACCAAGGCTCGATCCAACACACCATGGACAAGCACAAAGAAAGTGAGTAGTGCATTGTGTACCGTTGTGTTGCGGTAGTGTTCTTCAGTCGCCTTCAAGTGTTTTCTTCCTGGCTTGTCTGAAGAAAAAAGGGATGAGCGTGGGCAAGGACAGAGAACGTTACATACTGCGCCTTTTCAACTGATTTATTGAATGACGGTGTCGTGGGGGGGGGGGGGGTGCTCTCTCTCTCTCTCTCTCTCTCTCTCTCTCTCTCTCTCTCTCTCTCTCTCTCTCTCTCTCTCTCTCTCTCTCTCTCTCTCTCTCTCTCTCTCTTTCACACACACACACGCACACACAGAGTCACATACACCACAGACAGTGACACACGTTCACCGTCCTTCGCCCCTTTTCCTTCTCAATGTCTAATTACAACAAAGGCCGTCACTTAAAGATGAAGACGGATAAACAACTCTCAGTAGTGGTTATTTGTTTTATCAGAAGATGTTTCTGACGGTTGGATTTAGAACGGTTGCTAGAAATTCTGCTCAGCACAGCCTAAGAGGGAATGCCACAGACAGAGGTTAACATTCACCCGATTTTTTTGACTCCAAAAAGAAAACACAAAGAAGATTTAATTATAAATATAGCGGCGCTTTTGCACTGCTTGTATTGATAAACAATCGGCTGGGAATCGAAAGTTTCACATGCCATTCAGACGCTGTTCTCCGGGCAGCACCCCATTTGATAATGATAAGGCGACAAGACGTGATGAAACTCGCATTCTTTGGCTGAAGTGAAGGCTGGCAAAGGGATTTTCTCATAATTTGGGATATATATTTATGTTATTCTGCATAGAGAAAACAAAACCTTTCTGCACTTCTCTTTTTTATACATGTACCCTCTTGGGACCAAACGCACACTGAGATGTTCACCTTTCTCCCCTGCGGTTTCTACTGCTGACAAATGCTTACCTCATAGCATATGAACCAGACAATAAGAAAGATGAATACTGCACTAAAACACTTATAAAGGCATGGGCGAACTATCAAAATTGTGCAGTTGGAAACATGTCTGTGGGGGAAATAGAAAATAACCTATGCGCACTTCTTCTGCACTGACTCCGATAACAACCAGACTCCGAAGATGTTTTCCATTCTTACCCTCGGTATTACAGTCTTTCAAAAGACGATAAGCTTGGATGAACTTCACATTGAAAATAGGAAGAAATATGCTGTTGTGATTTGCTTATTTTGCTTAAAAAAAAAAAAATTTTAAATTAAAAAAAAGGCAAGAAGCGTCGATGGTCTTCAGACTACGTGGTATGGAAAAATCGGCTGTTGCATTTTGCTTATAGTGAAGAAGGCGATGCTTTTATTACCAACGGCGTTTAAGTCTTGTGTAATGGGGAGAATACGATACACTTTGATAACCTTCCCGTTGAAAAAAATGAAGAAATGTGCTGTTGCATTTTGTGTATGATGTTAAAAGTGAACAAGACGATACGCTTTGATGAATTTGCCATTGAAAAGAGGAACAAATCCGCCGCTGCGTTTTACTTATCTTGTTAATAGAACAGCGCATCTGCTAAACAAATAAATCCTGGGCACGCTTCCAACCTCATGTCAGAGAGAAAAGATGATGTAACTGTGTAAGCCTCAACTCATCTCGATCAAGTCTGCCCGTACGTCTCTCAAAGAACACTTCAACACTTTGACCCTGAACTTGCAGTCATTGAGCGGTTGGCGAAAGCTGAAATACAGTAGAACCCCTCTTTTAAGACATACACATTTGAGAAAATCACGTCCAAAGAGAAAGGGATTCTTCATTAAAATGGGAGTATTTTTACACACAAAAACTGGATGATGACACAACCATTTGTCGAGGATAGCGTAGGCACCCGGTCTGCTCCCCGCCTAAAAAAGGCCAGTGCCGTTCCGTCTTCGAGGGACTGCGTGGGTTTCATTTCGGAGTTTTCCTTCTCCTAGACGAGTTTCCTTCCATGGATGATGAGCCTCCTCTACCCTCGTTTTGAATTCAGAGTGGTCTTCTCTTAGGATAGCTGCCTGCCAGGGTTGACGAGCCTATCCTGCCCGGCTATTTGACCCATAGCTGGAGGTTGGTTCGTGGGCACCTGGGCGTTTCCACACACCGGTGGGCCCGCATGCCGCACGTCTAGGGGCCAACCTCCTCCGAGTCCTTGTAGTCTAGCCTGGGGCCTTGCGGTACCCAGTTTACGCCTGTCGCCGCGATGGAGGCACTACATAGGGCTTGTTGTGGAGAGGTTATTGTACTGGCAGGAGAGACTGACGCATTCTGCTCTCTTTTCGCATTGTCCTAAAAAGGACAGACGGTGCTAGCCAGCGGTGAGGGCTGAAAGCGAGAAGTGACAAGCACAAGACACTTCGCCAACACACTAGACACGTCACACAACCGTTTGGCAGGCAAAAAACTGGATGAAAAAACATCTGAAAAAGCGCAAGGTCTTTAACACAGGCCGGGGGAAGTCTTCAATCGGGGGAGGGGGGAGAGAGGCTATAAGAAAAGGGGGTTACAACGTAAGATGTAATTGTATTCGCTGTGCTGTTTGTTGGGATCTCCGTGTGACCTAGTGTCGAACCCTGTTGTGAAAAGCATGATCATGCCAGAGGTGTTGCCACTAGCTATGGTGCTGTGTTCACGCGAGCCGTGGGTTATCGGTGGAAACATAAACAGTGTTATGTTGCATTACCTGGCAGCCATTCTGCGATGCTTGCGGATGATCGCTTGATAATGCTGCCATGATGCTTCCCGCATTTCAACTTTTACTCTCTCTTCTCTCTCTTGCTCTTGTTCTCTCTCTCTCTCTCTCTCTCTCTCTCTCTCTCACACACACACAGTCACACACACACACACACACACACACACACACACTGACACACGTTCAACGTCCTTCGCCCCTTTTCCTTCTCAATGACTAATTACAACAAAGGCCGTCACTTACAGATGAAGACGGATGAACAGCAAAATAGCACCCGTAGACAAAAGCTGCTCTAACCATCTGGAAAAATCCACAATACTTCTTGGCTCAGAGCCAACTGCACTCAAAAACTCTTCTCCTCTTTGCTTGAAACAATCACCTGTACATGGAAAGAGGGTGTGTGTGCTTGTGTACAACTGAGCGCACGACAGGGACGGTAGCATATCTGTTCCCTTACACCCCCCACCCCACCTCCTGCAAGAATTCTCTTCCGGAAGGTTTTTGTTGCAGTTCCAGATAGATTGACCCAGCATAAAATTATGCCATATCTTTGCAGTAAAATAATAATAATAAAAATTTTGAAAATCTTTCGAGATACTGCCAGAGACTATAGAGTATACATAGTCTCTGATACTGCGACCTTTGTGTTCGGGTGTAATTAGAGTGAGTGGGAAAATAAAGGTTAGGAATTTGCTGAATAAATGTTTTCATCAAATGTCTGCCAAGCGCATACCAATCTTGTCTCATGGAAAGAAGCGGCATGGCATGTTAAATGAGATTCTTTCCGCAGTTTTCCACGTTTACCTTTTACTCAAATAATGGAACCCAGCACCACAAATAAAATAATTTCTGGGTTGTCTTTGTGGGCGTTTTTCTTGTGATTGTATCGTAGTTAAATTCATAGCTTTTGTTAATAAAAAATTTTTTAAAAAAGACCCTTACAGACATGATTATCGTTCATTTTTCCTCGTGATTGTCAACCGAGAAGCGTGGTGCACACAAGGAAACAAAAGAAAGACTATGCAATCCTGACTCTTTAAAGCCGTTGTCCTACTTTGTGCGTTGCCAACAAGATCGATTTAGGCCTGCAAGTATCATCGCTTTTTGTCATACTTGGCTTTGTTAAGACTCGACTGTACAGAGTTTAGATTTGAATACGTTACACGTATCATGGGGCTTGTAGTTATGGTAAATTATTACCTCCAGTGAAGATATCTCTCTCTCTCTCTCTCTCTCTCTCTCTCTCTCTCTCTCTCTCTCTCTCTCTCTCTCTCTCTGTCTCTGTCTCTGTCTCTCTCTGTCTCTGTCTCTCTCTCTCTCTCTCTCTCTCTCTCTCTGTCTCTCAATAATGTTCCTGGATATTTAAAATCACATTTCAGACATGCCACAAAAAGATATGGGTCCCAGAACCTGATTCCCCCCATCCCTCGTCTAGACTTGTATAAGTCAAGTTTAGCCTTCTCAGGAGCGTCTCTATGGAATTCCATACCCCTACCCCTCCGAAATGCCTCTTCTGTGAAAACGTTTAGGCGCCAGTTTCATTCCCGCTTAATGGGTAAATAGAACACTTTTCATGTCTGATATTTTAGTGCTTTTTACATTTAGTCAAGTTATGTTTGTATTTTGATTTGTTCTTTATGTGTATGTATTGATAATGATATACATGCGAATGATTGGGACAATTCCTCCCCACATTTGTTTTCTCCCTTTTGTTATTAGTTGTTTTGGATGTTTATATGCAATGCATTATTGCAACTATGCTGCAATTTCTAAACTATATTGTTTTTCCCAATTTTGAATGTGTATACAAAACCATAACCCTTTTCTTAATACTATTTACATTATGTACGTCTGTAAGTAACAATAACCTTGTCAATTTTACTATCTATATTATGTGCGTCTGTATTAAGTGTTTGTATAAGGGACAGGTTGTAAGATTAGGCTTTGCCTAAAACCTCTATCCTTTGGTAATAAAGTTCAGTTTCAGTTTCTCTCTCTTTCTCTCTCTCTCTCTCCCACCTCTGTACCTCTCTCTCTCTCTCTCTCTCTCTCTCTCTCTCTCTCTCTCTCTCTTTCTCTCTCTCTCTCTTCTCTCTCTCTCTCTCTCTCTCTCTCTCTCTCTCCATCTCTCTCTCTCTCTCTCCATCTCTCTCTACATCTCTCTCTCTCTCTCTCTCTCTCTCTCTCTCTCTCTCTCTCTCTCTCTCTCTCTCTCTCTCTCTCGGCACACATAGAGAAGTGATAGAAGGTTAAAAGTAATTACACGAACCCCAATAATTACAACAATCATCAAGACAGCTTATTTTGCTCAAGCGTTTCCCTGTTTTTCCTTAATGAGAGAAATTACTTCAGATTGGAAGGCGTAGTTTCTCTGTGCACCTGTCAGTAAAGATGAAAGAAGAGTCAAGTACACGCTTATATGAACCCCGTTTTTTGCGCTCTTTATAGCCGAGTTTTAAATTAAGTTTAACAGGGTGACTCCAGAAATGTTTAAACGACTGAAAGCGAATATGTAGGCAAGGGAGGAACTTGATATAATTTTGTTTAAACAAATGAATCTTTTTTTTTAAATCATCAATTGATGTATACATTTTGTGTGTGTGTGTGTGTGTGTGTGTGTGTGTGTGTGTGTGTGTGTGTGTGTGTGTGTGTGTGTGTGTGTGGGTGCAAGAACGAATATATGATCAAATATTGGCGAGGCTTGCCACATCAATGAAATGTTTTTATTTTCGACTGCTGGATTTTTCTAGCTCTTCGGAGAACCAGTGTGATTTGTTTTTCCAGACTTTGAAGAGCTAAGCAACTGATTCATTATCCAGGCTGAGTCAGAATCATCCTTCTCTCCATCTCCTCATCAAAGTGTTGACAAACGCAGGATTGAGAGCTAACAGACAAACTAAAAGGGTTCGAAACAACAAATGCAGTCATAGATTACCGGTGGTTTGGAAAGAACAAAAGCGGGGAGGGGGGGGGGGGGGGGTTCAGTTCGAATGAAGGTGATGGTGGTGGGAGCAAACGAATGATGGAGGTGATGGAGGCGGTGGTAAAGCAAAGAGCTGCGATTTAAAACAAGAATCTGGAAGACTCTGGAACTAGAAGTTGAAAAGCCTTAAAGAGTGATTCAAACAAGAATGATTGAAGAGCAGGAAAAGGAGAAGAAAAAAAGTCCGTCCGACTTCAGAAGTGGTTGAGTTGAAGGTGTTGAGATGCCAGTGTGCGTTACAAAGGTGCAAGGTATGCCAAGCAGCGGGTAGGTAGGTGGGTATGGAATGGGGAGAAGAGATGTTCAGGTTGTGACTCAACTGTTGTCTGCTGAATCAGATTGTCTGTGCAGAGGGAGATAGAGAGAGTGGTGCGCCGTCTGCATAACAAATGACTTGTTCTGGCTGGTGGTGGTGGTGCTATCTGCTTGCTTGTTCTGTGATGTGTTATCAAGCGTTGTCGGTCTGTCTATCGGTCTGTCTTCTTCTTCATGGTTCATCTAGTTATCTTTGTTGTACATGATTGGCGTATATTTATGTCTCTCTCTCTCTCTCTCTCTCTCTCTCTCTCTCTCTCTCTCTCTCTCTCTCTCTCTCTCTCTCTCTCTCTCTCTCTCTCTCTCTCTCTCTCTCTCTCTCTCTCTCTCTCTCTCTCTCGCACGCATGCACGCACATACACACGCGTGAACACACACAGGTCACCTTTTTACATTTAGTCAAGTTTTGATATAGATATGATATGTTTGCAAAAACACGCTCAGAAAGCTAAAACGAAGAGAGGTACAGTAAAGCGTGCTATGAAGCACAGCGCTACCGCGCCAAACAGGCTCGTCACTTTCACTGCCTTTTGCACTTGCGGCGGACTACGTTCAGTTTCATTCTGTGAGTTCCACAGCTTGACTAAATGTAGTAATTTCGCCTTACGTGACTTGTTTCTTATGGTGTGGGAGCAGAAGGGGGGGGGGGGGGGGGGGGAGGAAGGGCGATAGATCTTTATGCACTGATTAATGATTTGAAGCACTTGTACACGAACGCGAGACATTACAGGCGATAAAGATGCATTCAAAACGATGCAATTATTTCCTCGTTAGTATCAGATCTCTTTAAGACTGTTTGGGTTAAGGCAGAAAATAAGTTACTACTTGTTTTTGTGAAAGCCACACGTTTGTGCTTGATATGTTTTTCTTTTACTATCCAAAAATAAGTAAGCTTGATCTAGGGAAAATGGGGATGGACGGAGGTGGGCAGGAAGACATCAGTTATAATGAAGGAGGGGGTGGACTCTGTGATAAATTTCCATTTTAGAGCCACTTGTAACTTAAGAAGCAGTGAAGTTTTTACTGGTAGAACTTAGCTGATGACGCAAGTCAGAAATATTCTGGCAACAAGTTGAAAGTGAGAGCGCTCCCTCTTCCCTCTTAGCACCCCTCCCTGGTCATCTTGTATGTATAGGAAACTGTGGAGATGTGTTACACTGCCAGCCCTTTATTCCTTTATTTATGTATTCATTTATTTGCATAATGACTTTTTTGTTTGTTTGTCAACAATTTATTTAGTTATTTGTTGACTTATTTATGAAGGCTAGCTGTTTCAAAGGTGAATAATACTGGCCAACAGGATATCAAAGTGAACACTGTTTTATGTCTGTTTTCAGCACTGAAGAGGAAGCTGATGCTACGACGGTCTGTCAATGAACTTGTGGAGAGAGGCATATATCCATGTAAGTGACACTTGTTATGGTACATACTGTGCATATCTGTCTGTTGGTTTTTCTCTGTCTTTCTCTTCTCTCTGTCTGGTTGTGTGTCGATCTCCCTCAACACTTATTTGTCTTCTTACCTCTCTGATTCGTCGATTTGTGTTTCCTTGTTTATTTGACGGGAGTTTTCAGTGTCTGTGTGTGTGTTTTGTTGTTTTTTGTTTTGTTTTGTTTTCTGTCTAGCATCTGTAAACTGTTTAGAAGCTGTATTTTTTTCCTGTTTCTTTTGAATACTTGAGTTTTATTGTTTGTGTTGTCATTAAGTGTGTGTGTTGTATCTGTTTCCCTGTTGCGCCTTGTTTCTCAAGTGTTTTTCAAAGTGTACAAAGAAATCCATTCTCTTTGTGTGCGTGTTTTTCGAAGTGTTAACAATTATGTAAGGATTGTCGATGAGTTATAAAGATATTAGACTCTTCACTCTTAGTGAAGAAAAAAACGTCTCTAAAACACTGCAACATGATGTCAGTGACAAGAGCTGACATGCGAATTTGAATTTTTAGCACTAGCTGAATAGTCTTTCTCTATAATTAAGAGCCTCTCAGTCTGCGCTTGTCTTTAAACATACCAGTGGTCTGTCCGAAGCCAGAAAGATGGTAGCTGAGAGAGAGAAATCCACAAGGATGTGTCTGTGTGTGAGAAGTTGAAGAAAATGAAGAGAGTACGATTCTTCCTTCCTTCCTTCATGTCTCAAGTGCTTCTCGCTATGACGGTCAGCATGTTGATCAAATTGACACAAGTAGAAGCACTTTCAGCTAGCTTGTGAAGATGTGTAGATCATGCTGATTTTTATATGTGAGTGTTGACTATTTCTCTGGGCCCTTTGTGAACTAGCGACTGTGCTTTGAGGTTGATTTTGCGTTGAATGGGTGTGTAATTAGCATTTTTTTGAGCGTATGATATGGATGTGATTGTCTGAATCATAACCAAGTTGGGCTGACCGATAGTGACGAGCAAATTAACAGAGAGAAGAAGGGAGCTCCAAACATAGACTAGACAGCAGTAAGTGAGAGCTACGCGAAGCCCGTCTCCTGGCACCTAATAAAACAAGAAGCATTTAAATGCTGAACAAGAGAGTTTCATCGTCGTCTGATTTTTATCCTCTTCTGATTACATCCTCTTCTGAATGTCTTGTGCATTTGTTTTCTATCCTTATTTGATTTGGATGTGATTGTAACGGAATGTTTTACTTTTTGTCTGATGAAACAGTATTGACCTGTGTGAGATGCTGTGGTTATATGACACAGGGTTTCTGTTTTGGTTTGCAGCATTGAAAACGCCCCCAGCGTTTGCAGGACAACAGAAACAGTTGGAGAGGGCTAAGGTATGTAAGATTTTCAACATTGCTGCGTTTGCATCTCTGTGTGTGTTTGTGTTGTGTTGTTTTCAGCTCCTTGTTAGCACGTTGCCAAGATTTGCAGCCCTTGTTATGACAAACGGCTCTTAAAACAAACTCTGCTGAAACGATCTGCTGGAGAGTTTTTAAGGGAAGTTTTTTTCTCTCCGTTTATTGACAGTTTGAATGTATTATACCCGAGAAGTTTTATGGCCTAAGACGACAGATAGACCGTTGCTGTGCCAAAGGTAATGTTGCGTTTGCTGAGCCAGCGAGACGGTGGAGGTTGTGGTGGGAAGTGTTGGAACATGGCCGGGTGAGAGGAGAGGTAATGAACTTGGCAATTAATGTGCTTTATGGGCCGTGGGCAGCACTAGCCCCGCATATGGGAAGGGGGGGGGGTGGACGGGAAGGGGGAGATCGACTCTCTCTCTGTCTCTCTCTCTCTCTGTCTCTCTCTCTCTCTCTCTCTCTCTCTCTCTCTCTCTCTCTCTCTCTCTCTCTCTCTCTCTCTCTCTCTCTCTCTCTGTTCATCTCTCTCTGTTCATCTCTCTCTCTCTCTCTCTCTCTCTCTCTCTCTCTCTCTCTCTCTCTCTCTCTCTCTCTCTCTCTGTTCACTTCCACCCCCACCTCTCGCCCAACCCCTCCCCAGTCATTTGGCTTCAGCACCTGTGCCCATCTGGCCATGTTTACGACTGACCGGTCAGCCATTAGAGGGCTGAAAAAAGGCAAAGCAACCGGTATAGATGAAATCCCAAACGAGTTGCTTCGCATCGCAGGTGATGATGTTACTACTTACCTGGTAGAGCTTTTTAACAAACTGTTCCGCACAGGAACATACCCAGCTGAGTGGGCCAAAGCCATTATTCACCCAATCTTCAAAAAAGGCAACGATGAGAACCCTGACAATTACAGGGGCGTGTCGCTGCTAAGCTGTGTCAGTAAACTGTATACTGCCATCATTAACAATAGATTGACTAAGTGGGCTGAAATGAACAATGTCATGTCTGAGTCCCAAGCTGGGTTCAGAAAAGGGTATACGACAGTGGACCATATTTTCACGTTATACGCAGCTGTAAGCAAGCAACTTAAACAACACAAGAAACTGTATGTGGCCTTTGTGGACTTTCAAAAGGCGTTCGACACTGTCAAAAGAGATGTACTATGGAATGTACTGCTCAAGATCGGCATTGGGGGCAAAATGCTTCAAACACTCAGAGCAATGTACTCAAACGTATTATCTTGTGTTCGGTGTAACTCTGACTACACGGCCTTTTTTGAGTGTATGCAAGGTCTCAAACAAGGATGCTTGGCAAGCCCAAGCCTGTTCTCTTTTTTGATTAACGAACTTGCGTCTGAAATGATTCTAAAAGGGAGGCATGGAATTCAACTTCTTCCGGGTGAAATTGAACTATTTATCATGATGTTTGCTGACGACATAGCATTGCTCTCAGTGACACCGGTGGGACTACAAAACCAGCTAAATATATTGCATGAAGTTGCCGACAGATTAGGTTTAAAGGTAAACAAAGAAAAAACAAAAGTGTTGGTATTTCGCAACGGTGGATACTTGGGGAAAAACGAAGCCTGGACATTTGGTCACGACAACATGTACGTTACCAACTCGTATAAATATCTCGGCTTAACCTTGACCACCAAAGTTTCCATCCAACGATGCTTTGAAGACTCTATTGTACGAGCTAAGCGTGGTGTTATCGACATTTTTAGAGTTCTGTGGAATATTGGATGTTATGATCTAAACCTTTTTTTCACACTCTTTGATACACAGATTACCCCCATATTGCTATACGGTTCAGAAATGTGGGGTTGTTTTGATTGCTCTAACATTGAAAAGGTACACATGTTCGCATGCAAACGGATAATAGGTGTTTCCCCTCAAAGTCCCAACTGCATGGTATACGGAGAACTCGGTAGATTTCCCCTATCAGTTCTCGCTGCTACCAGATGCGTTAAATACTGGTTGCGGCTAAATCGCCTCCCCAACACAAGATATGTAAAAATGGCCCATGTGATGATGAGGAACATGGCAGACAGAGGGACAGACAATTGGTCCGCTAGGGTCAGGAACCTCCTATGTGAAAATGGGTTTGGACATGTGTGGACGTACGGCTATGTCGGCAACGAAAAACACTTTATCAAGGCTTTTCAACAACGCCTAAAAGACTGCTTTATCCAGAACTGGCATAGTAAGCTGGAAGACAGTGAGAGGTATGACACATACAAATTGTTTAAACCTGATTTTGGAAGAGAAAGGTACCTTGACCAAATAGACAATCCATATATTCAAAAAGTGTTCACAAAATTCAGACTTGGGGTTTCACCCTTGATGTGCAACAAACAGAGATACTCTGCAAACGGTTCACATGTTTGCCCACTTTGCAGATACCCTCACGAAAACGATCACCACTTTCTTTTTAAGTGCCCAGTATACTCGGATATAAGAGAAACTTACTTGGAAAATGTCTTTGAAATTGGTCAACTCGAAAACTCGTCAATGCAGATACTACTAACACAAAACAAAAGTAGGTTGTGGGCACTCTCCCGGTATACATTTTATGCATTCAGGCATCGACAGCAACTGCTAGGCTAAAATGAATGTGTGTAAATGATTTCCGATCGATATGTTTCAACCCTTAGCACTGTATATGCACTTGTTCTTACTTGTCTCTGAGAGAGTATACATTGAAATGGAAACTCTACTCCCCCCTTGTACAAACACAACAGTGTGGTTTACAATAAAAATTCTGAGTTCTGAGTTCTGAGTTCTCTCTCTCTCTCTCTCTCTGTTCACTTCCACCCCCACCTCTCGCCCAACCCCTCCCCAGTCATTTGGCTTCAGCACCTGTGCCCATCTGGCCATGTTTACGACTGACCGGTCAGCAGAGGGGATATAATGCTGTCTGCTTCCTGCATTCCTCCACTCTCAGATGTAGTGCTTGCGCTGTGTGTATTATGTTTGTGTTGTCTGTGCATCTGGCGTTTGGTCAGCAGCCACTCTGATATGTGCGTGTGTCTGTCGGACTCTCTGCGGCATTAGTTCTCCAGTCTGTTCATGGTTGTGTATTTTCTTGATCACTTTGCGCTGGGTTGGAGAGGAATGGGAGAGAGGAGTTTGTTTATTCTATAGTCGGTCAACCCCAGTCTCACATCTTTCCTTTCATCACCCTCTTTCTTCTGCTTTGCCATTGTGTGGGTGTGTCTGTCTGTCTGTCTGTCTGCCTGTCTGCCTGTCTGTGAGTAAGTCTATGTCTGTGTGTCCGTGTCTGTGTTTTAAGGAAGATGAGCTGTCAATGTGTTCTGCTGTAGTGTTAGACTAAACAGGTTGTTAATCAGCAATAGAAGGAACGCTGTTGGTATGTGCTGTCAATGGTTTCTGCTGTAGCTGTAGTGTTAGGGTAAACATGTTGTTTATCAGAAGCAATAAGAACGCTGTTGGTGGGCGCAGTAAAAAGGCTAATGTAGAACCCCATCTCTGGAGCTGGTTTGAATGGTATTCAACACTGAGGCTGAGAAAACACCTGACAGGGGGACTGGATAATAGGTAATACTAACACTTCAATCTCAAAGTGTTGACTGACAGGAGATGCGGTTCGCAGATGTTTCTCTTTTTTTTTTAAGAAAAGGTGGGGAAAACTAGAGCAGTAGGTCCTCATTGTACAGAAGACAACAGTCACGCTTTTCGACTTCACTTATGAACAAAGGACCAAGATTATATCAGCACTGACACTTGCTGTCAACAAGTGAACACCCTCTCACACACTTTTCTCCCTTTTCCCCTTCTCTTAAATCAGTTTCATTTAATATTGTTTACCTGTAGACCTAGCTTACCTGTTGTTACCTGCCGCCGCCTCCCCCCCCCCCCCCCCCCTTTCTTTCCCCAAATCATTTTCATTTTGTGTTACCTGGTCTGTTGTCCTGGGTTACCCGGTCTTGCCTTTTGTCTTTCCCCTTGCTTAAATCATTGTTACCTATTGTCTTTGCTCCCACTTCAGTCAGTTCCATTTTGTGTTACCTGTCTTTAGCTCATCTTGCTGGGTACTCCGCTTGCTTCCAATTCTTCCTGGTGTCACTGAAGTTAGGGAGGCAGAGGGGGGGGGGGCGGGAGGAGGAAGCGGGGGGGGGGGGGGGGCAAGATAGGTGCATGGTGAATGGCGCAGAGTAACTTGCTTACCTGGCGAGTTACCTGTGGCATCCGTTTCCTCCTAGTGTCACTGATGTTCCGGCAGGGGGGGTGTCACTGATGTTCGGGCAGGGGGGGGGGGGGGGGGGAGGAGGAAAAGGGGATTGTGAATGGAGTGCGATCTCAGCAGAGAGAAGAAGGGTGCCAGTTGTGAAATGGATGCAGCGCAGTGACAGTGGGGCAACCAGGCAGACATTCCTCTGTCCAAGCCCATTACACCAAAGTGGCCTGGCTAGGAGCCCAAGGCTGTCTGTCTGCTGATGGGGCCATCTGGCTTGCCTTAGGTCAGCTGGCTGGGGGATGATGTTTTTGGGCCCCTTTGTGATACATGTATCTGTATCCTTCATAAATCAAAACTTTTCCCCTTCTTTCCCCGTCCTCGTACGTTGCCATGATTTTCAAGCGCCAGACAAAAAGCCCGCGGAACAAGGAAGAAAATAGCAGGAGTCAATTTGACCCGCGTTTGAACTTCAGGCACGATCATGTGCCAAAGTCCCAAGTTTCTTAGAGCGGCATAGGCAAGATCCCCGATCGCGCACTTAGCGGGAGTCGATTTGACCCGCGTTTGAAATTCAGGCACGATCACGTGCCAAAGTCCCAAGTAAATATATTCTTAGAGCGGCACAGGCTAGATCCCCGATCGCGCATGAGTACCGACGCCCAGACTGCCTTCTTGAAACTGTCTAACCAGATCTAACTAGCATCCTGTCACGTTAAATTAACGTGGAGGGGTTGTACCTTTGATTTGCATTGCTGAAATACAGAATATACCGTTCAGGCTGTTTATTATGCTGGGGGCCCAAAGAGACAGTGGCCCAATGACAGGTTTTCTTATTACTACAGAAAAGTGTAGGGGCCCAATGAGATGGGGGCCCAATCAGACGGGGGACCAAAGAGCAATCCCCCTGGCTGTAGGGGGGGGGGGGGCTGCATCACAAATGAAGCTGTCTTGAGGATGCAGGTGGTACCTGCGAGGGAAGGACACCCTTGGGACTAGCCAAGAGTTCCTACACTGCAGGTGTCCTGTCCCAACAGATTATTTGGGTCAAACTCATAGACACAGAGACAACAGAAAGTGTCCTTTACTGCCTGTTGTCCTGTCATCTTAAGGACCTCACATCGCAGTTGCCACTGTATTTCACAAAACGATCCGGTCCAGCAGGGCTGCTTTGTGCAGGAAGTGCATCAAGAAAAATCATGAAGCCTCCCTAGATCTTCACACACACACCTTAGCCTCACCCTTGATGCAGTAATAAATTAATTAATTTACCGCCCCTGCAGTAATAGATTAGTTTACCAAATCTCTTGAGATAAATCATGGCGGAGGATTTCCGAGTTTTGAGGTGCCAAGAGCTTTTAGCAGCCTAGGTCGAGAGGAGAAATTACTGCAGGGAGTCTGAGTGGAAGAGTTTGGGGCTCTGTGACATTCTTGAGATTACGCCTGTTGTTGGCGATTAAATGACTGAGTCTGATTCCATCTACCTGGCCGTTCTGCTGCCTGGAAGTGAGTGCAGGTAACCGGGGCTGGCATTTGGGGTGGTATTTATAGTCAAGAGGGGACAGGTATATTTTTGGGGCAAAGCAGACCTGGAAAAATTCAACTACATTTGTCATGGCTCTGTGTTTGTGGGTTACTTTTGATGTTTTCAGCTCTTTACAAGTTCCTGTCCCAAAATAAAAGTGAATGTATATGTGTCCTTGTTTGAGACCTCACACACACACACACACACACACACACACACACACACACACACACACACACACACACACACACACACACACACACACACACACACACACACACACACACACACACACACACGATTTATTATACCTTGACACAGGAAGCTCTGATACAAATACCTGTTTCACTCTGGTTCAAGGACATTTTTTTCCATTTCATGGTAGGACAAAAGTATATTCAACAATTACTGTTTCTAAAAATGTTTTCATTCTTATCTTCTCCTCTGCTACCCCCCATCCTCACCCCTCCTCACTCCGCTATACCTATGCCCCAAATAACTTTCAAGCACAAAAGCTCCTGGTTCCCCATATTTTGTTTTTTGTTCGCGTATGTTTTTTAGATGTTTTTTTAGTTGTGTTTTTATTTACTTTTTAAAATATTTGTTTAAGGTCAATATTCATAGTGTGTGTATGCGGTGTGCTTGCAGACAGGAGACCTGCTTCGACACAAGATCCAACACAGACCAGACAGAAGCGAACTGGTGAAACAGCACATACTTGAAGGTAGGTGTACCGCTCTGTACATGTATTTAACCCGACCAGCTGTTCATTAGTTCAACTCTCAAAACAAAGGCTTGCCGTGTTTTTGTCAACATTCCTTGGCATCCCTTGCCTCTCACTTACTTCTTACTTTTCGTTGTCTGAATATTGCCAGAACTCAGGAAGATTTTTTGGTGGGTTTTATTCTTCTCCCACACTTAAAATACTGTTATAGCGCAAAGGGGAGCTTGATGTATTTTTGGAACGCTCTTTTTCTCTCTCTGTCTCTCTTCTTTTCTTGCATGCTTGGTATGAAAGTAGGACAGCTAATGTCAAAAGCAGTGGTGCAGGAATGGTAAATGTTGTTCATTTTATGCAGGGTATGTCTGTTATGTTAATTTTTGCTTCTCTACTTTTAACCACTCTGTGTGTGTGTGCATGTGTTTGTGTGTGTGTGTGTGTGTGTGTGTGTGTGTGCATACAGGCATGTTTACATGGGTCTGTGCGTACAAATGAGTATGTGTATCCTGTTTCACCACAGTGTTAACATTTTGGATCATCTTTCTTCCCATTTATAGCGGACACAGACTCACTAGACCCCTCGCTAGTGGGACGACAGAGGCTGCTGAAGCGAGCTCGACTGGTGGACGGCCTAAATGACAAACTTTCACACAGACCTGGACCCTTGGAACTGGTACAGGGCAACATACTTGTATCTTCTGACGAACTCTCCAAGGCTATCAAAGGTGAGTCCTCAATCCACTATTTCCAAATGTTTAAAAAAAAAATGCACATCCGAGCTCACTATTCCCCGCTATGCCATGGTACCTGCCATCAATGATCAGTACCACTGAACTTAGGTATAGTAAGCTTGCCTCGCCTACAAGGAAGGCAACTGTTACACAGTGCATAAAACCTGATTCGAGTTATTTAAAAAAAATCATCTATTTTATTTCATGGATGCAATGTTCAGCATGAAGTGGAAAGCAGTTTGTGATTAGATTATTCCCGTTATAAGAAGTCAACGATTGCCTTTTTATGTACAGTTCAATCGGGTTTTGTTAATTTACATGTAGGCAAGCACTTTTATAGCACCTTTGAAGGTTAGTTGTCTCTGATACAAATAATTTACTGGGATACCCAGTCATACTTTTTGATTGCTTTCTTGCTTTTTCACAAGAGTTGACACGTATTTCTGGCACTATTTCAGATGGCAAGATTCAGTTTAACAGAACCTGTGAGGGAGAGGACCCAAACAATGAGACGCGTCACTTCACCTTTGACGAAGACAGTGTCAGCAGCGACGATGTGCCCTCTCCGTCCATGGACGAGTCGAGCCTGTCGGACATCAGCAGCCCGAACTCGCTGCCGTCAGCCTCGGAACTGTCCTCCTCACTGCAGAAGAGCCCCATCAGCCTTGCCTCAGCATTCAGTGGGAAGAGTGTGCAGCTTGTGTCTCCCCCACCATCCTTCCTGGCCAACCTGTCCTCAGGGATGTCATCCCCAGAGATTGCTGGACCCTCTACCTCTGGCCTGGGCACTTACTCTTCCAGACACAGTCCCTCCTCCTCCTCCCCCTCACAGAGCTTCCCCACCAGCAACAACAGCGGCGGCGTGGGCAAGGTGAGGCCCAAGAAACCCAAACAGAAACCCACCTCCAAGAACAAGGTGATCAAGTTCCACGAGTACAAGGGCCCGCCCAGCGTGGTGAAGACCCAGGCCCTGGTGGGCAATGACAATGAGACTCCCTATCACATCATGCTGCAGCAACAGCAGCTCTTCTTGCAGTGGCAGCTGGAATTCCAGCAGAAGAACATGCCTCACGCTGTGCCCACCACGGCACCACAGAAACTGGCGCCTGACAGCCAGGCCTTGGTGGTAGCAGCAGCTGCGTCGCAGGTTGGGGGGTCCTCCCCATCCTCCCCCGCCACCACCATGATGATGACCTCACCCGTCATGTCCACCGCACAGCCATTCACCTCGCACACCATCGTGGCCCCTCCTCCTCAACCGGTGCAGCCCTCGCCCCCAATAGCTCTGTCGCCTGTTAGCCTGCCCCCTCCCCCACCTCCACCTCCTCCACCCCCTCCCCCCACCCCACAGGCTGCTCCACCCACCCCCACTGCGGTACGATCAATCCCCAACCAGGGCACCAAGGCCAACCCTGTATCTGTGGCCGCCCTGTCCATGCCGAAGATCACAGTCAACCTGGAGGACCTCAAGGTGGCGGACCTTAAAGTCGAGCTGAAGAAAAGAAACCTGCCTGTGTCTGGCTCCAAGCCACAGCTTATTGAAAGACTCAGACCTTACACAGAAGTGTCGGCTGGTGGGACCCCCCACAACAACATCATGGTCAGGTCTCCAGCAGGATCTAAGAACCCCTCACCCAGTCCCCCAACACCCACCCCTACCCCACCCCCTGTCATGAACATCAAGAAGGAGCCGGGCAGCGACTCGGGTGTGCAGGCGTGCTCCATTTCTTCTCCTCCCGTCTCCATGTCTTCTCCTCCTGTCTCCATGGCCTCGGCTCTCGGCATGAGGCTGATGAAGCACGAGCCAATGACCCAAGGAAACGCTTCGCCCCCACCCGCCTCCCCAGCTCACACAGAGGGTCGCATGACCCCCATGTCCCCCGACATATTCAACGTCGCCTCCCCACCCCCGGTCAACCTGACCTTCAACAGCTCAGTGCTGAACAGCCTCCGGCCCTCCACCACCCCTGTCAGCAGCTCTGTGCCCATGGACCAGTCCCGCCCGCCCTCTGCCATGGAGAACGACGCCAGTATGTCTATGGATGTGGAGCCCATGGACCTGGGGTCCAGCCTGTCGGACTTCAAGTCCATTGCTGTGCCCATCTCTCAGCTCCCTCCCAACATTGCCAAGCCTCGGATCACCACTGCTCCGCAACAGGTATGCTCCCCGTTTTGAAGAACACTATGTGCAGATGTAATTCAGCTAATAACTTGACTTCAGCATGACTATACTGTCTCATTTTTTACCTTATTTATTTCTCTAAACTTAAAGAATGATACCTTTACAAATAATATCTTTTCACTCTTATTATTTCTCATTCTCAGTATGTTTGGAGAGGTATAGTTTAAAAGTTTTACTCTTTTTTTCAGCTGACCAGCCAGACAGCGCTACTCCAGCTGGAACAGCTTCAGCACCTTCAGAATCAGCTGCAGGCCCAGCAGGCTCAGCAGGCCCAGGTGCAGATACATGTGCAGCAGGCCCAAAAACAAGCCCAGGTGTGCCCGCAGGTGCAACTCCCAGCCCAGCTGAGTGGTCAGCCTCAGGTGCTTCAGATCCGGGCACAACCTAACCCCCAGCAACTGCTGCCCCAGCCAGCGATACAAATGCCCACAGCCAGCCTGGCGGGCATCATGCCCAATGCCCTCTCCCCTCAGATCACCACGGCCACCCTGCGCAGTCTGGGCATCAACCTGGGCACACCTGCACTCGCGCCAGGCCAGGTGCCCCCAGAGGGCGACGAAGTTGTCAAGGCGCAGGCCAAGAAGATTGAGGAGCTCCAGCGACAGTTGCAGGAGTCACAGATCAGGCTGCAGCTCCAGCTTATCCAGCAGCAGCAGCAGCAACTCCTCCTTCAACAACGTCAGCAGCAACAGCTGCAGGGAGCACCACTGTTGCAGGTGCAGCTGCCGCAGACCTCATCTCAGACCTCACCTCAATCTCTTCTAGCACAGGTAAACAAGGGTAACAGGCACGGTTTGGCCTAGTGGTAAGGCGTCCGCCCCGTGATCGGGAGGTCGTGGGTTTGAACCCCGGCCGGGTCATACCTAAGACTTTAAAATTGGCAATCTAGTGGCTGCTCCGCCTGGCGTCTGGCATTATGGGTTAGTGCTAGGACTGGTTGGTCCGGTGTCAGAATAATGTGACTGGGTGAGACATGAAGCCTGTGCTGCGACTTCTGTCTTGTGTGAGGCGCACGATATGGCCCTTAGTGGTCGGCTGGGCGTTAAGCAAACAAACAAACAAACAAAGGTAAACAAGGGTGTTCATTCGTTTGAAGATTAAATGTCTCAAAGGCAATGCCATGATATGAACTTGTCATGCTATATGCTCAATATTGTTATGGAATGGTTATGTGATGAGTGTTATCTTGCAAGTGACAGTACATTAAACAGTATGAATAGTAAGTTTCTAAGGTGAAAAGTATCCTGATTATTCTGTTATGCCTTTTCAGCGTAAGATTGTGTCTCCCACTGGTCAGCCACAGCTGTCTCCACAGCCAACCCTTGACCTGGCGGCTGCCCTGCAGCTCCAGAAACAACAGCAGCAGACCAGCCCGCAGCCCCAGCAGATCCCCCCCGTGACCTCAATTCAGCCCACAGCTAGTTTGCTGAACACCGTGCACATCAACCTGGCCAACCCGGGACTGGTGACGGCGGGGGCTTCAGGGGATGTCAAGCTGCAGACAGCACCCACCTCCACCACCAGAACCACACAGTCCATCCTCAACCCGCTGTGTCTGACGCAGGGGCTGAACTCCGCCAAGAAGATTCAGATCCCCACCAACTTCCTGTACCAAGCCCAGCAGCAGGTGCACCAGGCACAGGCTCAGCAACAGGCACAGGCTCAGCAACAGGCACAGGCTCAGCAACAAGCACAACAGCAAGCACAGCAACAACAGGCTCAGCAACAGGCCCAGCAGCAACAACAACAAACACAACAGGCACAACAGCAGGCCCAACAACAGGCACAACAACAACAGGCCCAACAACAGGCGCAACAACAGATGCAGCAGCAACAGCAGCAGGCCCAACAACAACAGCAACAGCAGCAGAGTCTGTTGAACAGTAACCCCATCATGGTGAGCACCAGCGTGAGCAACAGCACGTGCAACAAGCCGGCCAACCTCAACGAGTTCCTGAAGAACCAGATGCTGAACCAAGGCCTCATCAAGCCCCCTGTCACGCCAGCATCCTCCGCAGCTGTTGCCATCAGCAGCAACAACAACAACATCAACACCAGCGTGCCCTTCATCTTCACTGCCACACAGCCCAAGATGACTACCACTGGCCTCAACGGCCTCTCCAACAATACTATCTGGTGAGTCGCACAGTAGGAATAATAATAATAATAAAACATTCTTTTATAGCGCTGTTCACCGCCGAATGGCAGTCTCATGGCGCTTTACATAAGACATTAGTACAACTGTTTCTCTCGTTTGTGAGGCTTTATTTGTATGATTTTACATGTGAGAAGATTGATAGGGTTTCTTTGTTATTCATGTATTTGGGCCACACACAAAATAAGCGAAGATTTGCATTTTTGCATTCATTTCATTTCATTTTCACTTTCAGTTTAGAAGGTGGGAAGGGGATCTAATTCGTGAATGTGTAATGTATTCCTTTTATGACAGCATTGTTTTGAAAACAATTGGATGTCTGGCTAGAAATTTGGTACCGGTAATACGTACCATGTCAATATAACACTTACCTCGACAGTACTATTCTTGCACATTATCTATTATAGGCCGAAAAAATTGGACAAAACGCTGAGTGGGTACAATTATCTCCCATAACCATGCGCCACCGTGGATCCCAAGCACTGTCCGAGTGCTTCCCCCTTACAGGATGTAGGTGGCGCGTCCTCTTTCTTTTTTCGCGCGTGTCAGACCGGCTGTGTTTCTGCTACGCTCCCGGATTATTTTGGACTAAGAGGCTCCTTTTCTGTGTGGACTATCACCTGTTGGATTATTGTGTGTTATTCCACTTCTGGCTTGAGGCTACGTTGTGTTTCCTTCAACTTGTGCCTCCGTTTTTGTGTGGCGGACTCGGCGTGCCTCCCGTCCTACTTCGTGGTGACCGGTCGTCTGCTTCTCGTTTCGCCGCATTCACTTGAGTATTGATCTAAATTTTCTTTGAATTTTGTTAATTCTCGGTCTTTAAGGGTACGTACAGGGCGAGGTAGGATGTCTCGTCCTGTTTTGGGCTCTGGTTCTACGGAACCAGAGTCTGCCGGGGGCAACCCTTCTCCGGGCGCCCAGCGTCATGTTTTACGCACGGAGAAGGGGATCTTTCGGCGCTCCGACTCTCCCTCCCCAAACGCTTTGCGTTTGCGGCGAGGGAGGGCGGAGAAAGCCTGTTTGAGCAAGCTCAATGCGAGCTTGCTCAAACAGGCTGGGCTTGAGCCTGGGACTTCGGGCGGGGCTGCGCCGTCGAAGGTTCGGGGAAGTTCGAGGGGAAAGAAAAAGCTTCTTTCTCCTTCTCCTTCAGTGGAACAGGCTTCCCCCCCTTCGACGCCGTTGTCCGGCCCTCAGTCTCAGGCTTCAGCTCCTCCCGGTTTCGAGCCTGGGGGGAAGGTTTCCTTCTCCCCCCTGGCTCGAATCCGGGGGCAGGTCGATTCCCAACCCTCTTTGGGGGTTGGTGAATCCGATCTAGGGGCTACTGGAGAGACTCAGGTTTTGACAGCCAACGGCCATACCACGTTGAAAACACCGGTTCTCGTCCGACCACCGAAGTTAAGCAACGTCGGGCCCGGTTAGTACTTGGATGGGTGACCG
The DNA here is from genome assembly GCF_037325665.1 of Littorina saxatilis. Classification (NCBI taxonomy): domain Eukaryota; kingdom Metazoa; phylum Mollusca; class Gastropoda; order Littorinimorpha; family Littorinidae; genus Littorina; species Littorina saxatilis. The sequence goes on along the minus strand of NC_090246.1, from coordinate 59,177,009 downwards.
CCTGGGAACACCGGGTGCAGTTGGCATTAAAATCTTTCTTTTTCCGGTGCCTCTCCTGTGCCCTCCTCGGTTTCCACCGCTGTGGAAGCCAGGAGGGACACGGGTCCTCCTCTGAACTCCCTCGCTGGGTCGTCTGCTGCTGTTTTGACAGTAGTTTCGGCCTCCTGGGGGGGGAGATCGGAGGAGATGACGGGGTCTCTGAATTCCCTCCCCGCTGGGGTTGGGATGCGAATTGACCCCGTTCAGGGCGGTCCTGTGGGGGCAGGGGTTTCAGGCTTCGTGCCTACGACCACTGCTACTACGGTTCCCTCTGACGTCCGTGTGACTGGTGGCTGTCCCTCTTGAAACGCTCCGGCCGACTAGTTACTGGACGTGGAGGTGTTCGACAGAACGTGGTACTTCTGTCGAATGGTCAGGGCGACGGGAACATTGTTTCTGTTGCTCAGACCGACACCTCCGACCGGACCGTCTTGACCCCACGCCATTCCTTAGCGTCTGGTGTTCGGGTGACGGATGGTCCGGACCAAGGGTCCGGAACGTTCCAGGCTTACGGGTCGGGATCGAACCGGACCCACGGGTCCCGACTGGACTTGACCTCCGGGTTTGGTCCGGACGGGACCCATGGTACGGGACCGTACCGGACCTTAGGGTCCGGTGCGGGACAGTACCTCTGGCCCTTGCCGGACCCCCCGGACCTACGGGTCCGGATGGTACGGTACGGGACCAGTGTTTCGGTCGGGACCGGACCACCCGACCACCTCTGTTGGTCTGGGTGGTCTGGCACCGAACCGGAACACACCGGACCTACGGGTCCGGAGGGTACGGTACCGGACCAGTGGTCCGGTCGGGACCGGACCACTCGACCACCTCTGTTGGTCCGGGTGGTCTGGCACCGAACCGGACCATGCCGGACCTACGGGTCCGGATGGTACGGTATGTCCACGTCCGGACCGAGCCACCCGAACACTTCTGTGGGTACGGATGGTTCGGTACCGAACGGGACCTCCGGATGGTACGGGACCGGACCGAATCTACGGGTTCGGATGGTCCGGTACCGGACCACCCGACCACCTCTGTTGGTCCGGATGGTCTGTCACCGAACCGGACCATACCGGACCACCGGACCTACGGGTCCGGATGGTACGGTAGGTCCACGTCCGGACCGAACACTTCAGTGGGTACGGATGGTTCGGTGCCGTACGGGACCTCCGGATGGTATGGGACAGGACCGGAACACCGGACCACCCTACCGGATCGGTCCGGACCACCCGACCACCTCTGTTGGTCCGGATGGTCTGGCACCGAACCGGACCTACGGGTCCGGATGGTACGGTATGTCCACGTCCGGACCGAGCCACCCGAACACTTCTGTGGGTACGGGTGGTTCGGTGCCGAACGGGACCTCCGGATGGTGCGGGACCGGACCGGACCTACGGGTCCGGATGGTCCGGTGCTGGACCGGTGGTCCGGTCCGGACCGGACCACCCGACCACCTCTGTTGGTCCGGATGGTCTGGCACCGAACCGGACCATACCGGACTTACGGGTCCGGATGGTACGGTGTGTCCACGTCCGGACCGAGCCACCCGAACACTTCTGTGGGTACGGATGGTTCGGTACCGAACGGGACCTCCGGATGGTACGGGACCGGACCGGAACACCGGACCGGAACACCGGACCACCCTACCGGACCGGTCCGGACCACCCGACCACCTCTGTTGGTCCGGATGGTCTGGCACCGAACCGGACCTACGGGTCCGGATGGTACGGTACGTACGTCCACGCCCGGACCGAACCACCCGAACACTTCTGTGCGTACGGATGGTTCGGTGCCGAACAGGACCTAGTCTAAGTGCCACGGTGGAAGCGGCAGCACATCGCCTGAGGAGTACAGATTCACGTGCAAACGCGACCTATGTTCCTCGGGAGGACGCGGGTTCAGTGCCATGCTTTCCTTTGGGAGGCGCACCTCCACTGTTTCCTCGTGTCCAATCTGTTTCGTCCCTCCCTTTTCCCTTTGACTCTCGAACTCTCCCTTTCCAGACTTCGAGTGTTTAGGGTGGGGCTGACGGTGATGTGTTCGTTGGGGAGGTGCCTTCGGTCAAGAAGGTGGAACTGAGCTCTGCTTCGTTCCACAATCTTGAGGCCACCGTTTCGTCCACAGTCGAGGCCCAATCACAGGCCTTGACATGGATGAGCACGCTGTCCACACTGTTGGACCCTCCCAATCGGGCAGAGTCCGATTCCACTCGGGTCCTTGACACGGTTCGAGTGGATCGGGCTTTGCATGCCGTGCGATCGTGCGTGACGTCTGCGGCAGAATTGGCCATTGGAACACGGGTCCACTTTATTGGCCCTGTTCCGTGATCATTTTCTGCCTACTTCTATAGTGCCTCCGGATATGAGGAAGAGTCTGAGGAACACGTTTCCTCAGCCTTCTTCCCTCTTTCATCCGGACACTGTTCGTTCTGTGGTGGAGTCCACACGCCAGAGGAACACTGATTCTCTGATGGTTGGCCTCGCTGCTTCGGCGACGGCGGCGGGGAGTAAGAGAAGTGCTACAGTCACCTCCAGCTCCCAGCCTCAGAAGAAGAAGAAGAAGCCAGTTTCACTGCCTCCTTCTTCCTCCTCTTAGGCGCCTGTTGCGTTCCCAAGCAAGACGAAGGGTGCTCAGACAGGTAAGGGGAAGCAGCACCACCAGGGGGGGTGGTCGCAAGCCTGCGCCTGCCCGCCAGCAGAATTTTCAGTGAGTCCCGGCCCTACGTTGACGCCCCCTCAAGTTGCCCCTCTTTCGTCCGGCGGTTCCCTTTTTTCGGGCCCGCGGCATGTGGGGCAGACTGGTCTCCAACCAGTTTTTCTTGAGGGTGGTGTGGTCGGGGTTTTCTCTACCGCTGTCGTCACAACCTCCATTGTCCGCTCTACCTTGGACGTTCCCCCCTCCTCGAGAGCCTGCCAGATGGCAGGCTCTTCAGGACGAGGTGAACTCGTTGGTCGAGAAGAAGGCGGTCTACCCCCTTTCTCAGCCTTCTCTGGGGTTCTGCTCCCGCCTGTTCACCGTCCCCAAAAAGGACGGCCGGTTCAGGCCGGTGTTGGACCTCTCCACCTTGAACTTGTACCTTCACAGGTGCAAGTTCAAGATGGAAACCCCTTCGTCGGTCCGGTTGGCCATCCGGCCAAACGATTGGGCCATGTCTGGGACCTCCAGGATGCTTACTTCCACATCCTGGTGGCCCCGGGGTACCGACATCTGCTCCGGTTCGTTTGGGAGGGCACGGTGTTCGAGTTTCGGGCCCTCCCATTCGGCCTGTCCTTGGCCCCTCTGATTTTCAACGGGGACAACAACACCACATGCTTAGCTTACCTTCGCCACCAGGGGGGCACCAATTCTCGGTCCCTCTCCCTGTTGGCGGAGGAGATTCTGCTCTGGTGCCAGACCAATCAGGTCCGGATGTCAGTCCAGTTCGTTCCGGGGAAACTGAACGCCCTGGCCGACATTCTCAGTCGGGGCGATCAGGTTCTCTCCACAGAATGGACCATCGCTCACAACGTTCTACAGCGTCTGTGGGCAAGGTGGGACCGTCCTCTGATCGATCTGTTCGTAACTCGATTCAGCGCTCGGCTTCCCAGGTACGTCAGCCCCTTTCGAGACATGAATGCGTTCCACTTGGACGCATTCACTCTCTTGTGGAGGCTCCTCGATGCTTACGCCTATCCCCCGACATCTCTGATTCCGAGGGTGCTGGCAAAATATCTGCAGGAACGACCAAGACTGATTTTGGTCGCGCCTTACTGGCCAACAGCTCCGTGGTTTCCAGATCTTCGCGGTCTCACCCACGTAGACCCTCTACCTCTGGATCTGGACGGGGGAGGTCTGCTCCAGCCTCGATCATGCCTCCCTCATCCACGTCCAGAGAGTCTGTGCTTGACCGCATGGCTCTTGTGCGCTCCAAACTGCTTGCACTAGGATTGCACAAGAGTTCAGTAGAGTTTTCCTTGAACGCTAAGAGGCGATCAACTAATCAGCTCTACGACTTACGCTGGAGAGCTTGGGCCACCTTCGCCTTGTCCAAGGGGATAAAGCCGCTTTATCCCTCAACACAGGACTTGGCCAACTTCCTGGTGGAAGTGTATCAAAAGAAGAGTCTTTCTTCTAAGACTCTTCTTGGATACAGATCTGCCATCGCTTCCACGATTGCGGCCGCTACTGGTCGCAGAACTGAACACTTGATCAGGTCCTCCCTCATCGCTAATGTCCTTTCGGGTATTAGCAATGCAGCGGTGTCTAAACCTCTGGTTTCATTTCCCAAGGGGGATGTCTTTCTGGTCCTCAAACTCCTGCGTAGCAATGAGTTTGAACCCCTGGCAGGCATCAGTATCAAGTTGCTGATTTTTAAGACTAATTGTTCCTCATCGCTTTAGCCACTTGCCGTAGACTCAGTGGTATTCAAGCTTTGAGTGGCCTGGACTTTGACATTGAGTTCACCACACAGCAGTGGTTGCAAGCATGGTCACGTCAGTCTAAGGTATGTTTCTTGGGTATATTTTCTTTTACGGTAGTACTGTTCGAAAATTGCCTGGGTATCTTAATCCTTGGATTTAAGTGATTTTGATTAAGGAGTTTAATACTCTACATATCACCCTCACACCACTCTGGTATTCTGTGCAAGAATAGTACTGTCGAGGTAAGTGTTATATTGACTGTAAGGCTTCTTTTTAAGCCTACTGTCTATATGATACTTACCGAGACAGTACTATTAGAGTTTCCCTCCCGCCTCCCCTCTTGATATGTTATGGGCTTTTTGAGGGTCTGCAGCTCATAAAGAAAGAGGACGCGCCACCTACATCCTGTAAGGGGGAAGCACTCGGACAGTGCTTGGGATCCACGGTGGCGCATGGTTATGGGAGATAATTGTACCCACTCAGCGTTTTGTCCAATTTTTTCGGCCTATAATAGATAATGTGCAAGAATAGTACTGTCTCGGTAAGTATCATATAGACAGTAGGCTTAAAAAGAAGCCTTACTACCACACACATGTTGACACACAGCAACATTTTTCTGTCACCAGTCGAACGTCATCGCTGCCAGGGTCCCTCTTGGAGAGCCAGAAGCAACAACAACAGCAGCAGCAGCAACAACAGCAACAACAACAACAACAACAGGTGTCTCGCAGTGCCTCCAACCCGTTCTTCACCATTCCTCTCAAAGAGCCACCCAAGTACGACGAGGCAGTACGCAGCAAGCAGCATCAGCTGGTCAGTATTTATGGTTATACTGTGGGAACTCCCCTTTTAATACCCCCTAATTTAAAACTTCTCCAATTGTATGACCTTGCTTTTTCAGACTTTCTGTTCATAACCTTTGTAAACTAACCACCTTTTTAAGACCTGATTTCTCACATTTTTGGAGGTCTTAAAAGGGGGGTTCAACTTCACTTCTTTAAAGGTGGTCGTCTACATTTTTGCTTTTATTCAATAATCTTATGGTTAGATTTCGCTAAAAAGTTATGTCAGATGATGAATGAACCATGGGGAAAAAAGTTGTAGAAAAAAAAATAGAAAAAAAGATTTTATTTTTGGGTAGAGTTTGTTTGTTCGTTCATGGGCTGAAACTCCCACGGCTTTTACGTGTATGACCGTTTTTACCCCGCCATTTAGGCAGCCATACACCGCTTTCGGAGGAAGCATGCTGGGTATTTTCGTGTTTCTATAACCCACCGAACTCTGACATGGATTACAGGATCTTTTTCGTGCGCACCTGGTCTTGTGCTTGCGTGTACACACGGGGGTGTTCGGACACCGAGGAGAGTCTGCACACAAAGTTGACTCTGAGAAATAAATCTCTCGCCGAACGTGGGGACGAACTCACGCTGACAGCGGCCAACTGGATACAAATCCAGCGCGCTACCGACTGAGCTACATCCCCGCCCTTTTTGGGTAGAGTGACTCACGCTTCCAATATTTTGTTTTCTGTTTGCTGAGACCATGTGCTTTGCCTAAAAATACTGACCAATCAAATTCATGTCACTATGCTTATAGCCACGCCCAAACAAGTGCAGCAACAGTTTGACACTGGAGCGCTGTCCATGCTTTTTATTAAACGCACGAAATGCACGGGATTTGAGAGGAGTTTTGCGCTTGGCATTTTTCAAATAAGGATATCCTACTATGAGTACTACGCTGGAATGTTGATATTTGTAGATAATAGACTCTGCATTTTAATGGTCAAATGGCGATTTCGGTATAAAAATGTAGACAAGGACTTTTAAGCATGGAGAGTGGGAGATTGTATGTTGGAGAGATTTGCTTAAAAGACCTCTGGGCTTCCAGTGAGAACTGACATTCTTTGCTGTAGGGGGGGGGGGTGCCAAAGGGATAGGAGGACTTGCTGAAGCCTGACAATCAAAAACAATAATGCAGTGTAAAACTTACTATAATTCCGTAAACAATAATGGTGTGTAAAACTTCCTATAATTCTGTAAACAGTAATGCTGTGTAAAAACTTCCCATAATTCCGTAAACAATAATGCCGTGTAAAACTTGCTATAATTCTGTAAACAGTAATGGTGTGTAAAACTTGCTATAATTCCTTAGCTTTGTGTGTTGCAGAGCCCAGCCTCACTGAGCAGTGCAGGCAACCTGGGCAACAGCAGTCCCATCTCCACGGGAGCCTCCTCCCCCTCGCAACAGGAACAGACCAAGTGTCAGGCCATGGATGACGTCCTCGAGATCCTCATCAGAAATGGAGGTAGGTAGACACCAAGTCACGCTGTTTCACCTATGACAGTTGATGCTGCCTGTATTTAGGTAAAAGGTTATCTTATGATTTAGTAACTGTTACTTACAGAAAGTGAGGACGTTTTAGAACCTTCTTTTTACAGTGAAAGACCTGATTGTAAATAGTTTTAAGCATGGAGGGTACCATGTGAATGGAAAAAGGAAACAGACTTGCATCGGTCTCGGAGAGCATTAACTGCTGAAGAGACGATAAACGAAAATAACCAACCAACCTGTTACTTACAAAGGACTCTCTGACACTGAAAGGGGTTAAGGAGAAGAGGTGGGATTGAAGTGCATCTTTTAGGACAAAAAACTGACCCTCAGAATAAATGGTGCCATGGTTACAGAAGTTGTGATATGTTCTGTTGCAGATCTTCCTGCCAGTGCAGCAGATGAGGCCCTGCCCACCCCTAATGCCACAGAGGCCGGGCCAGTGCCAGGGCTGAACATGGACAGCAATGTCAGCCAGCCCAGCATGTCCATGGGCATGTCTGTCACCTCAAGCCCCTCCCACTTCTCCATGCCCGCCTGCAGTCTGCCGTCAATGACCTCGCACACCACGTACGAGTCCATCTCCCCTCTGCCACCCATGACCATGCCGGGCTCACCACCAGAGATGCTCGGGGGCGAGTCCTTGCTCAGCAACGCGGCCATTGCCATGAGCAACGCCAAGGCCTCGATGGCGGAGAACAGTCCCCCGGTAGTGAACATCATGCCCCCGGTCAGCAGCGACCAGCGCAACATAAACCTCAACAACGAGCTACTGGACTTGCAGGAGATGCTGTCTGGTGACCTCAACACCATGGATTGGACCTCAGACGCTGGCTTCGTGGGGCTGGACCTGGGTGAGGCCAGCATGCACATCGGCAGCAGCACCACCAGCAGTATGGGCGGCGGGGGAGACAGCGGCATGGGGTCCTCGCTGGAGAACACCCTCAGCGTCCCCTCCACCTCCCACGACCGCAGCAGCTCCAGGGGCAGCGTGAACGGGTCTGAGCCTGACCTGACCTCGCTGGGCTTGCAAGACGGGGATGTGACGGGTATCGGCATGCAGATCGACGTGTCAGACTGGCTGGACGTCATCATGCCCAGCACGGGGCTCACCCCCCTCAGCACCAATGCCCCCGTCTCCTTCTCCGCAGACCCTGTACTCACACCCAAAACTCAGCAGGAGGTGCTGGACCTCTTTAACTTTGAGGACGGCGACTTCCCCACGCCTTCAGACACTAGTGGTGGCCTGTCTTGGGACAGGCTGACCGAGCCTGGTACCAGCTCCAGTTAGCAAGGAGGAATCTATCAGGCAACTACTGATTAGTGTTCGTCATTAACATCAACAAAATGTGTGTTACTAGCTGTGTATTTTGGATCAGTAAATTATCTTGAGGGACAACTTAGCCCTACGTGGACATATCTTGTTTGGGACACATGGAAAAAACACACAAAACTCGTAGCTCAGACTGATCGAAACAATAGATTTAGTGCCAAACTTAGAACATATCTGACTGTGACAGTGATGGATTATAAACACAGAATTTTGATTCATGAGAAGGCGTGAAGCCTGTTCACCATGATCAGTGGAACATTCATTCATGGAACATGTTGTGGTGGTGTTAGGGGATGTGAAAGGAGCTGTACCTCCCTGGTGAGCAGTTTCTGTTTGTCAGCTGGCAGGGATGTGTAGGCGGAACTGTGTCATTCTGTGAGGGAAGCAGGACAGAAGACAATGCTGATGGTGGATGAGCACACAGTGACAGTACGGACATAGCGCCTTCCTCCTCAGACAGATAAACTCCAGAAGAAGAGTGCTCTGATCTCGGCGTTCCCTGCCTGGGACGTGGAAACTAATCAGCCCATGGGAGGAAAACCCTTCATCATTCCTTGGCCCGTAACAAGCCCTGCCTTTTTTTATCCTAACGAGGCAGGAGGCAACAAGACCGTCCGCTTGACTTGAAAGCGTGAAGGCCCCCATGGTAGCCAGACAGGATTCAGAGCAACAGCAGGGCCTGGCCTCATGCCTCACCTGTTAATTGCTGCTCTCACGTTTCACCCACAGTGTTTGACACTTTGTAACCAACACTGGACCTCTTCCAGCTCAGCACAGGGCCAGGTGAAAACTATGCTGGGCTGCCAGCTTGGAGGGAAGACTATTTGAGTGGAGGGGAAGAGGCACAAGCGCATGTTGCCTGTACGTCAGTTTTGACTTTTGTGTGTGTGTGTGTGTGCACTTTTTTTTGTTTTTGTTTTTTGGTTGATTTTTATTTACCTGTTTGTTATTTCTGTGGAGTTTTTTTGCTTGATTATTTTGTGATGCGATCCTATGGACCAAGTGCCTCTCCTGCCCTGCACTGCTTGTATTCAGTTTGCGGGAAGGAGCCAAAGCCGAGACTACAAGCGGGTACAGAAAGGCCTTTATAATTTGTCTGCACTGTTGTTGCTGTGTTTTTGCAGGTGGTATTGTTATCTCAGTAATACGCAAACTGCTGTATGAACTTTTCCACCTTCATGCTCCTGAAGTTGAAAGCCTGTACATTTTATTTTCAAATATTTATCTTTGGAACCTTGGATTGTACAGTTTGTATAAAAAGGGTTAACGTTAATGGGACAGGCCTGACCCCCATACACTTAGCACATTTTTTTTCTTGATAGCATTAGCAGCCCTGGAGAAGAACTTGGCGACTAAAACAAATTTGACAGAATGATAGCCAAAAAGTGTTCTTCGTTGGTTTGTGTTCAAGTTAGTTGCATAAATAACTAACCTGTCTTTGAAACAGGTGATATCTGTTATGTTAGTATTTGGCCCCAACAGAAGGAGTATTACACCATTTTAATGGCAGACCATAGAACGTTGAGTAGACTCCAGGGCTAGGGGAATTAGTATGAATCTCAATGTGTCTGCCTATGACATAAACAGATGTATACTTGTACATAGTGTTTGCTTGTTATTGCTGTTTCATTTTGTGTTGTGATTCACTGATTGTTGACAGAAAAAAAATATGAAGAAAAACTGCTTTGCATATAATTTTTGTTTTCTAACTGCTTTTTTCCCCCTCTTGGTGCACTGTTGATGTGATATAACACTGTGTGCGTTTTCCTTGTTCTTTTCTGCTCCTTTTAAGTGTTTGGTTCGTCCTAGTCCTACACACTAGCATAAAGCTGATCAATCGCAGCCAAACTGGCTGTGCCTTCTTGGGTCCACAGAAAAAAAGTGTTTCAATGAGTGAAAGCAGCTTCTTAATGATCATTGCTACAAATCATTCAGCATGTTTGTTGGGCCTCTTAACAACGTTTTGTTGAAGCTAGGATTCCCAAAGAGGTTCAGTCTTCTCAAGGATAGAAAATGTTTGATACCTGTAATTGGTGGGATTTATGTCGACTCGAAATATGAAAGATTTATTTTGCATATAACTCATATTTTCACTTCTCTTGTTGACTGCTGTGAATGGTTGTGGTATTGCCTTACCACTCCACACACAACCTCAAATTCAAAGCAGTGTTCGAAAAAATGCTGGTGATTTGTAGTGATGATCATTAGGCGCAGTCCAGCTTTAAGAACATTAACTGGTTAATACTGTTAACATTGATGACAAGTTAAAGAGGCATCGTTTTCCCGTATGCTTCAGTACCACAGAGTTTAATTGCTACCAGCCATTAATTGTCACCTTGTGCAGCAAATATTGTTTTATAGGGTGTGTTTTCTTTCTTCTCTTCTTGATGTGTTTTGCCTCTGTTTGATCTATGCATTCCAGAATCTTCTGCACCAATGCCTTCACAAGCATGCATTCACACCCCTACGACAACAGCATCTCGCAACTTCAGATTTAAACGCAGGAAAAAGCATGCATCATTTGTCAGGCAGTGGAACACATGCACAGCTTTTTAACCCCCTTTTTTTTTTTTTTAAACCAGCATGAACACAACACATTAAGTCAACTTAAAATTGCTTTCTTTGCTTTTCCAGCAATCAATCTCACAATGAAAGTGATGCTTGCCACAAATACTTGTCATCCCAGAATGCACATGTCAAAACAATGTCGACTCCACGTGTGTTGCATCTCTCTTAACCTGAAGGCAAACCCGACCAGTCCTTAAAAAAGACAAATTTGGCCATAACTATGCTTGTTTGTATTTTCTCACACACTTGTTGAAACTAATCGCCTGGTGACAGCCAAGATTTGTTTGGGGACCATTCTTTTCCTTTCCAGTCTTGTGTCAAGAGTAAATCCGTATTGGTGCAATCCATCTTTCGATCATCAGCTAGAGATGTCTGAATCTAGTGCTCGAAATCCTGCTGTATTCACTGCTGTACATCACAGTCAGTACCATCATCATCCCCCATGTTGGTAGCATCAGAAATAGTTATTGTATAAATTATAGTCTCTTCTTTTCATCGCTGCCTATGCATTCCTTAACTATTGCACCCTGAAGTCCCAAGCTTTAAAGTCTTGTACTTTGTCAAACATAGTTTCAGTACAGGGAGACTTTGAACAAAAGTCCTCAAAAGCTCTTCCTGAAGTGTATTAACTGTATCTTTGTATTTCTTCAGCTTGGTTTATTTCTACTTCTAGGTCCATTTCTATATATCATTATATGCCATGAGATCTAAAATTATAAGGAGCAGAAAATTCAAAATATCCCCTTAAATCCACTTACGAAAGTTGGTTCGGATCTTTCCCTCATTCTTTTCTTTTGCTTATCTGAAGGACCAGTCTCACCTCTATTTGAAAGCAGATAATAATATATATTTTGTTATCAGTGCTTTCTGGTAGTCATTAAAATCATTTCAAGTTAAAGCGAGATGTAGTCTCATACTCACCTGTCATTGGTGATTTAATTCATTTTCCTGAGTCCAGCTGCTGGTTGACAGGTTACAAACCATCACATTTCTGTCCGTAATTGCATGTATTCGTAATATATTTCAAAGAATATGTCTAAATTCCAATGATCTTTTGAGGACCAAACAAGACGTAAAACACGGGAGGAAGGCTGTTTAAATGATGGTGTAGAAATGCATGCGATAAGTGATTCATCCTCTCACACTGGCATGCCCAACAATTAGGTCAGCTCCGTGTTAATGTTAACTCCCAGCAAGTTTCTTGCTGCATTCTGCAACCCCCTTCCTTGGTGTTGTCTTTATTTTATGAACGTATGTCAAAACTACTCTTTTTTTTTTTTCTAGATTCATACTTCTTCAGGAGTTCCCAAAACAGTTGTAGTATGAGCCCCTTTTTTGTTTTGTGCATTTTTGTAAAAAAAAGAAAAGAAAAGTGGGACCACACCAAAAGGAAGGCAACTGCTTGCAAGTACAACACAGAACCACATGCGTCTTTTGGGGGCTGTGCTCTGTAGGGACTCTTCCTCGCATCCGTTGACCAGGCTTTGTCTTTGCCATCACATTCAGTAGAATAGGTCTTGTCACATTTTGGCTTTTTTTTCCTTGGACAGTAGCGCTCTCTGTAGGAAATGCAATTGCAAAACATGTTTATAAGTGTTCCAACATTACCTGTCTTTTCAACAATAGTTCTTTGCATTGAAATCCCGTTCATGGACAAATTCTAATGTCTCCAGATGGTCTAAAATATGAAGGACAGACTCGAAGCAGATGTCAGAGTCCATCGATAGTCCCTCAGCAAATCCGGTGCAGTGATAGTGAGACAAAACTTTGCAGCTCTTGCCTCAACGGAAGCTGGACATTCCCCCTCTGGCTGTCACCAGGCAGTCAGAGCTACTACTTGCTAGAACACTGTTACCGTCTTGCGCTTCATTGCTTGCCTGTTACCTCCTCCCCACTCAGAATGCTTTCTTTTTCTCTTCACCTCTTTTCAAAGCTTTGAGAGAGAACTAGCAAACAATTACATGCCATGTTTGTGCCTGCGCTGCCTATACTAACCTGCATGATTTGTTTCTGCAGAATGTTGGAGTTTGCTGTGTTTATGGCTTTTTTCCCCACTTGTGCTAAACCCGTACATCTGGCAACATTTCTTAAAAACATTTGGATGGCCACTTCTGTTTAGTCTGCGTAGATGACAACAATTGTAAGTGGCCATATTAGTTGCTATAGTGAGAATGTTTAAACCTAAGGGGGAAATTGGATTGCTTTCAGTTGTGTTGCATTATCATTTACTGTCCGTGTTCGAATTTGTGTTACAGTTGTTGAAGAGTGTTGGATACAGCGGTTCACAAACTTAGAATGCCAAAGACGTTCACCATAACAGAACTTTAATAATACAAACTAGTCACCGTAAAGGATGAAAGTATCTTTGTTTTCAACATTTGATTTTCGCCTTTACATCAGTTTCATGCTCAATTGATGACTCAAAAATGGCTTCATTTTTACATTGATAGTGGAGTTTGAGGACTTTCTTTCAACTTTCTGATCTTTGAACCTAGGGTAAGACTGTAGTCCGTTGCCTCCACTTTTATCTAGATCCAAATTAAGCCTTGTTGGTGTACTGTTTTAAAACCTCAAAATTTTAAATAGGAGAACAAATTAGTTTTCCTTTCAAGGTGTAAGTATGAACTTCGAAAATGTCATTAAAGCGTGGTTACAAACTGTCAGTTGCTTTTGGGGTTTTTTATGTGGGCACTGTGTTTATTTTAGTAGTTGTAATGGTAATTATTAATAGGAACGGGCCTATAGCCTGGGCCTCGTGGCCTTGAAGAACGCCCCTTTATTGTCTTATTTGTATGATTTAGGTCTGTTGGTCAGTCTTCCATCATGTGCAGCAGTTTGTGGAAAGGGAAGGATAACATTGGTGTCCATGTCAAAATTAGATTCTAGATTCTTTTTCTGCAAAGTCTGCCAATCGAACTCTAATCAATCAAACAGAACCAACAGGAGAGGTGTCATGTACGGTCTCCTTGCAAAATATCTGACCAATCAGCGCCATCCTTTTAGGGTTTCAACCTAAGTTCACTGGAAATCAACCATAGCTGACCACAAAATTCACTATTGCTTTCGACGAATCCGTGACCATTTGCTGTTATGAACTGAAGTTCAAGAAAATGAGATGTTTAAAAGACAGTAGCATGCATTGACTGTTAAGACCTTTCTGCGCTTTGCTTTTTCTTGACATCAGGTACACCACTATGCAGACGACAGTTATGTATTCATAAACTGTTCAGTGGTAAAGAAAAAGCCTTGCTTTGCAGAAATGTTGACACAGTCACAGGGCTAATTCTTCTTTCAAACAAATATGCCTTCTCAAACAAAAATCATGAACCAATATGGGTTTTTTTAACAAACAAAAATCCTCAACCCACTTGTTGCTCAGCAAAAATGACAGAAAAAGGTCACGGGTTTCAATCGATATTTGAAGTTAACAATATATTACATTCCGGACGTATCAATTTCATAATCTCAAAAGCGTAGACTCAAGGTAGACACGTACTGTCATCTGATTTCATTTTTGTACCGACAGGGCATATATATTTATGAAATAATTTTTTCATACAATCTAGATTCTTGGTGTGTTTTTTCGTGTGTGTGCATTCCGCTTCGTATCCTTTTTGGCTGGATTTTTACCATTCCTTAATTTATTTTTGTGTGTGACCACTAACCTGCTTAGTTTTAGTACCAGTTTGGTGAAAGCACTGTGTGGTTTGTTTCCCTGCAAGAGTTCTTTGAGTAGAAAAGAACTACCCTTAGGAAGCTGTTGTGGTGTCTTGAGAAGTACAGAGAAACACTGCAATTAGATCACTTCATTGTATTAGCAATCTCATATTCTTCCAAGTGCTGATGTTTAGAAGTGACGAATATACTTATGTTTTTGCTTCGGTCATTCTGACGTTCAGCACATTCAACTAACATAGTTCTTCTCACTGTGACTTTTTCAAGCATCAGATACTCCCTCACTCCACCCTCCTTGCAAGTGTGATGTGTTCTTGTGTCAAAAAAACAGAGTTTTATATAAAAGTGTTGCTTTTTAACCTGACATTATTGGAGATGCCTTTTGTCCTGTTAATATGACAAAAGCTGTACAGATAGTTGAGTTACTGACATGAATTGACCAAACAGCATTGAAGGAAGAAGAATTCATATCTACGTGTTTCTTGACCATGATTGTAACCCTTACGCTATTGACTCGTGTGAGAGTGTGCCGTTGTGTTCTGTTTGCTCTGTTTTCACTGGATATATATTTACGAGTGTATTTGCTTGTTCGACATGGGAAATGCACAGCTTCACTGGTGAAAAAATACGTTGACATATTTAAAGGCTGACATAGTCCTATTTAATTAGTTTAATTACTTCCAGGGCTTTTCCCATCGTTGCGGGGATGTATAAATTAAGCTTTCTGCAAAGGTTTAGGTTTGAAGTCCTTACGAGAAATAATTAATTCTTTATTGCATTGTTTAGCAACAGTTCTCCAGGACTTGGGCTATTTTTAGACCGTTGACGACACTTCGTGACGTTTCGTAAACCAAAGATGGCGTTTGAGACTGTTCAGTTTACATTCGACACTATCAACACCACTTTGCAATACTGAAATAATTTTTTCTGTGTTCGAAAGCTACAGCCAATCGTTATTATATCCCCTTAGGTACAGTTTTATAACATTATTGGCACATGTAAACAATATGAATTAATTAATGAACGCTACGAATATGGCAGCCTTTAAGATCGATTAGGTTATTGAACAGCCCTGAGTGTCCAGTGATCTAACAGATGTTGTGAATAAGCCAATGTTATAATGATAATTGTGTCCGCTATTACTTGCGAGGCACGTGTCGTTATACCTGTTGTCATTTCAAGAAAGGACCGGCTTTGGCAAGAAATGGACAAACTAACAGACTTCAATCCAGTTTATACTAAAGCCATGGTCAAAAACGTCTCTTTTTTAACCAAATTTAGAACCACAGTTTGTTCAGAAGCTTAAAACTAGTTTGCTGGAGGATAGTCTGTGCGTGTCTCCCATGTCGAAATTCCTTAGCTTAGAACACCGAGTCCCTCCCCTGCGTAACGAGTGTGTTTGCCCAGTTTGCTACATGTATGTGCAATCGCATATCGTCATGACAGTGAACGGCATCCCTTGCTGTGTAAATTGTTGAGGCGCTTCGTGAGTTGCTAGTTTCATCCCCATACGTTTCCTGTTCAGTTTGGGCTGTAAGAGGATTTTGCTGTTTGCAATCATCGCTTCAAAACATGTTGTCATTTCATACATATCATATCATCTCGGTCTCATAAACTCATGTTGCAGTTTGGGTATCAATTTTCAGCATGAAAAATGAAAACAAACCTTGACCTGTTGAGCTCAACACAAGACCACAGCAGTGCCATTGGTGTAGCGTTACAGATGTTTCTGCAAGTCTCTCTGACCATACCAAATTATGCAGATCATGTGTATAAATTCTTCAACACAATCTGTAACTTAAACAAGCTGGAGATATACATTATTACAAGTCAAGAGTTCTCGTGACTCCCTTTGTGAATGTGGACCATAACGTTGCTCTGTAAAGAAAGCATAATTTGTCAGTTTGTTGGTATCGTTGCAAGGACCCAGTTTGTAGAGTAGAAACAAGAGATTGTCAGTACGGCTTTGTCCGAACCAATTGTGAAAAGAGGTCGTTTCGATTGATGGAGTAGTTGTACAGAACGTTGATTATCGTTCCCTCCATATATCAAAGTTTGTGTGCGTGTGTGTGGTTTTCTTTTGATTTTTGTTGTGAGATTTTTTTCTTCTACTTCTAATTTGTTTTTTTATTTATTTTTACGGTGTTATTTATTTTCCTGAGTATGTTTGTGCATGGATGATTAGAAAGGAGTCTGAGTTAATTATTCATCACAGTGTATGTATTGTGTAATTTAAATTAGAATGAGTGTTGTAAATCCAGGTTCTTTTTCATTCAGTCCGCGTTGTTGTATCACTTGTGTTCCTTTTGTGAGAGATTTATATTTTCTGACCTGTTCATTTATCATTCGAGATGTAGTATGTTATATATTGATCATATTTATTGTTCCTTTGCGTAAGTTGACTTTCGTTGTGTGATGGATATAACCCATTATGGTTTTGTGAATTGTTTGATTAGGTTGTGTCAATCTTACTGCAGGCTCAGTAGGCACCATAGCTCTTGTTAACGTTATCCGGATTTATTGTAAGGGCCTTCTTCAAACAAAAATAATTTGAATGGCGCCAAAAATACAATCGACTAACCAGAACACCTTTGGCTAGGTTTCCTGGGAAGGGTACAATGCTTGATTCTTGGATGTTAAAATAACCATCCTGGAAAGCGCATGAGTGAAGTTTCTGTACTTCTTAGTTAAATACTTTTTCATCATTAAATTCAGCGTAGATGCAAGAGCTTTTACATGATTTATCTTCAGGTTTTCCTCAAACGAATGCGTATGATGTCAAAGAGGAAAGTAGAACTATCTAAATTGTCTATTTCTGTCCCCAGTACTTGTGACTATTTGGGACATGATTTGGTGGTACGATATAAAGTAGAACAGAAATGCAGATGTATTTATAATTATAGTTAAAGGCGTGTTCTTCGTGTAGCTCAACTGCTTGTATTTTCCTATAATGGAGAGACACTGATTCCATTGCCTAGAGTATTTTGGACAGTAAACCATGCTCAGTTTCAAGTCAAACATCATATATGCTCTTGTCAAGTATTTGTGTTTGGACATTCCATACCAGATGCTCTAAGTAATTGTGCAAGGTACAAAAGTCACAATATGCTACATCTATTTTCGTCGAACTGCTGTATCCAAATCTAACAAATAATATACTATTCAAAAGTAGAAACTACGTTACAGTGTTCATACAGGCTTTCAGTATGCCACCCGTAAGATTCATTATGTTAACTACTTTTCTGTTGTATATAAAACACTTCAAATGCAATGCATATTCACCCCTTTTTCTTTGAATATAAGGTTCAAAAACAATTTCCAAATTGCCAGGGGAAAATAACGGAAGGACAATTTCTCCTCATAGGTTCAATAGAAAAAAAGGTTTTGAAATACAACGTGCTTCCTAGTTGGTAGGCCTAATGAACTAGAACTTCTGAGAGTCTACATGCCCCCCCCAAAAAAACAAAAAAAGCTTTCTAAAGAAATATTATTCTGCCACTGCCTCAGAAGTGTTTTTTTGGTTTTGTTAGTTTCGCCTGGAGGGTAAGTTAGCGAGGGCTTACTTTCTCCCCGTACGTCTGTCGTTTTTGTGTAATGTCTTTTTTTGTTTTTGTTGTTAAACCACATATGTGTGTGTTTCTGAACGAATTTAATGTTTGAAGTTCTTTGCTGTTACACACATTTGAGGAAGAAAGCATTATTCACTTAAAGTCAGTGTGTTAGTCTTTCATTGTGATCAAAGTTAGTCTCTTGGTGCTACCGATTTTTGCTAAAAACACACAACCATTCTGTACATGACGCCTGTATCTATCCTTGTATCATATAAAGTTAGCTTTTTCTTGAAGGACGTCTGTTCAGTGAAGAAGGAGCGTGGTTGATCTCAACAGAATTTTGTACTGAACAAAGGGGCGGTGATATGTGAGCTGGTGTGGAGAATAGTGTGGTATCCATGACAGAAGGTGTTGCTACCACTCTCTTGCTACTCTTGTATAAGGGGGTAGGTTGGTAGAAAGTGGAATGCTAATCATATGTTGATGAGCTCCCTGTTAAAGAAAAAATAGCGTTCATATGGGTTTACATTTAGAAGCTCTCTCTCTCTCTCTCTCTCTCTCTCTCTCTCTCTCTCTCTCTCTCTCTCTCTCTCTCTCTCTCTCTCTCTCTCTCTCTCTCTCTCTCTCTCTCTCTCTCACACACACACATAATCTCTCTCTCTCTCTCTCTCTCTCTCTCTCTCTCTCTCTCTCTCTCTCTCTCTCTCTCTCTCTCTCTCTCTCTCTCTCTCTCTCACACACACACATACTTTCTCTCTCGCATACACACACACATACTTTCTCTCTCGCATACACACACACATACTTTCTCTCTCGCACACACACACACATACTTTCTCTCTCTCGCACACACACACACACACACACACACACACACACACACACACACACACACACACACACACACACACACATAACGTGGGTTCAGAATAGGACATAAGTTACACGAGCACTCTGATTTTCGTTTTAATGTGATTCCTTGCCTAGGTGTATTAATAAACCTTTTTACCACGATTATCGGAAGTATTCAGTTCACGAGCCGCATGGCCCACTTCACTAACTATCACTCATTACTTTGGAGTATTGATTAACGTGTTCATTGTTATCACCACCACCACACTCCTCCGTCATCCCACTCACTGTCCCACTATGTCACTGTAAATATGTTCTCAGTGAAAACTGCCCCTTGCAGTTGCCCGCTTCTGAAATCTTTGTGTAGCCTTTAATTAATAAAATGCTTGCAATGACGTTGTGTGTTGGTGTTTTTGTCAATATCTAGAACATGCAAAGAGACGTTGTGTGTGTGTGCGTGTGTGCACTACTCTGTGTGTGTGTGTGTGTGTGTGTGTGTGTGTGTGTGTGTGTGTGTGTGTGTGTGTGTGTGTGTGTGTGTGACAACGACAAACAGACGGGAGACACATCAAGAGGACTGATACTTTACTGAAGTCTGGCTGGTGAGAAAAGAGATGTCTGGCCTTGAAATTAGAAAAGCAGTTGCTTTGGCTTTTTTATATTCGCCAGTGCACACACACACACACACACACACACACAGGCATGCATACAATACAGTATGACTCATCTTCCTTGAATACTCTCCTTTTTCACACAAAAAGGGCGGGTGAAAATGAATTTCTGCACATCAGTTGTTTACAGAACTCATTAGCAAGTAATTGGTAATGGCTTGATGAAGAGATTTACCCGCTGAGTGGTGCAGACCTCGGATGTTATCTGTAAACATTACATTTATTTGTACAAACATAAGTATTATCAATGAATGTAAACAATTTATTTCTTCTTGTCATCTTTTGGCCTTCCACTTCAGTTGGGAACGTTAGCAATCTATCTGTTCCTTACTCCCTTCGCCTCATTCCGAGCATTTCTTGGTACACATTACTCTTGTGATTGGGGTTACTTTCTAGGCCTCTTCCTTTCGTTTTCCCTACGACAGTACAATGGAACCACGCTTTTAAGACCCCCGTTTTAAGACTAGCCCTGTTTTAAGACCAGTCCTGTTTTAAGACTAGCCCTGTTTTAAGACCCCTGTTTTAAGACTAGCCCTGTTTTAAGACTAGCCCTGTTTTAAGACACTAGTTGACCAGATTGTATGTTGGTAAGGTCCGTACAGTAACCTTCATATTAAGTATTCTTCCTTTTAAGGACATGATATTCTCAGATGTGTGGAGGTTGGTTTGTGGTTTGTTCGACTGTATCTGTTTCGGATTTCCTCCACCTCATTCTAGGGCATCCCTTGAAGTCTGTTGTTTGGGGTTCGTTCTAGGCCTGTATAGCGCCAGTAGTATAAGCCCCCCGACGCCAGTAGTACAAGGTTTTCTCACCGACGCCAGTAGCACAAGGTTTCCTTCTCGACGTCAGCAGCACAAGGTTTTCTTCCCGACGTCAGCAGCACAAAGTTTCCTTCCCGACGTCAGCAGCACAAGGTTTTCTTCCCGACGTCAGCAGCACAAAGTTTCCTTCCCGACGTCAGCAGCACAAAGTTTCCTTCCCGACGTCAGCAGCACAAGGTTTCTTCCCGACGTCAGTACAAGTTTTGACTAAATGTTTTAACATAGACAGGGAATCGAGAGAGGGTCGTGATGTGTATGTATGTGTGTGTGTGTATGTGTATACATCGATTCAGAGAAAACTACTGGACCGATCTTCATGAAATTTGACATGAGAGTTCCTGGGTATGATATCCCCGGAGTTTTTTTCTCATTTTTTTGGATGAATATCTTTGATGACGTCATATCCGGCTTTTTGTAAAAGTTGAGGCCGCACTGTCACGCCCTCATTTTTTGAGTCACTTGAGAAAAAGTGACTCTATGTAATCGGTCAGTGTTAGTCTGTCCGGCCGGCCGTCCGGCCGGCCGGCCGTCCGTAGACACCACCTTAACGTTGGACTTTTCTCGGAAACTATCAAAGCGATCCGGCTCATATTTTGTTTAGTCGTGACCTCCAATGACCTCTACACTTTAACGATGGTTTCGTTGACCTTTGACCTTTTTCAAGGTCACAGGTCAGCGTCAAAGGAAAAATTAGACATTTTATATCTTTGACAAAGTTCATCGGATGTGATTGAAACTTTGTAGGATTATTCTTTACATCAAAGTATTTACATCTGTAGCCTTTTACGAACGTTATCAGAAAAACAAGGGAGATAACTAGCCTTTTCTGTTCGGCAACACACAACTTAACGTTGGGCTTTTCTCGGAAACTATAAAAGTGACCGGGCTCAAATTTTATGTGAACGTGACTCCCAGTGACCTCTACACTTTGACGTCTGCTTTGGTGACCTTTGACCTTTTTCAAGGTCACAGGTATGTCTTGAAGGAAAAAATTTGAAATATCATATCTCTGAAACTATTCATCGGATTTGATTCAAACTTTATAGGATTATTCTTTACATCAAATTATTTACATCTGTATTGTGTTGTGAATAGCAATTTCTTCCTGTCCATCTGATGCCTCATATGATATTCAGAACTGCGAAAGTGACTCGATCGAGCGTTTGCTCTTCTTGTTATCAAATGGATTGACATTTTGGTCAAGCAATCTTTGACGAAGGCCGGACTATGGTATTGCATTTCAGCTTTGAGGGGTAACAATTAATTAATGAGTTTGGTCATTAAAAATCTGAAAATTGTAATTAAAAATGTTTGTTGTAAAACGTTCCAAAACTAATTTCATCTTATTCTCCATCATTTTCTGATTCCAAAAACATATAAATATGTTACATTTGGATTAAAAACCAGCTCTGAAAATTAAATATATGAAAATTATGATAAAAATTAAATGTCCGGAATCCCTTTAAAAACAACTTCTTATTCCTTGTCGGTTCCTGGTTCCAAAAACATATAGATATGATATACGTGAATTAAAAACAAGCTCAGAAAGTTAAAAAGAACAGAGATACAGAAAAGCGTGCTATCCTGCTCAGCGCAACCACTACCGTGCTATTCTTGCTAGTCAATTTCACTGCCACGAGCGGTGGACTGACGATGCTACGAGTATACGGTCTTGGTGAGAGAATGCAGTGCGTTCAGTTTCATTCTGTGAGTACGACAGCTTGACTAAATGTTGTATTTTCGCCTTACGCGACTCCTTTTCTCTCTCTACGTTTTCGACTTTGATTCAGATGCTCTAGTTTTGGTGTCGAATCTATTCCAGAAAATCGACAACGGGCTGATAAGCAATCAATTATTCATTCTCTGCTGCGCAGATATCACTGAACACTGAATGCGTGCATACAGTGTAAAAACGATCACCAGCCGTAGGCGTCGCAGCACAACAGGTCAAATCATATTTCTCAGGCATTGAAAGGGTGTCTGTCGCTGAGACAGCATCCAGTTTATCCAGTTAATATAAAACCTCATACTATTTATGAAAGAGTAATATGGACCACCACAAATAACAAAAAGAAAAAGGCAGAAAAAGACTGATACATTTGTAGCGGTCGGAAACAACCAGAGTCAAAAACCCTGGCTAGTGCTCAAACTTTAAACAACACATCAAACTGTATTCTTTACTTTCACCTTGCGGATTCTATTTAAAAATTCTAATTCTTATTTGAATGAACCTGACATCTATACTCCGTTGTATCGTGTTATGTGGAAGTTTTGTGACTGTGAGCTTATGTTTTACAAGTGGTCCATGATGGCGCATGACCTCTTCTCAGGGTCATTTTGCCCGCCACTAACGGTCAAATTGTCTTTTTTATATTTAGTCAAGTTTTGACTAAATATTTTAACATCGAGGGGGAATCGAAACGAGGGTCGTGGTGTATGTGCGTGTGTGTGTGTGTGCGTGTGTGTGTGTGTGTAGAGCGATTCAGACTAAACTACTGGACCGATCTTTATGAAATTTGACATGAGAGTTCCTGGGTATGAAATCCCCGAACGTTTTTTTCATTTTTTTGATAAATGTCTTTGATGACGTCATATCCGGCTTTTCGTGAAAGTTGAGGCGGCACTGTCACGCCCTCATTTTTCAACCAAATTGGTTCAAATTTTGGTCAAGTAATCTTCGACAAAGCCCGGGGTTCGGTATTGCATTTCAGCTTGGTGGCTTAAAAATTAATTAATGACTTTGGTCATTAAAAATCGGAAAATTGTAAAAAAAAATAAAAATTTATAAAACGATCCAAATTTACGTTTATCTTATTCTCCATCATTTGCTGATTCCAAAAACATATAAATATGTTATATTCGGATTAAAAACAAGCTCTGAAAATTAAATATATAAAAATTATTATCAAAATTTTTTTTTCGAAATCAATTTAAAAACACTTTCATCTTATTCCTTGTCGGTTCCTGATTCCAAAAATATATAGATATGATATGTTTGGATTAAAAACACGCTCAGAAAGTTAAAACGAAGAGAGGTACAGAAAAGCGTGCTATCCTTCTCAGCGCAACGAATACCCCGCTCTTCTTGTCAATTCCACGGGCACTGCCTTTGCCACGGGCGGTGGAGTGACGATGCTACGAGTATACGGTCTTGCTGCGTTGCGTTGCGTTCAGTTTCATTCTGTGAGTTCGACAGCTACTTGACTAAATATTGTATTTTCGCCTTACGCGACTTGTTTCTGAGTGTCTTTATCAGCGGATTCGCTCTTATTGAACAGGGTCTCTGAACAGAGAACAACCACAAAACACAAATGAAACTTCTGTTTGAGAAAACAAGTTTATTATCCCCATGAATTGAAAAGTGGACCATAATAACCGCCTTGCCCTTAGTGGTAAACTACGTAAGAGTATACACAGCGGAGAGCAATCCGCGTTTGGTACAAAACCCAAATATCTCCAACAACCTGCCGGTACAATGAATGTTTTGGGTATCGCAGCTCAGCGCACAGTCTATCTACCCCAGCACGCTACCCTCAGTAATCACTGGATACAAAAAGGTAAACGTTCAGCTAGGTAAACGGACAGGACACCTATCGAGATCGAACAAGGGAACCACAGGTGAAAGTACCCAAAACGGTATCCATGATGGAGGGGCCCGGGGAGTTCGTCGAGAGAGAGGGGGGGGGGGGGGGGGTAGAGAGACCAACGCCCTGAGGGACGTTCACCCCGGAGCAATTCCCTGCTACAGCGACGTTAGTCCTCTTCACCTGTTTCAGTCGTCTCGGCGTCTATCGATGGTGCTGATGGCAATGCCACTCTCTTTTCTCTCTCTCGTTCTGTCTGTCTTAAATCTGTCTCTGTCTCTGTCTATCTCTCTCTCTCTCTCCCTCTCACATGAGACACTCAGACAGAGACACACACGCGGACACACAGACATACACACAGATACACGCAGACACACACACACGCACACACATACACATACATATACACACACACACTACCGGACAAACACAAACATACACGCACACACATTAATCATTTTGCTCTCTCTCTATCTCTTTCTCTCCTTCAAACGCTGTGTCTGTCTGTCTGTTTGTCTGTCTGTCTGTCTGTCTGTCTGTCTCTCTCTCTCTCTCTCTCTTAAGTCTCTGTTTTGTCTTTCTGCTTTGTTCCTCTTCCTCTCCTAGCTGTCTCTCTTTTCCGTCTCTCTCTCTCTCTCTCTCTCTCTCTCAAACACAGTCTGTCTGTCTGTCTGTCTGTCTGTCTGTCTGTCTGTCTGTCTGTCTGTCTGTCTCTCTCTCTCTCTCTCTCTCTCTTAAGTCTCTGTTTTGTCTTTCTGCTTTGTTCCTCTTCCTCTCCTAGCTGTCTCTCTTTTCCGTCGCTTGCCTCCTGTGTTGCTGAGTCCGTCGCGCCTCATTCACTCCCTTGCCTTTGTCCAACATCACGCCAACACTAATCTGCTGCGGCTTTTTGTGTGCTCCTCTTACCCTCTTCAATGAAGCTTTTCCCTTGCAGTTTTTCTCCTCCTCTCGGCTTTCTGTCACATTCTAGTTGGTCGACCGATTGATTAAAATTGAGAAGGAGGAAGAGGAGGAGGAAAATTTTTCAACAACTCGAAGCTCTTCTCCTGGGTTGTTTCCATGTGTGTGTGTGTGTATGTGCGTGCGTGTGTGTGTGCGGGTGTGTTTAAGTGTGTGTGTGTGTGTGTGTGTTGTGCACCTCTCCGCTTTTAAAATTCCAGGTGGTCGACCGATGGTAAATGACAGAAGAAGCTGGAAGGAGGAAAGGGGGAGAAGGAGGATTTTTTTTTTTTACAGCTCTTCTCTTGATGTTGTTTCTTCTTTTCTTGGCTTATGTAAATTGGTCGACCGATGTAAACTCCAAGATGAAGATAGATTGAAGGAAGAACACGAGAAGGAAGAAGAGGATAAGGAGGAGGATACAGAAGAAGAGGAATATTTGTCCACAAAGCCGGCTTTCCGCCCGGCTCTTGATGTTTTTCTCCTCTCGTTTGTTTGTATCTATCTAGTTTTCTCTTTTTTTATTTCAATTTACAAAAAATCTCTGTTTTTGACCGATGAAAAAACATGATGTAGAAGAATGAGGAGAAGAAGAAAGTGAGAGAGGAACGGTTTGTTTTTTTGTTTCACTCTTGTGTGTTTTTCTCCCCTCGTTTTCAGTTGTATTCTATAGGTGGTCGAACCGAAGAAAAGGCCGTTAAAGAAGACGAAGATGCGGGAGGATGGGGAGAATAGAGTAGCCGGAAAGCGACGAAGAAGGAGCATGGACAAGTGGTTTGTCATCAGCAGCAAAAAGTAAAAGCATGTCAAAATCTGTGGCTGTGAGAGATTTCTGAGGTGGTTAACACTGTGTGAAGTCAGGAGTAATGTTTTTGGGTTAGGTAGCCAACCGAAAGTTACGAACCTCTCTCTCTCTCTTTTTTTCTCTCTTTCTCTCTCTCTCTCTCTCTCTCTCTCTCTCTCTCTCTCTCTCTTGTCCTCACACACTCTTTCTGTCTTCGTCGCTCTCGCTCTCTCTCTCTCTCTCTCTCTCTCTCTCTCTCTCTCTCTCTCTCTCTCTCTCTCTCTTGTCCTCACACACTCTTTCTGTCTTCGTCGCTCTCTCTCTCTCTCTCTCATTCTCTCTCTCTCTCTCTCTCTCTCTCTCTCTCTCTTTTGTCCTCACACACTCTTTCTGTCTTCGTCGCTCTCTCTCTCTCTCTCTCTCTCTCTCTCTCTCTCTCTCTCTCTCTCTCTCTCTCTCTCTCTCTCTCTCTCTCTCTCTCTCTCTCTCTCTCTCTCTCTCTCTCTCTCTCTCTCTTGTCCTCACACACTCTCTCTGTCTCAGTCCGTGTGTCTGTCTATCTATCGATCGGTCGGTCGTATCCTTAGCAGATTATGACTTTATTCAGTTATTCTGCAGAAAAACAGAAATGCTGTAGAAAAACTGTTTGTTTCTGCAGCATTTCTGCATAATGTCATCTTTCGCGAGAGCAACGTTCTTTTCTGCAGTAAAACAGTTTTACTGCAGTAAAATTGAAATCAAAAATGCTGCAGTAAAACGGTGATGTTGTTTTACTGGAGAAAAACTGTTTACACTTTTTCTTCAGCATTTTGGCATTATTCAGTTATTCTGCAGAAAAACAGAAATGCTGGAGAAAAACTGTCTTTTCTGCAGTATTTCTGCATAATGTCATCTTTTGCCGAAGCAACGGATTTTTCTGAAGCAAAACATTTTACTGCAGTAAAATTGAAATCAAGAATGCTGCAGTAAAACGGTGCTGTTGTTTTACTGCAGAAAACCTGTTTACACTTTTTCTGAAGCATTTTGTACTGGCTCATTATACTGTTGGAGCACGCGAGCCCCCCTCTGTCGAGAGATGGACTCATCCAGAATTACCAATAGTTGTGCGTGACACGAATGTAGTTTGTCTGTCTGACTTCCTTTCCGCCGGAAGTTCGAAGTTTCAAATTAAACAATGGCACCTGTCAGCAACATTGTCACATTTTCCCAGACGAACGCAGTAGTCCACTTCGTGTTCGATTTGCTTCAGAAATTGTTCACGTTCGGCCGCCATTGTGAAGTTGAATATAATGCCCTTATGCTACACGCCTTCTGATTGGTACACTGCGGAACAAACTATTATACTATCCCAGGGGGGCGACGAATACAAACGCTACTTTACAAGGTCGTTCGTTTTTCTCCAGAAAAACTGTCACAGACTATTCTGAAGAAAAAGTTAATCGCAATAATGCTGCAGAAAACCAGATAAACATTATGCTTCAGAAAAACTGTTTTACTGCAGTAAAAAACGTTGTTTCGGCGAAAGATGACATTATGCAGGAATGCTTCAGAAAAGACAGTTTTTCTCCAGCATTTCGGTTTTTCTCCAGAATAACTGAATAATGTCATAATCCGCCAAGAGCCAGTACAAAATGCTGCAGAAAAAATGTAAACAGGTTTTCTGCAGTAAAACAACAGCACCGTTTTACTGCAGCATTCTTGATTTCAATTTTACTGCAATAAAATGTTTTGCTGCAGAAAAAAACGCTGCTTCGGCGAAAGATGACATTATGCAGAAATGCTGCAGAAAAGAACGGTTTTTCTCCAGCATTTGTCTTTTCTGCAGAATAACTGAATAAAGTCATAATCCGCTAAGGATACGGTCGGTCGATCTCTCTGTCTCTGTCTCTCTCTCTCTGTCTCTCTCTCTCTGACTCTCATGTCTCTCTGTCATCCTTCCGTCCATCCATCCATCCATCCATCCAGCCAACCATCCATCCATCCATCCATCCTTCTATCCATCTCAAATGTGCGACAGAGACTGGATTTTGTGCTGATGCATTACTGTCCTTTTTCAAACGTTTTGCTGTTGTAAATGCCTGTTTCCACTGTCGCCATGTCGACTGTCATTACGATGATGATGATTTTTATTATGATTAATATTACTATGATTATTTTTCATGAAGCATGAATGTTGAAACTTTGTACACCCCGAATTGAAATGGGCCCAAGGCCTAATCAATAAACAATCCAGACTCCAGACTCCAGACTCTCTCTCTGACTCTCTCTCTCTCTGACTCTCTCTCTCTCTATCTCTCTATCTCTCTCTCTCTCTCTCTCTCTCTCTCTCTCTCTCTCTCTCTCTCTCTCTTTCTCTCTCTCTCAACCGCCGAATAAACCGCAAAGTGGACTAAATGTCTACGTGACACGGACCCATTGGGGTTCTTTTATGATTTTTCTGAAGATTCATTCAGCTTTGAAAATCTGACAGAGGTCCTAAAAACGTGTTCAACCTGTCACTTTCCCTGAATCACATACAAGGCAAAGTATTAGCTGCTGGTGTATTCTGTACATTTTGCTGAGACAACCAGATGGACAACGTAACTTTATCGTTCAATTAGATAATGATTTTCTTCGAACAAAACAGAAGAAACCTTTGACATCTCTTGTCTTAGGCTTACCATCATTGTAAATGCGGATGTTGTTGTTGTTGATATTGTTGTTACATCTACTTAAATACTTAAAGTAGTGCTTACTTTCCACTAAAGACTAATAGTGACAGTAAACTGCTATCTTTGACATTTCAAATGATTGTGTTGAAAAGAGTAGAGTTACATTTGCGAAGCTTATTTACACTGTCCCATCTTAAATTTCAAAAGAGTGATGGTTCAGGCCGGGGTAACGCCTATTGTTTTTTTTTTCTCTCCTAATGAACTTGAAACCTCCCTGTCACACAACGACCGAGAGGACCTTTCCAACACTGGATTATGACAAATTGACGCACGTTACACGACTACAGTCTTTCGGATAGAATGTTTGTTAGGAACAGAGCAACGTTTAGATAGACAAATCTCCAATAAGTACATTTTGCCGCCTGATTACTCTACCTGTAACATGTGTCTATGTGTTAGCAACTGAGAGCGCATCTTTTGGTTAATTTGTCTATGCTAGGTCTATATATTATTTATTTTTCATTCATTTATTTCGTTGTAATGCGTGTCGTAAATACACAAAGAGAACGTACAATCCTGGTTCATACTAGTCATCCGAGAGCTGAGTGCAAGAAAGCAAACCTGCAGCCAAAAATGTGTCTTGGTTGCAGAAACATATTATTGTTTTACTCAACTAAGTGCAGCTCAGTGCTGATCGGGGATGCCTTGCACCGCGACTTATTACATCTCACCATGCGTCAGCTAAAGCACAGTAATATACAGAATGTTTGGGTTTGCAACGCTATGTCTCAGCTGTCATGGAAAACAACGCACGAGTACAAAGCCATCGAATTACGGTCGAGAATGCGAGTCGTCACAGACGGAACCGTTATGGATGAGTTTGAACATTTGGCTGCAAGCAGGTAAGCGCTGTTTTATGAGGGCTGGTGCGAACAACGTACCAACATTTATGACTTCTCACCCGGGTCAGTCGGCTGTGAAAAATAACTGTGGCACTCTCTCGTGCTGAGCCAGCGGAACTATAGTTGTGGCAAGTTATTGGATGATTAATAAACCTTTTGCAAGTGATGGGATCATTAATAAACCTTTTGCTTTCCGTCTGTTTGCATCCTTGTTATTTTTTCACTGCTGGCTGTGATTAAAAGGTTCAAAATGGGGGAATTAGTGTGTGTGTGTACCCGTCGTGTGTGTGTGTGTGTGTGTGTGTGTGTGTGTGTGTATGTGTGTGTATGTTTGTGTGTGTGTGTGTGTTGGCTACGGACGTTGAATTTAGGAATGGTATACTGTAATATGCGTGTGTGTGTGCGCGCGCGCGTGCATGACGATATTCAGGCGTACGTGCATGCTTGTTTACCAGCTTCCTATTTGTCAGTATTTATTTTGCAAATCAGTCTCCAGGCAGTTCTGAGAAAGTGGGTGAAGTAGATGTTGTCGACAAAGAGTCGCAAAGAATTTATTTTTATAAGTGTTTTCTTTTTCAGAGCAAAGGGGCTTCCCGAACAGGCAGAGTAGAAGATGTTCCTACCTGTCTTAAGCAATAATCATTTTAACATCTGGCTTAGACTTGCACTTTACCACTGACAGGGAACCCGAAATAGACCGCAAGCACCTAACATATTGTCTCACAACCGCAGGTCTCTGCTGTTACATGATTTGTTCTGAAAGCAAGATACCGTCAGGTTAAACAAAATCACCCCGGAACGTTATGTGAACCGTATAACGTAGATGATAATTAGCTGTCACATGAATCTCTTTTGCAAAATACTCTTCTTTGGAAAAAAGGTGGAACTATGTTCTTGGCATTTAGCACATTAATAACTTGATCATAAGAACAATCAATACTGCAGATGAGCAGATGCAAGGAAACGCACTCTTCGCACTAAGCACGCATTGATACATGACATGCTGACACACGGACACGTATGTCGCACTGATTCCCGTTCACGAGGCACGTAAATCCGGATGCACACACACACACACACACACACACACAGAGGCTCACACGCACACACACACACACGCACACGCACACACACACACTACTCACACACTGTGCAGTAAGCTTTCTGAAGGATGAAAGAAAACATAGCATTTATCGCCCCTTCCTGGCTGGCCAATTTACACGGAACAACGGTGATTTGTCAAAGATATCTGCCTGCCGCTGAGAGAGAGAGAGAGAGAGAGAGAGAGAGAGAGAGAGAGAGAGAGAGAGAGAGAGAGAGAGAGAGAGAGAGAGAGAGAGAGAGAGTTACTCTATGCATGCACCCCCCCACCCCACACACACACACACCCCTCCTCACTCACTTTTCCTTTCTTAAAATAAGTGACCCCTCTCAACTGTCTTCTGCCCCGTACCCCCCTGTGCTTCTTTCCTGTTGTCACGATTTGGTGACATGGATTGAGAAAGGAACACTCTGTGGGGTGCCTTTCTCAAATTGTGATGGAAAGCGCCTGTGCTTTTGGGCAACGGGCTGTGTTTAGCTGCATAGCTGAGCACGGGGATTTCGTTTTGCATGGGTTCCACGTGGGTGATTTTGCTGTCTGGGCAAAATCGGCTGTGACTGAACTGGATATGTGACACGGGGAGTCACGTGATGTTTTCAAGGTGTTTTGGGGAAGACTTGAAACGTCCCCACTTTGGCATTGAGCACGATAGAAGTCAGTTGTTTCCTCTTCTTGAGAGTTGGCGGTTTGCCAACACTGACGTGGTGATATATTTTTTTACTAGATTCTTCTTCTGCGTTCGATGAAAGATAATTGTACGGCCATATTATCGTGGAAGCGTAGACAGCCGATTTTCTCCCCACGCCAAGTTGGCTGCTGTCTTCCGTCTTCGGTGGTTGAGGTTCTTACTCAGGGTTGCCTCCTCCCCAAGAGTAGCTGCCTTGCTGGCCTGTCGAGTCCACTCTACCCGGGTTTGTTGTCGAAGTTTTCCTTCTCGTAGCCTTTGCCTTTCCCAAGGCGCACACAAGGCAGTGCGGGTTTTGAAATCGGAGTTGTCCTTCTCCTAGATGAGCGACCATCCAAGGTTGACGAGCCCCATCTGCCCGAAGCAGCTGGTTTTAAGGCGCCAGGGACCCGCCTGCATCCCTTCTCCTGTTAGTCGAAGACAGGGCCCGCCACGTGAAGGCCAGGAGCTGGATTTGACTGTCAGAGGTGTTTGGAGACACGAAGCCATATGGAGCATTTCTTGGGAAGTAGGCGCTTATCTCTACTTCCACCCCGGCATAACAGTCTTTGGGCCCCTTTTTACTAGATGAATACCCGCTTCGCCGGGTACGGCTTCGCCGGGAAGAAGTCGAGCCGAATACCCGGCTGCGCCGGGGACCCGGCTTTGCCGGGTGTACGCCGGCTTCGCCGGCGCACCGCACGAAGGAAGGGAGATAAACGCGCAAAACACTGGAGAAGATAAGGAAGAGTAATACCCGGCTTTGCCGGGACAGTGACCTTCTAAAAATAGTATAACACCGGGGAATTGGATTGAGCGTTGTCGACAGTGACCTTCTAAAAATAGAAACGGGAATATGGATTGACGCCACACGAAGGAAGGGAGATAAACGCAAAAACACTGGAGAAGATAAGGAAGAGTTACTGGGAATGGATCTGGGAAGTTGAACAGAAAAACCAAAATCGGTTCAGCGCTGCGCGCTGAGAGCACGTGTTGAAATATCTCATCGACCAGGTTGTGTCCGGGGTGTACCTGAATATGGCCACCAAATTTGAAACAGATCCATCGAAAACCTTGGCCGTGCATCGCGAACACACAGACACACACACACACACACACACAGCACACACACACAGACACACACACACACACACACACACAAGTCGTATATATATATAGATGTCAACGTGCCTGCTCTGCGCGTCCAGGAAGGCTCTTAGGGAGAAGTGACTGCTTTTCGCTGCTTACATGTTTCTGACGACGAGGTTGTCAGGTGTTTTCTTGGCTGAGCGTTGGAGAACTTCGACGCATAAAGTAATTCAGCGCAAGAGGGGTATGGCAAGAAATTCGTCGACGGACGGAAGCTATATCAAAGGAAGCGGATTCGCTCAAAGGAGAGCTACCTACATAGGCTGTTGAGGTAATAAATCGTTATTTAATGCTGTTGACGAGTCTGTGTTTGTGGAATGAAATACTCTCTGTTGTTCTTTCCAGGTTAGCGCATAATTTGCTCTTTGTGACGCTAAAATAATAATCTGTATATGGTTTTTGCAGATATGGAGAGAAGGAAGGAAAATAGCTGATTTGTTGTTTTAAAAGTTCGTTTGTGCAGGCCACGTGCTCGATGAAATATGTAAAGGTGACATGTTTGAAGGTGGAGGGTGAAGGGTTGCGTGGCATGTTTAGTGCACCGATGCTTTTTGTTGCAGCCTTCCTACCTATCTATACTTATCTGCTGACTACGGGTCTTTGCGGGTATGCTGTAACCGGATCATCGCTGTTGCTGTTTTGCTGTTTTTCTGCTACTGCTGCTGGGATAACCGGAGAGGCCGTCACCGTCTGCAGGGGTCTTCCGGCAGGCAGTGACAGGACCACCCTTTATTTCCAGCAGTGGAGTGAGGCGCCTGACTTCCCCACGATTCCCTGCTTCGTTCCACGCCAACCGGCACTCCAATCAACTAAGCAGTAGTGGGGAAGAACTATTTACGGGACGTCCACTTGTAGCAGAAAGCTAAGTGCACCGTGCTATTGCGCCCTTTTACCACCAAGTCATCTTTTATTATTTGTGATTATATTTGAGTGGTGACGACGTGGGTTGTGACAACTGCATTTAACCAGCGCTTTTACAGACAGCTATCTTTCCTATCTATACACGGGATCAGCGTGTTATTATCATTTTCTAAACACTTAACTGGCATTTTTGTCAGTGACCTATTTTTACGTTTTGAACGTAAAAACATCTTTTGGAGTGAAGTCTCGAGGGAGGTGGCGAGATAGTATATAAACAGGCGTCTGAAACTTATACTTTTGTTGATTCTATCTATTTGTATGACTGCGAGAGTGGATCGTGGTGTGGTTAGTTAGTTAGCAGTAACTAACCGTTCATAATCACCTTCTGTGATCTGTGAAACGTGACAGACAAAATAGTGGTTGCCGGGTTTCTGATGACCAGCATGCAAGACGAAAGAAAACGAACGAGCTTTTTTGCCAGAATGCTAAGCTTTCCCCCCCGAAAGAACTGTATTTTTCCCTTTCGGCAATATCATTTTGTCTGTCTTTGAACGAATAAATCAACAGATAGCATTGGCAGTTAAGCCAGACGAAGTCATGGAATGGCAAATATGTGGAAAAATGCAGACGAGAAAATAATAATAGATAAGCGCACTGGGGGGCTGTGAAAGGTGTGCTTTTTCCTTCCTAATTGCCATTGAGTTGTTTGCCCTTTGAGTAAATGAAAAACAAAGATTTTACAAATCTAGTTCAGATTGACGTCCAATCTTCTAAATAAATTCTACAAAGTAGTCGAGTTTAATCGCGACAATGCTCAGAGATCAAGTACTGCTTTACTTAAAGACAAAATTACATTAGTTGTGTGCAGAACATTCTTAATTGTCCGGTTGTGAGCGACGTAGCACTTTTTCTTCTTCTGCGTTCATTTGGTTGAAACTTGGACGTGCACTCGTGTTTTGTGTGTGTGTGTGTGTGTGTGTGTGTGTGTGTGTGTGTGTGTGTGTGTGTGTGTGTGTGTGTGTGTGTGTGTGTGTGTGTGTTGTTCTTTGCACGAGTGTTTTTTTTTAAAGAATTTTTTTTTTTTACATGTATGACCGTTTTTACCCCGCCATTTAGGCATGCACCGAACTCTGACATGAGTTGTATGATCTTTTCCGTGCGCACTTGGTCTTTTACCTGCGTGTACACACAAAGGAGGTTAAGGCACTAGCAGGTCTGCACATACGTTGACTTGGGAGATCGGAAAAAGCGCCACCCTGAACCCACGAGGCGCGGTCGGGATCTGAACACTTAACCTCCCGCACAGGAGGCCGGCGTCATCTGGGCCATTGCGGTGCCCGTAGCACAATTGTAGATATATTTTAAAGGCCAACATCGGCAGGAATTTTTCTCGTGGAGCGACCTAAACTTGAACCCGTCGCTATTCTTGCATGTCTGTTTACTTCGTGCTGCACGCACAAATTGAGCGACTTCCTTGCCGCGTGGATTGACGAAGCTGTTTTATTCTCTTGACTGAAAACACTGCAGTGCGTGCAGTTTTTGACGAGCCGCAGGAGCGGCGAGTCATATTATGGTCTCGGCTCGAAAGCTGTCTGTGGAGGCTGCGTGCTATAATTAGCTGACCTGCTGCGCGAGCAGTCACTGCAGAGTTTTGAGATAACTTTGTAACACGTTTTATTTTATGCTCCTCAAGAATACAACTTTGGGCAACGTGCCACGTAAAACTACACGCAACAAGGATTCAGTAGGTACCAAACATGCCTTGGTCAGAAGTAGAATGTAAATGAATCTTTATAAAGAAGTAGGCTACTTCAAACGACAGCCACAGCCACAGCCACAGCCACGGTTGGGTTCACGTCATATCATACACGTAATCAATCAAAAAGATGACTAATAAACATGTAAACTACATGTATACGTCTATGGTCGGACATAAGAAAGGAGAGCTTCCCCCGGGCCTGTGCACGTGTTGTTCGTTGTGCGTGTGTAAATGTACACAACAAACTGACGACAAAACTGAGACAGACCTCTTTCGCTTCAGTCTTGCAGAATTTAAAGACGAATACAGGTAGAGCGTGCATTATACTAACTGTTTGGTAAAAGTATCAAACGTTTCTTTTTATAAATAAGTGGCAGGCTTACAGGAATACAAAGAGGCGCAAGTTGAAAGTAATGGATATATCTCTGGAAGATGCCATCAGTCCAAGTTGTCAAATGAAATCAAAGATGACAGAAACAGAAGTTGTCCATACAAATGTTGGTGTTTCAAAGGAAGTTTGCATTCTTTCAGATAATGATATAGACGAGGTGGCTGTTTGTTATGAAGTTTCAACAAGCCAACATTCAAATGATTTTACTTCATCTACAGATTTTCTAAATTCAGCACTTCATAACTGTCATTATGAACTTGGAATCAGAGAGAGACCGTCTTTCCATTGTCATTCATGCCATAGATTTTTGTTTCAGAATCAATGTTTCACATGGCGTTCACAAGAGAGCATGCGAAGTTTCCGACAGTCTTTAGGATTTGTAAAAAAGGCCGTGTTTTGCTGTACATGCAAAAACTACCTGTCAAAAGGGAAAGTGCCTAACAGATTGCAACAACATTCCTATTATAAGCTCAGCCACACGCCGACATGGAAGTTCAATGGTACTTTCAAACTTTTTCTTCTCTTCGTCGTATTTAATTTCTTTCTATTTCATAAGTCGAGTGCATAATTATGATTTCGGCTCGTGTTCATCGTGAGATGGACTTAGTTTCTTGTATTCTGTGGGTTCGACAGATTGACTAAATGTTGTAATTTCGCCTTACGCGACTTGTTCTCTCTCTGTTGGCAGCGTGTAATGCAGCTGGTTATAAATTAGAGTATTATTTTGCAAAGTGTGTACCAAAAGTTTGTCATGAGCTGCTTTAGGTTTGGGGTGTGGGTTGGTTTGATATTTCCTCCTTGCAGATCAAATCTGTATTCATTTTTGATGTTGTGTCTTATTTTGTGAAAGGAAACATGCAGACTGACTGAACGCATATATATAATTATGTAACTCATAAACACATGGGTGTAGTTATGTTCAAGAACACACACACACACACACACACACACACACACATACACACACACACATACACACACACACACACACACACACACACACACACACACACACACACACACACACACACACAACTGTGTAGATGTATCGTACACCTGATATATTACTCAAACAAAATTGAAGTTCACGAAGAAATCGTTTTATTTCTGTGTCATTCAACATCTAGTTTGAATCAGACAACTTGAAACTGGTACAAATATTCAATAATGTTGCGATGTGGAAATGGACACGATATCGCAAAAGATAGACAACGGCAAGATCATTCAAGTATGTACATTGGATAAGATTTACAGTCCAGTGAGGTTACCCTCATGGAAATTCGGGCTGCTTTCTCCCAGGGGAAAGCGAGCTGCCATACATACGGTGCTACCCATATTTTTTTTTCCTGCATGCGTGTATTCGTGTTTCCTGAGACTTAATGCTGTGTGAGATGGAATTTTTTTATTTTATTCCAAGTCCCACGGGTATTTGATGGACATTTTTATCTATGCCTGTACAATTTTGCCAGGAAAGACCCTTTTGTCAATCGTGGGATCTTTAACGTGCACACCCCAATGTAGTGTACACGAAGGGACCTCGGTTTTTCGTCTCATCCGAAAGACTAGCACTTGAACCCACCAACATGCTTGTTGATGTCTACTTAGGCGATGCTCAGAACACTAGTTAGATCTTCCGAGATTAAAAAATGACGATGATCTGTAAACAAACCAGGACAAGGAAAGAAAGACAAAACGTATTTGAAAACAAATCATACTATACAGATTCACAAACTGAAACTTCGAACTCTGTTGATATTTCACGGGAGATGAGGTATGGTGCAAACGTATATAATTATACTGACTACATTTTGTTACGTACTCATCAACAACAACAAAAACCGACATAACCAAAGGCACACACACACACACACACACACACACACACACACACACACTTTGCTGGTTTGCTGATGTCACAGGAAACGAATGAACAATAGAAAGCGTGATGAATTCCTGGCCAGAAATCAGTCACATAGACCTGAAAGTCTGCTGAATGGAACTGGTTAATGTACACATTTGAACTGCTGTCAAAATTACTATGTGATACGATATTCGGGTTTTAAAATTGGTAGCAAATTACAACCAATAATGATGTTTTTTGCTTCGGCATTGAAGCAATCTTCACTATTTACTAACAAAATAATTACGAAATAAACACAAAACCAAATCAGTGAGGCAGAGGGGACAAAAAGCCGAGCGGGTGTGTGCGTGTGTGTGTGCTAGTGTGTGTCTGTGTGTGTGTGAGTGTGTGTGTGTGTGCCAATGTGTGTATGTGTGTGTGTATGTGTGTGTGTGTGCCGTGTGCGTGTGTGTAGAGCGATTGACTCGACCAAACTACTGGACCGATCTGTCGAACCCACAGAATACAACTGCACGCACTGCAGTGTTTTCAGTCACGAGAATAAAACAGCTTCGTCAATCCACGCGGCATGGAAGTCGCTCAATTTTTGTGTGCAACACGAAGTAAACAGACATGCAAGAATAGCGACGGGTTCAAGTTTAGGTCGCTCCACGAGAAAAATTCCTGCCGATGTTGTATGAAGAATTTTTCTCCTGGAGCGACCTAAACTTGAACCCGTCGCTATTCTTGCATGTCTGTTTACTTCGTGTTGCACGCAAAAATTGAGCGACTTCCTTGCCGCGTGGATTGACGAAGCTGTTTTATTCTCGTGACCCGGCTGAAAACACTGCAGTGCGTGCAGTTTTATTCTGTGGGTTCGACAGATTGACTAAATGTTGTAATTTCGCTTTCACGAATCAGGAACCGACAAGGAATAAGATGAAAGTGTTTTTAAATTGATTTCGACAATTTAATTTTGATAATAATTTTTATATTTTTAATTTTCAGAGCTTGTTTTTAATCCAAATATAACATATTTATATGTGTTTGGAATCAGAAAATGATGGAGAATAAGATGAACGTAAATTTGAATCGTTTTATAAATTTTTTTTTTTTTTACAATTTTCAGATTTTTAATGACCAAAGTGTGTGTGTGTGTGTGTGTGTGTGTGTGTGTGTATATGTGTGTGTGTGTATGTGTGTGTGTTTTTGTGTGTGTGTGTGTGTGTGCGTGTGTGTAGAGCGATTGAGACCAAACTACTGGACCGATCTTTATGAATTTTTCCATGATAGTTCCTGGGATTGATATCCCCGAATGTTTTTTTCTTTTTTTTTGAGAAATGTCTTTGATGACGTCATATCCGGCTTTTCGTGAAAGTTGAGGCGGCACTGTCACGCTCTCATTTTTCAACCAAATTGGTTGACATTTTGGTCAAGTAATCTTCGACGAAGCCCGGACTTCGGTATATGTTATATTTAGATTAAAAACAAGCTCTGAAAATTAAATATATAAAAATTATTATCAAAATTAAATTGTCGAAATCAATTTAAAAACACTTTCATCTTATTCCTTGTCGGTTCCTGATTCCAAAAACATATAGATATGATATGTTTGGATTAAAAACACGCTCAGAAAGTTAAAACGAAGAGAGGTACAGAAAAGCGTGCTATCGTTCTCAGCGCAACTACTACCCCGCTCTTCTTGTCAATTTCACTGCCTTTGCCGTGAGCGGTGGACTGACGATGTTACGAGTATACGGTCTTGCTGCGTTGCATTGCGTTTAGTTTCATTCTGTGAGTTCGACAGCTACTTGACTAAATATCAATCATTCGATCATGTGACGCTTTTAAATACTCATTAATTATTTTATCTTGACCGCATGCCTTATTGTTTTTCAGCTTGTCTATACATTTGATAACTTCCTCCTTTGTAAAAGGCGCATTAAGAAATTCATTACTTGCTTCATTTAAAGGTTCATTACTATCCTCCATTTCATTTTCATCACACTCTTGTCGTTTATTGAAATGTTCGAAAAACTCCGAACAAGTTGGATAGTTAGTTTTGGAATTATTTTTTTTATTTTTATTTTTATTTAGAAGATTCCAGTATGCTTTCGGGTCATTACTTCTTAAATTTCTCAAAGTTTTAACGAACTCATTATGATACAACTTGCATTCCTTTTTTATTGTCTTTTTATATTCATTAAAAGCACTCTTTTTTTCATGTTCATTGAACGCATTTTTAAAGCGTCTTGCTTTATTTTTCGCATGTAAATGCAATACCGAAGTCCGGGCTTCGTCGAACAATACTTGACCAAAATTTCAACCAATTTGGTTGAAAAATGAGAGCGTGACAGTGCCGCCTCAACTTTTACGAAAAGCCGGATATGACGTCACCAAAGACATTTATCAAAAAAATGAAAAAAAGTATGGGAATATCATACCCAGGAACTCTCATGTCAAATTTCATAAAGATCGGTCCAGTAGTTTAGTCTGAATCGCTCTACACACACACACGCACAGACACACACACACACACACACACACACACACACATACACCACGACCCTCGTCTCGATTCCCCCCTCTACGTTAAAACATTTAGTC
The DNA here is from genome assembly GCF_037325665.1 of Littorina saxatilis. Taxonomy (NCBI): domain Eukaryota; kingdom Metazoa; phylum Mollusca; class Gastropoda; order Littorinimorpha; family Littorinidae; genus Littorina; species Littorina saxatilis. The sequence continues at coordinate 59,137,537 of NC_090246.1, read as the reverse complement.
AAAACTTGACTAAATGTAAAAACGCTGGCACTGGACCCGAGTACTCTTCAGACTGGCTCGCTCCCCCAGTATGAAAGTTTTTGTCTTGTGCACGTGGATTTAAAAAAAAAAAATTAATTTATTTTACACAATTAAAAAAATTATTAGAGTAAAATAATAAACAATAGTAAACAAGAATTAAAAAAAACAAACACAAAAAACATAGACCACACATGCCGGGAATCGAACCCGGATCACTTTGGCCATAGGCGGACGTGCTACGACAACTTTACTGGAGTTGTGCGCCTTGAATCACTGTGTCCCTGTCGCTCTCTCTCGTGCTCTCTGTCTCTCTTTCAGTCTCACCGAGATCAAACACTGCATTGTTTGTTTCTTTGCCGAGACCAAATCCCCACCCGCTGCTGCGCTGGCTGGCTTGCAAATCGTCTCGCATGCGATACGCATGCTTTTCTCGTGATCGGCGGTTCTTTTTGGCGAACTGCCTCGGGTTCAAGTTTAGGTCGCTCCAGGAGAAAAATTCTTGTGGATGTTGGCCTTTAAAGCAAACAGCGTTCTGAGTATGAGATTGTCCTTGTGCCAAGCGATATTTGGCAATCACCCAAGACTCTGAGTGCGACCAAACTTCCGTAAAACGAAACAAAGCGGTTAATTTTGGTAGTGTATTGTCTAGGCCTATATAGAGGGCCCCAAAGGGGGGGTATCATCACGATCACGGGAAGGGAAATTTTAGCTTTCACGATCACAGTTACCTTGATTTTTGTTTTCACGATTACAAACACCTTGACGAATAGAGGATCATAGAGTGATACAGCTGTGAAAAAATGTACGTTGAAATTAAAATGCTTTGCAATAATGCCCATCACGATCACGAACACAAATGACGATCACGATCACGAGCCTTGATTTTTTTGTCATCACGGATCACGGGCAAAGTCCCATCACGATCACAGAAATGGAAATTTCGGCAATCACGGTCACAGAAAGGTCAACAAACGCCAATCACGATCACGATTTTAAACCCTTTGGGGCCCTCTATATATGCTGACCATACGAAGAAAGAAATGCGGGACTGAGAGGGAGCAGGAAAGGCGAAAGAAAGAAGCGTTCAGGAAGAGTGTTCCCTGCAATGTGAGGCTCTTGTGAAGAGAGGACACCTCCCAATAAAGGACATCAGAAAGACACCTTGTATGTCATCTTGAACAAAATTTAACACTTAGTCGGGGCTGATTATCACGAAGCGAAAGTGGGCACCACCCAACTAGGAGGGCCCCAAAGGGTTTAAAACCGTGATCGTGATTGGCGTTTTTTGACCTTTCTGTGACCGTGATTGCCGAAATTTCCATTTCTGTGATCGTGATGGGACTTTGCCCGTGATCCGTGATGAAAAAAAAATCAAGTCTCGTGATCGTGATCGTGATTTGTTTTCGTGATCGTGATGGGCATTATTGCAAAGCATTTTATTTTCAACGTACATTTTTCACAGCTGTATCACTCTATGATCCTCTAGTCTATTCGTCAAGGAGCCAACTCCGATTGAAGGGAAGCAACAACACATTCAGAAATATGATTTTGACAGCGATTGCTTCCCTTTAAAAGAGATCCAATCAGAAGGCAAATTGCAAAAGTCTTCCAAACTTCATCCAATGGAAGGGCTTCGTGCAAAAGTTTTGAGTGCATTCAGTCAAATTCGAATTCGAAGATCAAACATGGCGTGCAGCGGTACTGTCATCGAACTTCTGTTATATTTTGTGGATTCAAGCCAGACCAAAGCAGGCGGCGAGAATGCCTTCCTTGGTGGAAAGGTCAGGCTACGGGTCGGTCTTTCCGAAGACGAAATATCAAGGTATGTTGATCTATGTTGCTCTATGACTGTTCTGAATGTAGGCAAAGATCTTGAAATTTGTTCAAGATCTTTGAGTTTGAGTGAGATCATTGACATTGTCGACATTGCCACGTCCGGCTGTCACTCGCTCAGTGTGTCCTCGACTGGCTCGAGATCGAGTCTGCGTGTAGCCAAAACCGAAACTAGAAATGTGTTTTTCATCCCAGCAACGTGGACACGCTTGGCATAGATTCTAATTGTCGCTTCTTTGCATTAAGCTTGGATTTATATTAGCGCCTGTAAACTTTAATATCAACAATGGGTTAAATTCAGAAACAATGGCGGGGAGACGTGCCAGTTTGGATCACTTGATCCTCATGTCAAAGACGATCAAAGTCATGTTCGTTGGGGATTTTGTCAGGCATGCTACTTTTCCGGTAATTAACGGAAATTCGATAAAGCCGTTTTCAAAATCCGGTAAAGTCAAATTTTTTCCGGTGAAGTTAAAAAATATCCGCAAAAACGATCCGTGTGAATATCGCGCAACGCGACCAGGCGCCGGTCTCAATGAAGCCAGCGCACAGTAGTGTTGTTTTCACCAGTTTGGAGGTGTGTTGAATGGTGGTGGGGGGAGGCTAAAATGGGATTTTTAACAAGATCAGAACACTATTACAGCCCGGAAAATGATGCCCAGAATGCACCAGATTGCACAGATTTTAACCGTTTTTTGACAAAATTTCCGGGGGGGCATGCCCCGGACCCCCCTAGTTGGCTCGCCTGCTTCGCAGGCTCAGGCTTGTGGCTTCGCCACTGGCACTGCGCGCTTCTTTCAGGTAAAACCATTTTTGGCCTGTAGCATTCCTGTTTGTTTTTCAAGGACATGAAACCAGGCGATGGTGTACCCCCATCACACATTCATGTACTTTAATTTCAATCCACCCAATAGTTGGGGAGAAAATGGGTTTTCAAGATTTTGCTCTGGAAATGTCAAATTGTGCAAGTATATATTCATGTGTGTGAGTGAGGGTGTCTGAGTTGAATGTGTATGAGTGTAGAGAGAGAGAGAGAGAGAGAGAGAGAGAGAGAGAGAGAGAGATAACGAAATAGAGAGAGAGAGAGAGAGAGCGCGAGAGAGAGAGAGAGAGAGAGAGAGAGAGAGAGAGAGAGAGAGAGAGAGAGAGAGAAAACAATGAAAACAACATTCTTGTTACTGATTACAAATCATGATATGTATTTCTATGTGTGTATGAAAGAGAATTCAAAAAATAATAATAAAAAGTGCAACAGTTCTCACTTTGTGTTGAATAAACAATAGATCCAGAGGAGCGAATTACTGTGTGGTTGTGTTTACTTTGACACGTGCTTTCTGTACATGCAACTTTACCGTGACCGTGATTTGCCACTGGTGTTCGTGATCGTGAAAACAAAAATCAAGGTAACTGTGATCGTGAAAGCTAAAATTTCCCTTCCCGTGATCGGGATGATACCCCCCCTTTGGGGCCCTCAACTGGGTGATACGTAGCCGCAGCGTCGGATTGGTTGCAATTGAGATTGGCTGTGATTTTAAACAAACAGATTGTGTGGAACCCACTTTCGCTTCGCATGGTGCACCCCAGCCTTGGTCACGACAGGGTACCTAAAAATGCAGGGTCATTGGTGTTTCAGTTTTGGCTGGTCCCAAGCCTGGGCCGGTGTCCTTTCATCGCAGGTACTACTACTATTCAGGAGACGGATACTGAGTAGATACTACTGTACAGGTCAGAATATGAAAAGTACGAACCAAAACGACTCGACTGCTACTAAATATGCTTCCCACATCCTCCCACCACTCCCCCCCCCCCCCCCCCGATGTCCAGTTATCAGCTATCGAGTGTTGCGGACTGCACAGTAGCAGTGTGTGTACGGTACAAAGTAACCGGATTTCTATCAACTGCAAGGTCATGAAGGTGAGAGATGGAAAGCAAACAAACGTGTTTTCAACGCGTGCCTGTCACGCCAATCTGTATGACCACGTGCTTGGCGTGCTACTGGCTCCGACACATGCTGAAATCTGTCTTGTTTTCTTCTGCTGGGATCAGTAATTCATGTAGTCCGCTTGCCCGCAATGCGACCATCGGCTTCGCCATTGATACATGTACAGTAGATATAGGCTACCAATGATATTTTAAGTCACACCATCGCCCCATGCGTTTTCCATTGCCACAAGTTCTCACCCCTGACCCAACTCTGAACTCCCACCATCGCATTCGTGTCATGAAATGCCGGGTATAGGAGTGGGAGGGGGGGCATCAGGTTATCCTTCCTTCGGTGGTGTGGTCGTTTGTCCGTTCGTACGCAGTTTGCTGTTTGAGTTTCGCGCTTCAAAGGAGCGTTTTCGGTCCGATGGGTCTGTCTATGTGCTGGATTTTTTTTTTTAAAGTAATGAACACAAACATTCTGCTTGATAAGATAGACTGACGTCCTGCGCTGATAATAGAATAGTTCAGTGTTTGATTTGAAGAGGCGACAAGAGATGGTGCCAAGAGGCAATGCCCCGTAATAATATTTTTACAAATCACGGGTTAGCAAATGCTTATTCAAGTACAGCTGTATTGATGATGTGATGTGTGTTTATCAGAGAGAGAGGGAGAGAGAGAGGGGTTGGCGCAACGGGTCAGAGAAGGTTGGCTACACGTGAGGTCTTATTTGACATGATTTATATCTTTACACCCCCGGTATGGGGGTGTGTATAGGATTCGGTCGATGTGTTTGTTTGTTTGTTTGTGTGTTTGTGTTCGCATATAGATCTCAAGAATGAACGGACCGATCGTCACCAAACTTGGTGAACAGGTTCTATACATTCCTGAGACGGTCCTTACAAAAATTGGGACCAGTCAAAGACACGGTTAGGGAGTTATTGGTGGATTAAGATTCTACAAGGACTTATAGAGGGACATATTAATGGTCAAAGGGAAATAACCTTCTCAGTTGGTGGCAGTGAGAATGGTAAGGACGGGGGTGTTTTTCCTACCTCGGAGGAATTTCTTGTTTTTGTGTTAGTTGCAAAAGAACTAAAAGTTCAACTTTCTGTTTTCGAAATCCTTTTTATGTAGCTCGTATCAGCTTTCACGGTTGAATCGGGATTTGTTTTGTTTCACTTCTACATGATTACTAAGAAAAGACGAGAGTTGGGGGAATCATTGGCTGCGGCGTGCCTTGTCAACATCGAGGGGGAATCGAAACGAGGGTCGTGGTGTATGTGCGTGTGTGTGTGCGTGCGTGCGTGTGTGTGTGTGTGTGTGTAGAGCGATTCAGACTAAACTACTGGACCGATCTTTATGAAATTTGACATGAGAGTTCCTGGGTATGAAATCCCCGAACGTTTTTTTCATTTTTGTGATAAATGTCTTTGATGACGTCATATCCGGCTTTTCGTGAAAGTTGAGGCGGCACTGTCACGCCCTCATTTTTCAACCAAATTGGTTCAAATTTTGGTCAAGTAATCTTCGACGAAGCCCGGGGTTCGGTATTGCATTTCAGCTTGGTGGCTTAAAAATTAATTAATGGCTTTGGTCAATAAAAATCGGAAAATTGTAAAAAAAAAAAAAAATTTATAAAACGATCCAAATTTACGTTTATCTTATTTTCCATCATTTGCTGATTCCAAAAACATATAAATATGTTATATTCGGATTAAAAACAAGCTCTGAAAATTAAATATATAAAAATTATTATCAAAATTAAATTGTCCAAATCAAATTAAAAACACTTTTATCTTATTCCTTGTCGGTTCCTGATTCCAAAAACATATAGATATGATATGTTTGGATTAAAAACACGCTCAGAAAGTTAAAACAAAGAGAGGTACAGAAAAGCGTGCTATCCTTCTTAGCGCAACTACTACCCCGCTCTTCTTGTCAATTTCACTGCCTTTGCCATGAGCGGTGGCCTGACGATGCTACGAGTAAAATGGCATTGCGTTCAGTTTCATTCTGTGAGTTCGACAGCTACTTGACTAAATATTGTATTTTCGCCTTACGCGACTTGTTTCTCTTTTCGCCGTTCACCATTTGCAAATAGGTTTTCAAGTTCAGCACTTTTTAATCGCGTAGGGGTAACTGTTCACGAAAAGCACGCCGTGGATGGTGGCACGCCTAGTTTTGTCCACCGCAGGAACAACACCCAATTCGTTCCCCCGCACGCGGAAGCAAAATTGTTATCTCGCAAAGGAATTGCCCTGTGAAGGTACGTTGTGGCAAATCACATTATTAAGTATAGATATTCTAAAGCAGAATTGCCTGGGCTATATGTATAATATGTAATTTATGTCTTGTTGTGTACTCGTGAACAGTGGCGTTCGATTTTCTGCCGAAGTCCGTGAAAATTATACAGAGAGGTCTCAATTTCGTACAAATTAACCAAGAACTACCATTTAAAGCACTATTTTAATACTCACAGTTTAATCTTCGATACCTTGCAGCCTTGTATGCGCGTTTTTGGGCACCAGCATCGTGGATAAGCTGCTCTAATCTAGCGTTATTTTGTGGTACTCGATTCTCAGTGGGTAAGGTCCCCCGCAGACACCAGATAAGGTCCCCCGCATTTTTGACAAAGCTGCGGGGGATCTTACCCCGTCAAATTTTACTGTTGATCTTTGAACCGATCGTGAGTCTAAACTAAGGTAAGCTTAAACTTAAAAATGAAGAGCAGTATCCACAAGTAGTTTGACTTTGACCAGCAAAAAGATTTAAGCCCTTCTGTTGACCGTGCTTTGTGTTATTTCATCATTTTTAACGTGGGAGACAGTATTTCTGACTTGTCTTGATGACATTTCTTCTCTTATGTAGTACACGAGAGTGTAAATGGTAAGACAACTAGCTGATCCAATGCAAAATAAAGTACCGAACAGTATGATATAAACTTCAATACTAGAAAGTCTGGTTATATACTATTTTAAGGCATTAATTTGGAGACACCTACCATGTTGTTCGTCTTGCGGGGGAACGAATTGGGTGTTGTTCCTGCGGTGGAAAAAACTAGGCGTGCCACCATCCACGGCGTGAAAAGAGAGAGAGAGAGAGAGAGAGAGAGAGAGGCAAGGACGCAGCTTGAGAAATGCGGCAGTCGTTAGTCCTAACACCTAATGCCTGCTAACTTGATTTAGTTGTAAATAGAGTGTAAACAGTGGAAAGAAAAACAAGTCGCGTAAGGCGAAAATACAACATTTAGTCAAGTAGCTGTCGAACTCACAAAATGAAACTGAACGCAATGCAACGCAGCAAGACCGTATACTCGTAGCATCGTCAGTCCACCGCTCACGGCATAGGCAGTGAAATTGACAAGAAGAGCGGGGTAGTAGTTGCGCTGGGAAGGATAGCACGCTTTTCTGTACCTCTCTTCGTTTTAACTTTTTGAGCGTGTTTTTAATCCAAACATATCATATCTATATGTTTTTGGAATCAGGAACCGACAAGGAATAAGATGAAAGTGTTTTTAAATTGATTTGGAAAATTTAATTTTGATAATAATTTTTATATATTTAATTTTCAGAGCTTGTTGTTAATCCAAATATAACATATTTATATGTTATTGGAATCAGCAAATGATGGAGAATAAGATGAACGTAAATTTGGATCGTTTTATAAAAAAAATGTTTTTTTTACAATTTTCAGATTTTTAATGACCAAAGTCATTAATTAATTTTTAAGCCACCACGCTGAAATGCAATACCGAAGTCCGGGCTTCGTCGAAGATTACTTGACCAAAATTTCAACCAATTTGGTTGAAAAATGAGGGCGTGACAGTGCCGCCTCAACTTTCACGAAAAGCCGGATATGACGTCATCAAAGACATTTATCAAAAAAATGAAAACAACGTCTGAGGATATCATACCCAGGAACTCTCATGTCAAATTTCATAAAGATCGGTCCAGTAGTTTGGTCTGAATCGCTCTACACGCACGCACACACACACACACACACATACACCACGTCCCTCGTCTCGATTCCCCCCTCGATGTTAAAACATTTAGTCATAACTTGACTAAATGTAAAAAGCAAGTACGGTAATAAGCCATTTTTAAGGCTGACACTCGAAGGCCATACAAACAAAATCTGGGCAGACGACGGACTGGGAACCTCATTCGATTCTAATTCAGTTCGTGAACTCTCCGTTGCCTTCGCTTTTTAATTCACCCCAAAATTAAGTTCACAGTTTAGAAAACATAATTCTGTGTGCTTTTTTTGCAGATTGAATCCACGCTTGTTTTTAAGGCTGGCCGGCTTTCAAAAATGTCTGCGATTTAGCATTTGCAGCAAAGGTGGATTTCGCAACTTAAAACTTATCAGCGACTTGCAATTCAGCAAGTGTTTTGTAAGTTTCTTGTTTTGAAGGATGAGTGTGTGTAGCGGATCTGCATGACTGTGTGTGTGTGTGTGTGTGTGTGTGTGTGTGAAGGAAACGTTCTCTCAAAGTTTACCTTATTCACTCCACAAAGCTGGATTTTCTGTTGTAGAGCCAAGAGATGCAGTTTTTTTCTGCACTACACCACGTGTAGGCCTAGTACGATTTACTTTCATGGAACTTGTGTATGGCGTGTATATGAGTTTTCACTGGCCGAAAAGTATACGTCATTGCACAGTAATGCTTTAAAAAAAAAACTTCGTTGTGTGCGGTTTGCGGAAACCAAGTAACGGTCCTAGTTGTGAATTATTCATGAGTCTCTGTCGTGTCAAAAATAAAATCATGTCTGAGCATCACCTGGTATCGTCGTGAAACTGATTTGAAAGCACTTTGCTGGTGAAATACGTGAGGTGTTGACAACATTTTATTATAATGTACGAGTGCCAACTTTCCAGATATCTTTAAAGTGTGACCGATTGCGTGAAGAATTTACGCTCTCTCCCCACTCACTATACTCTCTCTCTCTCTCTCTCTCTCTCTCTCTCTCTCTCTCTCTCTCTCTCTCTCTCTCTCTCTCTCTCCACTCATCCTCGTCCCCCTCCTTCAAAAAGTGCAAACAAACACGGAAGATGCTGACGTCTAGGAATAGAAAGATTATGATCTCCGGGAACGGTGGCATCACCATTATGGTGTCCGCAAATAGTCCTTACGTGTACAACGCAATGTGCTTTTGATGACAGAGTTTACTGCCAGCGCTGTCAGCAGGGTTGTAGCTTCTAATCCAGACGACAATGATGATGAAGATGTGTAAAACACCGCCATGTCAATGAAACGGTGTACTTTACGGCCGCGTTTAGAGGAGGAAAACGCGCAAGGATAACAGGACAAGACACAGTGGATAAACAAGCACCCCCAGTGCACACTATAAAATCCTCAGATTTGTTTCCTTCGCGAACGAGAACAGATAGGTCGACAGGTTGCTTGATCCATTGACTGGTATTTCTGGCAAATGTCTGAACTGCATACATGTCATCATCGTCGATTGACGCATAATGTTTTGCCACGTAGCGATGCGTTTGGCTGAATGCAATACCAGGTGCATTGAAGTCTGTAAGACACAATAATGTCTGTGAGATCAAAATGAGTAGTTGTGCATAGAAAAGTGAGCTTCGTGCACTGACATGAAAAGAGAGGAGAACATAACAAGTCTCGTAAAGGGATATCATAACATTAAGTCGATCTGTCGGCCTTAACATCAAGACGGAATTAACGAGTATGTGTCCTGGCTGACTGATACCCGTGACAGAGACAGCGCTGTAAACCTAATTCGCCACACACAAAACCCCACAAAAAAACACAGAAATAACTTTTATTTCATTTGGTTTACTTTTGGGGGGGGGGGGGGGGGGGGGAATTCAAATATAACATATTTTTATACTGTTGGATTAGTCAAGAAATAAAATGATATGCAATAAATATATGTTTGTGCCTGATTTTGCAATGTCGATTGTTTGTTTTGCTTAACGCCCAGCCGACCACGAAGGGCCATATCAGGGCGGTGCTGCTTTGACATATAACGTGCGCCACACACAAGACAGAAGTCGCAGCACAGGCTTCGTGTCTCACCCAGTCACATTATTCTGACACCGGACCAACCAGTCCTAGCACTAACCCCATAATGCCAGATGCCAGGCGGAGCAGCCACTAGATTGCCAATATTAAAGTCTTAGGTATGACCCGGCCGGGGTTCGAACCCACGACCTCCCGATCACGGAGCGGACGCCTTACCACTAGGCCAACCGTGCCGGTTGCAATGTCGATGTCAAAGAAGATTTTTATTATCAAATTAATCAAACACTTTTAAAGATTTCAATCCGAAATGCAATCGCATAGTCCGGACCAGGTTGAAGAATGTTTCACGTAAGTTTCAATGAACTTGGTTAAAAAAAATACGGTCGCCACAGTGCAACCTCGACTTTCTTCAGAACTGATATGACGTTATAAAAGACATTTATCGAAACAAAGTTGTATAATATCTTGTGGGGATATCATCCAGAAAAGTCCACATTTAAAGTTTCATGAACATCTGTCCAGCAGTTTTCTGGATATCGCTGCACACGCACGCACACACACCATCGCCTCCTTCTCGATCCCCAGTCTGCCGAAATTCATTTAGTTAAATATTGACTAAGTGTAAAAACGATAGAAAATATTGAAAAAAACAAATGAGGCGTTGCACTGGGTATCTTTTTGCTGTTTTGAGCAGCGTTTTGATTTGTGTGCATGCGTGTGTGCAGGTTTTTCGTTGATGAGAAACACATGTCAGGTATCCGACTTTGCAATCGTCTTTGATTTTGTTACATCTTGTTTTTTTCCTGTCTGTTCAGTTTTGGTTTCTTTTTTGAGTGGGAGGGTGAGTGGTTCTAGTGAGCTTCATGATGTAAGAATGATAGCACGAATAGGCGTACGACAATAAACAAATCCTTTTAGTGCAGACTGTTGACGCGAAAATAGCAGTCGCCGAGTTATGAGAGCAAAAAGGTCGATCTTCTTTACGTCATTCATATGACTCTTGCTGCAACGAGTTTTCACATTCAACGTTAAGACTTTACTTCACTAACTCCTATGGGGTACAGGTAAACAGAAAAAAAGAAAATAGAAGAAAAATATACTCCTTAAATAATATATCCCTACAAAAGTGGTTTGGTGAGAAAACATTACGTATATTTATGGAGTGAAATGTTACATAAGGTTTAATAAAATTCATTAAAAAAAATACCCCGCTTGTGTGAAGCACATTTGAATACCTTGGGCAATATTAGATAACTTTGTTTGATATACAATTATTCTGTATATAATTTTCTTCTCAGTTTTACGCATGGCAAAATAAAAACAAACATGCAAGAATGAGAAAGAAGATAAACCGCACAGAGAAGCAGATATTGTTTGTAGGAAGGTGTTCATGTGTGTACTGTACACCAAGGGAAGGGGGCGTAAGATCTAGGCTTAGCGAAAAGAAAAAGTTATACCAAAATCCATTAGTGAGGCGGCGGAGCATATGATTAGTTTGAGGAAGCAAAGTAAAAACACAATTACCATTTGTTTATCCATACCGGTCCCTTGGCCTTTGAATGGCTGTAGGTTTTGCTGTGAGCAAACATCTTTGTTGTGGGGCAGGTAAGGTGATGATAATGACGCATACCTTCCTCCTCAGTCGCTCAATTCTTCACTTCTACCCGCTGACGTAGACTTCTGTCCGAGCCTCTGTATCTCCATCAATAACTGCGTTCTGTCAGGCGCTGAGAGCTTTCAGGAAATGTTGGTTCTGCTTTTTAAAGGGGTTGTTGGACATTTTTGAGAGCTATATGAAGTATAAGTTACAGCTCCGTCCATCCATGGTATCGCCTGATATTTTGTCGAGACTGGGTCAATGAATATGATGACGTCACTCGAGGCTCTGCCGAGAGTGACGTCATTATATTCTTTCACCCCGTCGAGACAAAATATCACGCGATACCATGGATGGACGGAACTGTAACGTATACATGGCATGACCAAAGTAAAGAGAATTTGTCATGGGATGTGGCAACAAATCATTGGAAATTCACCATGGGCAATCAACCCAAGCCTAGAAGTTGTAGAACTATATTTTGTTTCAGTCTTGGCAAGGCCAGTTTTGTCCAGTTCCGGAAAAGACATAATGAATTCATTCACCCTGCCGAGACGAAAAAAACAATTCCACGGATAAAAACGTACTAAGCTTATTATCCCGTGACGCATCAAAGCTAAATTTTGTTTTGAAATGTCATTACAACGTACAGATAACTTATAACGACATAATCGCCTTCACAAGACAGGAAAAACGCACACTTTGTTTTTCGTCTGCTACAAATCTAGTCTTGTTGGTTGACGGAGAGAATAAAGCTTCAATCATACCTTCATCAACAGGAATAAATGCTCAATCCGCTGTCAGTTCGCAACTGAACCTTGTTTTTTTCTTTAACTTTTTGGTTAACATTGAAACGGCAATCCAAAAGAGTGTTTCAGCTGTTTCAAGACAGAGGCTTAGCTCCTTCTTTTGAGTTGCTTTTCAGTCTAAAATGACACCGGAAGCGAACAAATTGTCGCGTATACTTTCATCACAAAAAGACGTCATGACAAAGTTACACGCAAAGCGAAAGAGACTTTGACGTCATTTACTTTTGTTTGGAATTTTCCGCCTGTTCCTAGCTTGTCAGTGAAGACCTGACGTGAGTAAGCTTACCCTTTGCAGCTGTGAAATAATCAGTCTTGTGTCTCGGTCGTGTAGGTACAGAGTTTGCTTCTGCAATCATTGTGTTCGTGTTGATGACGGCTTCATAAGATTTCCATTTTCTTGTTTCTGCGGCTGCGCAAGTTATTTTGCCTAGGTCATGGCCGAACTTTAGGCCTACGGAGAAATATCGCTGGATATTTTCTCCCTAGATTAACAGAGACAAAGAAGGGAAGTCATGCTATATTGAAGCTATACAGCATGACTTCCCTTCTTTGTCTCTGTTAATCTAGGGAGAAAATATCCAGCGATATTTCTCCGTAGGCCTAAAGTTCGGCCATGACCTAGGCAAAATAACTTGCGCAGCCGCAGAAACAAGAAAATGGAAATCTTATGAAGCCGTCATCAACACGAACACAATGATTGCAGAAGCAAACTCTGTACCTACACGACCGAGACACAAGACTGATTATTTCACAGCTGCAAAGGGTAAGCTTACTCACGTCAGGTCTTCACTGACAAGCTATAGGAACAGGCGGAAAATTCCAAACAAAAGTAAATGACGTCAAAATCTCTTTCGCTTTGCGTGTAACTTTGTCATGACGTCTTTTTGTGACGAAAGTATACGCGACAATTTGTTCGCTTCCGGTGTCATTTTAGACTGAAAAGCAACTCAAAAGAAGGAGCTAAGCCTCTGTCTTGAAACAGCTGAAACACTCTTTTGGATTGCCGTTTCAATGTTAACCAAAAAGTTAAAGAAAAAAACAAGGTTCAGTTGCGAACTGACAGCGGATTGAGCATTTATTCCTGTTGATGAAGGTATGATTGAAGCTTTATTCTCTCCGTCAACCAACAAGACTAGATTTGTAGCAGACGAAAAACAAAGTGTGCGTTTTTCCTGTCTTGTGAAGGCGATTATGTCGTTATAAGTTATCTGTACGTTGTAATGACATTTCAAAACAAAATTTAGCTTTGATGCGTCACGGGATAATAAGCTTATACGTTTTTATCCATGGAATTGGTTTTTTCGTCTCGGCAGGGTGAATGAATTCATTATGTCTTTTCCGGAACTGGACAAAACTGGCCTTGCCAAGACTGAAACAAAATATAGTTCTACAACTTCTAGGCTTGGGTTGATTGCCCATGGTGAATTTCCAATGATTTGTTGCCACATCCCATGACAAATTCTCTTTACTTTGGTCATGCCATATATACGTTACAGTTCCGTCCATCCATGGTATCGCGTGATATTTTGTCTCGACGGGGTGAAAGAATATAATGACGTCACTCTCGGCAGAGCCTCGAGTGACGTCATCATATTCATTGACCCAGTCTCGACAAAATATCAGGCGATACCATGGATGGACGGAGCTGTAACTTATACACACTCCGAGTTCTGAATATCGTGCATATTTTCCCTAGGGTCGATTTTCAGGTATTACCGAGCCTCTGGCGAGGTAATACCTGTAAATCGACCCGAGGGAAAATATGCACGATATTCAGGACGAGGTGTGTAAGCTTTTTATCCCATTACTCCGACGTTTTCATTAAAAAAACCAACTTTTTGACACAAACTTTGCGAGTGCCTGTTTACTGCTCATCAAACCTTCTGCCACCGAAAATCGTGTCATGATATTCATGTGCGAAACGAGTCCCCTTTTGTCTTTTTGTTTCCAGGATTTTAATGCATTTGATACTGTGCAGTTACCGGCTGGTTTCAGTCGGTTACCCGAGCTGGCATTCGTCACAACTGCGAAAGACCGCATTCTGATAATCTTCGCTTCACAGCTAGCGGACGGGAGAGAATGATACCCGAAGGGAAGTAACTCATTTTGGACCTGAGTTCAGCGGGATTCGAAAGACCGCGTGTGTGATTTTACAAGCGATGAAGATGATTGCTGAGTTTGTGCTTATTCGAGCCTTTGTGCTTCAGTGTTCAAATTTGTATTACCTACTTCTTCAATCGTCACTTACTGATTTAGGTGAGCCTAACTTTGATGTCTGTCGTTGTCTTAGGCGAGGTATCTGTCTGGGGGAAAACGGCGCACCATTGTCGAGTTGTTTTTATGCGGCAACGCAGTGGTCTCTGTATGTCCAAGATCCGACCTACTTCGCCACCTTTTATTCTAACAGTATCACCAACTTTGAAAATGGCAATTTCCATGCTGGTCAACTTGAGCCGAAGATACTACATGTATAGCAAACGACAGATCCTGCAGCAGAGGGTGCGTATCGCTAGCGCCAGCGAGACGCACCGGCAGCAGACGATAGATCTGTAGCAGACGACTGATGAGACAGCCTTGTTCTGTTGAACCATATTTAGCAATCAATGCTCTAAAAGCGATAACAAATGAACAAAACTATAAGCATACTGTTTTAGTGTAAGTTTTATTTTGTCGCTCAAGATTTTGAATCAGGATGCTCTTGGGATTGATCTAAGCGGTTGCCCATGAAGCGTACCTCGTTACGACAACTTTACTAGAGTTGTGCCCCTTGAATCACTGTGTGTCTCTGTCGCTCTCTCTCGTGCTCTCTGTCTCTCTCTCAGTCTCACCACGTCGGACAACTCATAATCTTCACTCAGCTCTATTCACCCAAACAGATTATGTGCATTCTTTGTTGTTTTCTTTATTTCTTCAATGATAATGTTTGTAGATCGTTAGCCAAACGTCAGTTCGACTTTTATACCGCAGAATATCTCAATCGTTTTGCTGAAAAAAAAGTAGTCCCGAGTTAACGATAAATATGCAGATGACCTCTATAAATTATTCAGTTGTACTCTGAGACCAAAGACAAAGACCAATGACAGGTGAGATCGAGACTCGGTTGTGATGGATAATTCATATGGTTGTGATGGATAATCCAAAATAATCCCCTCCTCAGCTAACAGAGACAAAGAGGCAGGTCATGGGATATATGTATAGCACTGACGTATATTTTGAAGTATAGCTTAAAACAGTAGTTTTATGTTGACGACCAAAAATGTCAATTTCATGTTTCTGTTTTCTTGATCTTCTCGTCAAAAATATACTTATATGAGAGCCATACAAGTGCGAAGTACACCACAGACGTATAAATCGGAAGTACAGTTTTAAACAGTAATTTTATTTTGACATCGCAAAGATGTCAACTTTCCAGATGATGAGCATGTCTTTTTCTATTGCTACTAGGCAACAATTTGGGTGGTAAGTATCTTGGACATTTACGGCCAGAAATTACCGTCGCTGTTTAGGTGGTTCTTGAAAGTTTGTCAGTTCTCCTTTTTAAAAATTTGGTTAGTTATTGATCTTTTTAGTCAAATGTAACAGATATAAAACTAATCTGCAATAATGATGATCCTCACGACAAAATAATATAAGAAAACCATAGGTATTGTTTATAGAAAAATATAGACCCAATGACCTTTTCTTCCACATGTAGACGTTTTTGGCACACTTATTTAGAACAGTGCACGCTTTTAACGCACACTCAACAATAGATGTCTAAGGTCGATGCGCCCCTGCATCTATTCTTGGGCATCTCTCATTTCACACCGCTGAGTTTCTGCCTGCAAGTTTCTTGTGTCTTACACCTGTGAAAGGTGTTCCCTGATGGCCAAATGGAGAGTATGACATTGCAGGGCCATCGGCTTTTTGGCCAACACAACCATATTTTTCTTGCATTTCCACCTCGTCGGCAGCTTGATTTACCGGCACGGGTGTTATTTTCCTCACTTTCCATCCTGACAATTTGATGGTGTTTTAGGAATATGTGCGAGTTTATATGTTTTTGGTGTTCTTGGCGTTTTGTTTGGCGACTCTCTCTCTCTCTCTCTCTCTCTCTCTCTCTCTCTCTCTCTCTCTTTTTATTTTTCTCCATCTTTCAGTGGCTCCCGCTCCTCTTTCCAAAGATTATTCCGAGGCCGTTGCGAAGTTTTTGATTATGTCATTAGTATCTGTTTAAACACAGTTTTTATGACTGAATATCTCAGGCTAATTCATGAGCCCAAACCTGCATACCATCCTCTTTATACTGATTTTGACACAGCTATAATAAATGCGAAAACGACTGTGACGTGTTGATCGTCATGGATCGACACAACTATGAACAATCACAATTTCCATAGACTCAGTATCAACTCCATTCTTGTAGTAAGTTGCTTTTTGTTCACGATAGCATTTGTTAAATACAAGCTGATTTTTTGTTGAGCAATGTCAAGGTGATGCTCTTGAAACTCGTGGATTTCTCAACTGACGGTGACCAAACGTTATAGGAAATTCTTTCACCTGGATCAAGCACTCGAGATGAAAATAGTGCGAAAGGTAGAAGCATATTAACACCATTCCCTTTTGATGATGCAGGAAACTGCTTAAGTTGATGATGAACGAGATGAGAACTAAAAATGACCTCACCACGGGAATGCGCAAGATGGTGCAGAAAAGTTGCGCAACATTCTCTTTCCGCTTGCCCCGGGCGACTGGTCAAAGGTGATTTGTTGAAGTCTCCTACATCATCTCTTCCTGCATGGTTCAAATCAGTGTTGCCAACACATTTTTGTATGAACATGTCGAACTCTTGCTCATCACAGGCGCCTCTTTTCCCGTGACGACCATCTTGTAAATCACAGCCAATCCGTCCAAGTTTTGACCTGGCATAAAAACATCCTCCCTTAGACACGAGGCTTCATGCCAACACTCTACAGGCTGGCAGCTTTCTTGGCACAATGTAAACGATTGCTGAATCATTTTCGTAAGCAGCACCTTTGTCAATCTGCAAAATTGATTAAGGAGAACAAAAATGTCACTCTGTATAATGTGTAAACTAGCCTCTTCTTGTTTGGTTTGTGTCTTAGTGAAAGAATGCCATTATTCCATGTAATGATAACGATCATTATAACGAGAGCTTATAAAGCGCGAACCGCGCAGGAGAGTTCCGTGCTCTCCGCGCTATACATATTAACTACGAATAACAATGCACTATTGTATAAATGAAAGAATCTGAATTCTAACAAAATGATTCATGTAATACAACAGCCCACAATAAACTATTTCATTAATAAGAACAAATAACAATTAAAATGTACTCACCAGTACGAGAAACACTTGACGAACAATAAAAACAGACCGGTTTCGACAAATTATTTCATTAATACATGGATCTAAATTCGGACATAATAATGATACAATAAACATGACAACAGCCAAAACAATGATACAATAGACATGACAATAGCCCGACATCTACTTCTTATCCTATTGTTAACGTCTGGAAAAATCTGTGGTTGTGTTTACGATCGTTCAAAAGGGAAAGCGGGTATCTTAAGGAGGAGTTGCTGATCGATGCTTTGGCACCTAATCGCTATTTGGCATGCGCAACCGCAACGGCAGGGGTGTAGCGAGGTTTCACAGGTGGTTCGTCCGCCCCAAAAAGGTGGACGCTGGAAAGTAATGATAAACCACCAGACAGGAAGAAAACTATATTATTCGTGCGTTCATAAAGAAGAATGTTTTCCTCCTGAAAAAAACACAAACATATTCGCTGGGAAAACCATTAAACCAACATTAAATTAATTAGCTGTTCATTTTTGCACCAGGGCTTGATCTAGGGGGAAGAGGGGGGGGGGGCTGGGTTCCGGAAGCCCCCCCCCCCCACCATCCCCATTGCCCGGTTAATGTACTTTTTTTTCTCAAGGAGAGATCCAACACACACCTTCCAAAATGCTAAATGTCAACTGACACCCCCGCCTGGCCAGCAACCGTACGTACCCCTGCTTCCTTTTGGAAGCCCCTCCCTCTCATACAGGCATGAGACCAAGGGTAGGGCGGATGGTGGCGAGAGAAGCGAAGGGACGGGGAATGTTTACAGTGCCGTGTGTCGGGCTGTGAGCAGTGCCCGCCAGTGTTTAGCTCAGGCACCGTCGCGGCACACGCGCCTCAGTTCTATGCAGGAAAATGCAGCGCGCTATTCTGGCCATCTGGCCAACTGTCGTCCTCATCTCAAAGGCAGACTGATACTGGGAGGTGTAAGTTACACCCGCCTTCAGGCTCAGGCATGCTCAAACCCTCGACTCAAGACTCCAGCCCTGTGCACGACTGACATGTCTGAGATTAGCATCCAGCAGATGCTTGGAATTGCAACTCCGAAACGAAAATTACATACACACAAACAATGCCAATACATAAGAAAATTGCTGATCCGTGATATGCTTCTGTACACGTTTTCATTCTGAACCCTGATGGCTGTTGCTCGGTTGTTTGGTCGCCTATTTGTGTGTGGAATACAGTGACAGCCTACCACAACTGTTCAAACTTGCGTAATGATAATTGAGCCATGCCTGCGTGTGGGAAAATATAATGGAACTAAATATAATGGTTGGCACGATTTTACTGACCAGGGTGTACAGTATTTAAAACGCCATCAGGTGTGATAGATCTGAAACAAGAGTAACTTTGCAACACAGTTAAAGGAAATAACTGTCCTCCATCTTCCTCTACACCCTTCCTCCACACATTTGTTCGCTTGCTTTCTCTGTGTCACACACACACACACACACAGCAGCAGCAGTTGTTTACAAGTAGCACATTTCAGACCGGCGGTATACATTGCTGTTGTTTCCACATCTGTCAATCAACATCAAACGACTATGGCAGCCCACCTTGCATTCCCCAAAGATGTAGGCAAACCGAAAGAAAACAACACTGACTATAACCCTGCTGACAGATACTACCATTTTGTGAGCAAGAGGAATAATAGTGTGTCAGTGCGCTGTTCCCTGTTTGTGTGCTTGCTTCAGTTGGCCAAAGCTGAGGAGGGGGAACACAAGAGAGAGAGATTGTGTCGGCTGTGTGTCTGTCTGTATGTTCTCTGATGTCCACGAGTTAGTTTCTGTTCCGAGCCTTCCGGGTTAATACTCGATCAATCTCTTCTCAAGTTCCTCTTAAACTCGGCGGGTGGCACTGGCGGATAGTCAGTATCAGGATCAGGATCGATACATTGCAGGAACCTTTTTAGGTTATCATCGCAACGGAAACGAGAGAGCGCAACCCCAAAATTAAACATTTTAATAATAGGAATTATTTGATCCTAGCCTATCCTCTTTTTCTAGGGAGGTCAGTTTGTGGGCTTAGGGCGGGGCGGTTGAAGAACAGGCAGCATCCGAGTGACACCCCCAGCCTTCTCCCACAGGCAGATCCCCCAACCCCCTAAATCCTATCCCTAACCAAATTTAAAAGCAGGTTAAAAACATTTTTGGCGCTAGTCCGGAGTGGCCGTCATGGCACCTCTGCTAATCGCTGCTGAAAATGCAGCGGCAGAGCTTTCCTGGACATCTTCTCCTCCAAACTATTCCACTTGGCGTTTTGTTTGGTGATTCTCTCTCTCTCTCTCTCTCTCTCTCTCTCTCTCTCTCTCTCTCTCTCTCTCTCTCTCTCTCTCTCTCTCTCTCTCTCTCTCTCTCTCTCTCTCTCTCTCTCTCATAGTTTGGTCTACATGATTGGTATAATCAAACAGTCTTGTTAGAAAGCAAACACACTGACCAGTGTCGTCTAAAAATTGTTTACCAGTACATGTACTGTTAGGCAGAATCTCTGGAATGATTTCCTCGTGAAAAGAAGCAGCCACGTACGCTTGGAAAAGTATTCAAAATGAATTTCAAGTTTGTTCTTCAAAATAATCGCTCAGCGCTTTCTATTGTTATAACTTTGATCGTACTTTAGCTTGGTTGAGTAAACTTACTGCTTTTTTGTTTAGAAAACAAAACACAGGTACATTAACAATGCAGTTAGGTTGATTTGGAAACAACTGATTGTATGTGCCAAATGCAATTAAGACATGACACTACAAGCAAATCTTTTGGAGATTACTGATGACAAGGTAGGCCTACCTGGGTGACTCGTGCAGGGCGGGCATGATTTATGTCACTACCGTCAGTCAAGGAAATGCCATTGCTGTTACTGCTTGTTTGTACCATTCATACTTTGGGTAGTTTCGTTCACATAGTGGGTCTTGTGGTTGGCAGTAGAGCAGGAAGCCGTCGGGTGACTCAGTTGCACTGTTATTGTTCGTCATTTCCCATCAGTCACTAAACCTGGAAAGTCATCAGAGAAACCGAAACGCAGCACACCGAAACCAAAACTGCAGCCATTGTTTGCCAAAACTGATCGTCAATCACCTGCGCGAGCGTACAGTCAGCAAAATCGTTCACAAAATAAAAGTGCAAGTTTTGCTGGAAGGCCCCAGTTTTCGACCACGGTGGTTGGGCTTGTCAAAATAAACAGTTTGCGCTTCCAACGCCGGTAAATATTTCCTGGTCGCGTCGAGGAGCTCATCTTCAAGTGAAAGGTGTGATGCACCGTACCCTCGCGGCAAGAAATGTAGGCTCGCCGCTTCGAGCTTCTGAAGTATTTGCTGTGCAAGGACCTTCCTATCGCTGTCGCTTGCGATGATCAGCGTAATGAAGAGAACTTGCTTCTGGTTTACTACTTGAGTTAGACCCTTGCAGCAATGGAGATGTTGTGTTATGCCGTTTACGTGTAGGGCCTACACATAAATCGAAAACATAAATATGTCCACATGGCTGCTGTTCCACCGCAAATAACTAAAGTATTACAAAAATGCTAATCAACCCTTTTCCCATTTGCATTTAAAAAATTATTATCAACCACAGATGTATTCAGCAGCATACTTTGACCTGGTATTTCTCTTGAGTGACAAGGCCGGGAACCTCAGCGGTTTGAAAGGTACAGCGGCTGGTGTCATTGTCCTAATGCAGGGAGGTACTCGTGGCCAAGGTTTCTCTGTTTTATTTTGTTTTGCACGGATCTGTAAAAAGGGTTTTAGCGAAAAAAAAATCTTGCTTAAAACAAAATGCAGGAATGGAGATGTTGTGTTATGCCGTTTACGTGTAGGGCCTACACATAAATCGAAAACATAAATATGTCCACATGGCTGCTGTTCCACCGCAAATAACTAAAGTATTACAAAAATGCTAATCAACCCTTTTCCCATTTGCATTTAAAAAATTATTATCAACCACAGATGTATTCAGCAGCATACTTTGACCTGGTATTTCTCTTGAGTGACAAGGCCGGGAACCTCAGCGGTTTGAAAGGTACAGCGGCTGGTGTCATTGTCCTAATGCAGGGAGGTACTCGTGGCCAAGGTTTCTCTGTTTTATTTTGTTTTGCACGGATCTGTAAAAAGGGTTTTAGCGAAAAAAAAAATCTTGCTTAAAACAAAATGCAGGGTCGCATCTGACTGACGTTTGACATTTAACGATTGTATAAGTAACAGAGAGTAGACCTGATATCTTCAAAGTTTCAATTTCTCGACTCAAAACTAAAACAAAGAAAAGGTTTGTTTGTTGAACACGTGCAGTCTATATATAAATGTATAATTTTTCGGTCCTTGGAAGTTGCTGTAAGCATTTAACCCAGATTGTCAAAATACACGATGAAAAAAATGCTAAAATAAAATACATAATGAAAATGAATTTGCTTGAGTAGTTGGATCGTCGAACGCAAGCTTGCCTTGGAGGATTTAATAAGGAAGATAAGTGATGTTCGTCGATCCCAGCAGAAAAACACTAACCATGTAATCACTCCGATGTAATCACTGCTTTAGTTTGAGGATGCTAATCGGCCTATTAACACCGAGAACTTGAAAAGTTAACAAGTCCCTTAGACTTGGCACTTGCGAATGTTTATAAACAAGTACAGCAGTACCACAGGAGTACAGTGCGAATGTTTATAAACAAGTACAGCAGTACCACAGGAGTACAGTGGAACCTCCCCTTTTCGGATCTCCAAAAATCCGAGAACAAAAGGGGGGAGTCTTAAAATGGTGGAAGCCTTCATTTTCAGTACAGAGATAATGGGCTTTTTTATTTTTATTTTTATTTTTTCATTTTTTTTGCTTAACGCCCAGCCGACCAGGAAGGGCCATATCAGGGCGGTGCTGCTTTGACATATAACGTGCGCCACACACAAGACAGAAGTCGCAGCACAGGCTTCATGTCTCACCCAGTCACATTATTCTGACACCGGACCAACCAGACCTAGCACTAACCCCATAATGCCAGACGCCAGGCGGAGCAGCCACTAGATTGCCAATTTTAAAGTCTTAGGTATGACCCGGCCGGGGTTCGAACCCACGACCTCCCGATCACGGGGCGGACGCCTTACCACTAGGCCAACCGTGCCGGTGATAATGGGCATAAAGTCTGAGAGAACAGGGTCTTATAAGGGAGGAAGTCTTTGTGTCTTAAAACGGGGGTTCCACTGAAATAAAATTACTTAGTCTGTTAGGTTTTACGATATAGTTATGTCTGCCTCTGAGACTGTAGATATTCATGTGGAAACAGATTGTCAAATTGGTGTGACATGGTGCCGATTCTGCTTTGTTTCACATAGGACTGATTGAGCACTGTTTAATCTTTGAATATGCCAAAACCGTTAGTTCGCTTGCACACCATACTTATTAAATGGAACCTTTAGGTACAACAGACCCGGGAGTTGGGGTGGGCCTCGCAGTCGTTCTTTCTTAGCTCATTGACCCTGAAATGTTCCACTAATTTAAAGTTTCCTCTGCTACCAAACTCGATAAGCTGAAACGCTGGAGCGGCTTATTTCGAAGTAGTTCAGATAGTTAGGCTAGTACCGTACCACGGTAGGTCTACTTCAACTGCAGTCATTAGATAGGTCCCTAATGGTCCTCGGTTAAGTGAACTTTCGTCCACTTCAACAGGGTCTCCTGCAAGTATTTGTTCTAATGCTTCTTACATTGTCGTCTGGGCGTTGGCACTCGGCAAACAAATGGAAACGAATTAGAAATCGTCCAAAAAAAGGGCCGTCATTTCAGCAGAATTGCCGTAATTTTTCACTGTAGGGGAATGGTGACACCCAGGACTGCCGTACACTTCAATAATTGCCGACATTTTCCTGGCCATTTTAACTCACTTTTCGAAGAAAGAAATTCTGGGAAAGTGCCCGCTGTGTCTTCATTTTTGAAAGAAGTGTATGCCTTTGAAGATGCGATTGAAATTGTTTTAGGTAACGACGGGCGCTGTGGCGGGGTGGGTAAGACGTCGGCCTCTTAATCGGAAGGTCGAGGGTTCGAATCCCGGTCGGTGGGTTAAGTGTGGAGATTTTTCCGATCTCCCAGGTCAACGTATGTGCAGACCTGCTAGTGGCTTATCCCCCTTCGTGTGTACACGCATAAGACCAAGTGCGCACGGAAAAGATCCTGTAATCCATGTCAGAGTTCGGTGGGTTATAGAAACACGAAAATACCCAGCATGCTTCCTCCGAAAGCGGCGTATGGCTGCCTAAATGGCGGGGTAAAAACGGCCATACACGTAAAATTCCACTCGTGCAAAAACACGAGTGTACGTGGGAGTTTCAGCCCACGAACGCAGAAGAATAAGAAGAAGAAGTTTTAGGTAACTACTGTAAAAACCCTAATAACCAACACAACTTAAGTTCAGTTAGTCTAAACAACTTATGCCGGAGTCGTTGTAAGTAACATAGCTCTTCAAGCTAAATATCAAAACAAAGATTGCATTGCAAAGGATTTGAAGCCTGTGTTCCAAATTGCTAGCAAATTACAGTGATAAGTGAACAGCGAACTATTAACGAATGGAAGCTTTTCGTACTTTTTAATGAGTTCAGACTCAGCCTTATATATCACACACACTCACACACACACACATACACACACACACACACACCGTGCACACACACTCACATACACATACACACACCGTGCACACACTCACACACACACACACTCACACACACACACACACACACACACACCGTGCACACACTCACACACAGACACACACACACACCATGCACACACACACTCGCACACACACACACACACACACACACACACATGCGCGCACTGTTTCAGCTCCAGGGGTACTATAATGTTATCAGAACAGACCAAACACACGACATGTTGTTGACCCGCGATTTGTAAAAAATGTTTTACATATCTCGGGGCGCGCCCCGTGATTTGGAAAACAATTGTTACAAATCACGTAAATGCGCCCGATATTTTCTTGTCATCTCGAAAGTCCAGGGATCTATTAGCTTGGCGGTAATTACGATGTTGAGAATTTTTTTGAGAACTCGCGTGCACATGTTTGTGACGGACACACCGACAGACAGACAAATCTGCGCTTATCACGCTTCGAAATCGAATTATACAAAAATAACATGTGCAGATTTACTCACACACTTTCATTTTCATATGGATTTTTGGCCTGGGATCCCTTTGTGGTTGACTGGGCTCTAAACAACAAATATTAATAATAATAAAAGGCATGTAATACTTTGTGGAATGCGATTTTTTTAACATTTTTACAAATCGCGGTTTTAGGTTCGACGTAATTTGTAAAATGTTTGTACATTTTTACAAATCACGGGTTAACACATGTCTTTGCGCGCCATGGCCTCGTTACATGTTTCTTTCCACACAACACCAGTTCACTTGACCGTTTTGTTTTGCAAGAAATCACGGTGTCGAGTCATTCTGAAAAGCATCGCTCCACGGCTATTTGTGCCAGTTGTCTCTCTGACCGGACACTACAGTCCTTCGCGAATCTATCAAAACAAGAATACAGAGTTATCTCCCATATGTTTTTCGCGAGCACTGATCTTTAATTTGAGATCAGTGTTCGCGAGACGAAAATGATTGCAGATTGGCCGACTTCGACAGTGATCTCCGTTCTGTTCTTCACAGTTATGATAAAGACATCGTTCTAAGGTCAAAACAAGTCGAAATTTTGGGACTGCTGCCGGAAGGAGACCGTAATATATGGTTTCATCACTGTCAACTTTCATCACTGTCAACTGGTTACAGAAAAAATCGTCTGCTCCAGTGAGCGGCGAAACTGACCAAACGGTTGATTATCACGTGACACTTTTGCCATATTTAGAGTCGTTTGCACAGTAAATACAGCCGCGAAAAATAGCTCGCTTAAAACTGTCTTACATATCAATTCCTTTGTAATTTAAAAATTACAAAACACCATGAAAAATCATTATCGACGATCGCGAATCTGCTTATATCAATAATACATTACAAAAAGCTCTAAATATGTAAAAAAAAAAAATAAATCGGTTTCCTTGCCAGACAAGGAAACTCAAGGCATCCTGTCAGGGAAAGAATGAGCCGAACTCATTTTGACCTGAGTTCAGGATGGGTGTCGAGTAAGCAGTTTTTGTCAAACAGTGTATAAACATCATCGCTGGCACTGACTTCTTCGTTCATTCACGATTCCCACCTTATCCAAAGTGTGTTTGATGTGTGGAAGGGGTTGTAACTGGTCCATGTTTTGCCGCATACCTTGTGTGCAGTCAGTCAAACTGACGGAGCGTGGAAGCCATGCCTCGGAATCACAAATTGGCCAACATCCTTCATAACACGTTGGGATAACTCGAGTGAGGTATCTCGGTAGAAGCTTTTTTTTTTTTTTGGGGGGGGGGGGGGGGGGGGTGGCATATGCGAATAAGGTGAATGACCTTCAGGTTATAGTGAACAGCGAAGGAGGAACACCCAAGCACTTGTATTTTTCCGTTTCGGCGTGTTATGTTCATTTTCACTTTTACTTTCACTGAGCGTTTAAAGGTCCTTGTCTACATTTTTATACCGAAATCGCCATTTGACCATTAAAATGCAGAGTCTATTATCTACAAATATCAACAATACACCCCCTTTCGATCAGGAAAGACGAAGCCAGTGTAGCCGTTTGAAAATTCATTGTAGTATTCCAGCGTAGTACTCATAGTAGGATATCCTTATTTGGAAAATGCCAAGCGCAAAACTCCTCTCAAATCTCGTGCATTTCGTGCGTTTAAAAAAACAGCGCTCCAGTGTCAAACTGTTGCTGCACTTGTTTGGGCGTGGCTATAAGCATAGTTTCTTCTTCTTCAGCGTTCGACCAATGATGTAGACACAACCATATTTGTCGGTGATGCGTAGACACTCGGTTCTCACCTCACCCTGAAGGTCAGTGTCTTCCGTCTTCGGTAGGCCTTCGTGGGTGTGATTTTGGACTTTTCCTTGTCCTAGACAAGTTTCCTCACACGGTTATCGGCCCTCATCTGGCCGGGTTTGACTTCCGAGTGTCCTTCTCCTAGGAAAGCTGCCTATCAGGGCTGACGAGTCTTTCCAACCCGGCGCTTGTGAAAGCAGCAAAAACATGGGGCATCTTCATCCGCTAAAACAGCCGTTGGGAGCTCCTCGTCCGCCTGTTTTACCGTTGGGATGTGAGACTAAGGGTCCTCTTCCGCCTTCACAGCCGTTGGGAGTACACTCTCCTCGTCCGCCTGGTCAGCCGTTGGGACGTAGAGTCTTTGTAGGTAACCCATACCTGGGGGTTTGGTTCATGGGCGCCAGGGCGTGTCCACGCACCGGTGGGCCTGCACTGCCGCATGTTCGGGGCTAAAGCTCCACCGCGCCCTTGCAATTCTGCCTAGGGACATAAGGCCCCCAGACACCACCTAACACTTCATGGAGGGTTGCTTTAAAGCTTGTTGTGGAGAGGCTTACTGGCAGGGAGAGACTTACGCAAGGCTGCTCTCTTTTTCGCCGGTGCTGCAAGCAGCTTGGCTAGCCGGCGGTGAAGGCTGAAAGCGGGATGTGACAAGCACATGTATGTATGCCAACACGCTGCGGGCGCATCACACAACCATTCGTTGGGCTATAAGCATAGTGACATGAATTTGATTGGTCAGTATTTTTAGGCAAAGCACATGTTCTCAGCAAACAGAAAACAAAATATTGGAAGCGTGAGTCACGCTACCCAAAAATAAAATCTTTTTTTACATATATTTTTTTCTATAACTTTTTTCCCCATGGTTTATTCATCATCTGACATAACTTTTTAGCGAAATCTAACCATAAGATTATTGAAAAAAAGCAAAAATGTAGACGACCACCTTTAAAATCGTCCACTTGCAAATAAAAAGAACAAAAAGGCAAGAAAGAAGAGGATATGTTGATAAACCTTTTGGAGTGCAATGAGGACGTTAACATTTCGAGTCTTTGACCATAGGGCACTTCTTTCGTCCTTCGACCTCTACTATGAACACAACCATTAATTATTGTTTCGCTAACGTCATTTGTTTTTGTTTTGTTGTTTTTGTATAATGCAAGACAAAACAATATTTGACCACAGAAAAAATTCCAACAAATAAAAACAACGTAATCATAATCAGGTTGATCGAGAAGAACAGCAACAAAATAGCATTGAACATTCTAACAGTAACACGCTTAACTGCCAAGTTTCTATTAATATTGTACTACAAGGAACTTAGTCGATAAATATCGACAGGGGGCCGACTAATGGTTTAAATGTGAAATGTGTATAATAATGGGTGTGGGTCCGAAATGAAGTTAGGTAGTAGTTAACATTTGTTTTGAATAATTATTGGTATTTTGACAATGTGGGTAGCATGGAAATGTAAGCATTTGAATGTACCATTGTACCCAGGAAGAGAGACCAGAGATAGGAGTAGGTTGCAATAGCTTGTGTGGTCTTTGAGTTTTGTTTTTGGAAAGATATTGTTGAAGAAAAAGAAGACAATTACAGTAATGCAATATTTATTGTGAAAACCAACGATTGTACAAAGAACATGTGAAGCAACATTATGTCTATGATGGTGTGAAGAAAATTAGTTATGATTTATACTATTATTATTTAGACTTGAGACTAACAGTGTTGTGACGAGCGTTGGCTAATGGTAACGAGTACATATGTGTGTAGTTGTGGTGTGTGTGTGTGTGTGTGTTTGCGCGTTGGTTTGGATTATGGGTGTAATTTGTAAAACAGATGTGACAGTAATATTACTAATAATGGAGTTCACATCAGTGAGGTTAGTTTGAAATGGAACACACGCACGCTTTTGAAAAAAACAATATGAAATTTTGAACCATGAGATCTTTATTAAATAATAAACTGAACATCAGCAAAACATCAAAGCAATTATTAATAAGGTTTGAAAAGCTTGACTTACTATGTTAAATAGTGGATTGAAGGCTGAAAACGTCATTATTTACAAATTACATCTGAGATAGGGAGGGCGGGTGGGGGAAGTGCTGAAAGTGTGGATGAGAATTAAAAAAAAAATGCTGAGTGACAACAGGGAGGTTAAAGGCTGCCCTTTTCGTAGCGTTCATTAATTAATTTCTATTGTTTACATGTGCCAATAATGTTATAAAACTGTACCTACGGGGACATAATAACGATTGGCTGTAGCTTTCGAATACAGAAAAAATTATTTCAGTATTGCAAAGTGGTTTTGATAGTGTCGAATGAAAACAGAACAGTCTCAAAGTGAAAGTGGATGTTTTCCGGGAATTGCGAAGTTAACAAGAATACCGGCAGAAAAGCGCGCTTTCCTGCTTAGCACAATACGCTACCGCACTAATCTGGCGTGTTAATATCACTACGTTTTGGAAGTGGAAGGTGAGCGATTTCCTTCACGCGGGGATTGACGACGATGTACTGTCTGTGTTGAGGGTCTAAAAATAGCCCAACCTCTGCTTTGAGCACAGGCGAAGGTATCGTCCACTGGACTACTACTATCACAGAAAGACTACAAGGTACGTCACTCACCTTCGAGTCTTCTGTGTTCTTGGAGTCGCTTCCTGGGGAAAAAAATATTGTTCAAGACGGTTTGCCTCTTCCTACAGTCTGTGTAAGGTCAAATAAATACAGTTGAATGATTGTTTGAACTGTATGTACCTTTAATTTTCAGCTTCCGTTCGCGGCAGGTTGTTATTAACCATCATTTGGACGAATCTTCGTTTGCGAGCCGCCAGGCTCCACCTTGCGTCAAATCATGCATCCGGCACCGAATATGCATACCGCCAGCGCTCATTGGTGTAAAACATTTGTAAATATTGTGCAGCAAAGGGAAGCTACCCACGGGAAAATAATCATCGAATATCCTGTTATTAACCAATGAGCGCTGGTATGCATATTCGGTGCCGGATGCATGATTTGACGCAAGGTGGAACCTGGCGGCTCGCAAACGAAGATTCGTCCAAATGATGGTTAATAACAACCTGCAGCGGACGGAAGCTGAAAATTAAAGGTACATACAGTTCAAACAATCATTCAACTGTATTTATTTGACCTTACACAGACTGTAGGAAGAGGCAACCCGTCTTGAACAATATTTTTCCCCAGGAAGCGACTCCAAGAACACAGAAGACTCGAAGGTGAGTGACGTACCTTGTAGTCTTTCTGTGATAGTAGTAGTCCAGTGGACGATACCTTCGCCTGTGCTTTGAGACACATGTTTACCGCCCTCAGCTAATTCAAGAAATCACCCCCCTCCTAGGTACACGTGCACTCAAGTTAACCTCTGCTTTGACCTGTGTGCCAAGAGTCAGATGAGAGAGAGAGAAAGCGAGAGCGAGAGAGAGAGAGAGAGTGAGAGAGAGAGACACACACACACACATAGACAGAGACAGACATAGAAAGACAGAAGCGGAGAGACTCAGAGGGAGACACAGACAAATGCATACATACAGAGAGAGAGAGAGAGAGAGAGAGAGAGAGAGAGAGAGAGAGAGAGAGAGAGAGAGAGAGAGAGAAATGTAACTGATCTCGTGAGAACGGTTGAGGCCTTGCAAGGTTTTGACGGCAACAATAATTATTGTAGTTCTCTAAGACTTTATTTCTGTTTGATTTGTAATATGTTGGGAAGACATATTTATCAATTGATCAACAAAATACAACATAATACAAAACGATACAACATTGTTAAAATCATTATTGGCCAACGTTGAACGTTTACGAAGGCCTCAATCTTCCCGCGCCGTAGACCAGATTAATAGGTGCTTGATTTTGGTATTTTGATTTACATAACATTAAACCTTTCTTGGGGTTCATGGTAACAGCCATATTAATATTATATGATGTATAATTTTATATTTCAGCGTATGTGAATTACATGTCATCATACCAACTGTCATACATTTTGATTCCTACATTATTCTGATTGATCACAACCAAACCTACTATCATTGGACACATCCAAATGCAAGCACCTGTTTTTGACAACTTGCCATTGATCTAAAAATATATTCAAGAAATATATTTTTAGATCAGTGCAACTTGCTTGGATCTCTTGTTTGGCCTGTAGGTAAAATGTGCAATGTATTTTCTGATTTGTGCACAAAAGCTTTTCTTTTTCTTCTTTTTTTTTAACATAACAATGTTTAATGTCACTGTATGTTTGAAAGACCATGGTCACATTTGTAAAACAAATGTTAAATTAGAAAATAAATAACAGTTTGGTTCATGATTTTTTCCTACACCTGTGCTGAAAATAAGACATACAAATGTTGGTATATAAGTCACTCAAATGCAGAGTAGTATGAATGGTTTGAGTTTGTTGTGGTTGACCCTGCACAGTTCGGCTTATGATGTTTTTGTTGAACAATTTTGCCGTCACCCCTCCCATAGGGTGACGTATTTCACAACTTCCTGTGTTACACAAACTCAGTGATGTCCAATTTTGCCTTCACCCCTCCCATAGGGTGACGGATTTCACAACTTTCTACTCATGAACAATGTTGCCTTCACCCCTCCCATTGGGTGACGGATGTCACAACTTCCTGTGTACACAAACTGATGACGTATTTCACAACAAAATGGCGCTGCCCATGGTCAACCTCGAAAAAACCTCGAAACTATCCGTATAAATGGGGGCCTTCTGGCCCCCATAATATGCGACGGGCGCAGTGGCGGAAGGTAAGACCACAGGCGGAAGGTATCGTCCACTGGACTACTACTATCACAGAAAGACTACAAGGTACGTGACTCACCTTCGAGTCTTCTGTGTTCTTGGAGTCGCTTCCTGGGGAAAAATATTGTTCAAGACGGTTTGCCTCTTCCTACAGTCTGTGTAAGGTCAAATAAATACAGTTGAATGATTGTTTGAACTATATGCACCTTTAGTTTTCAGCTTCCGTCAGTGGACGATACCTTCGCCTGTGTTAAGACGTCGGCCTCCTAATCGGGGGGTCGTGAGTTCAAATCCCGGTCGCTGCCGCCTGGTGGGTTAAGAGTGGAGATTTTTCCGATCTCCCAGGTCAACTTATGTGCAGACCTGCTAGTGACTTAACCCCCTTCGTGTGTACACGCAAGCACAAGACCAAGTGCGCACGGAAAAGATCCTGTAATCCATGTCAGAGTTCGGTGGGTTATGGAAGCACGAAAATACCCAGCATGCCTACTCAACGAAAGCGGAGTGAAGCTGACTATGCTCTCAGAGTATAGTGTGGGGAACCCAAATGGGCAAAACGAGCTCACACGTAACCAGACAATTCTGGAACGCTGAAGAAGAAGAAGAAGTACTATATGCCACCCTATATTTTCTGAATAAATTTTGTTTTAGGTGGAGATAAACTTAATTGTGACGTACGACAGACTCAGTATTCAATACACCCTTTCGGAGTCTCAGGCGAGAGTCCGCGTATTGCATGCTGGGATTGCAAATTGTACCAAACACGAGGTCTTCAGAAGAGGTAGCCTACATTGCCGATTGCGTTCAAGTTTTCCCTCGTAAGCTCTTATCTCTTTGATATTTCTGTGGTTTTTGTCCCACGATAGTTTCATGATTTAAGCGGAATGGATCTCGAGTGTGTTTGGTACAACGGAGCTTCGTGCGTCTCTGTTTCTTGACCAGTACTCTTCATTTTAGTACCGTGGTGTTCCTACGACTCTGCGCTTTTATTTGATAGGAGGCAATGATCTAGATCTGTAAGCATTGAGAGGTTGGAGAATGGACACAGGCGCGGGGATCACAGGGGACGTGGGCACCATCCAATCACGGCACTCCAGCTGCGCAGAAGTTGATCACTTGTGTCAGTTAAGACTGCAAATATCATCACAAAACGGCCAATTATTTAGAAGATTTGGATAAGAAGAGTGGACGGCCGGCAGACGGACAAAAACCAAACCACCGGTCGCTGGCACGGTACTGATTTAAACAATACCCGCATCTTTATGTCTTTGGGTCTTTTGTTTCTTTCGTCGTCTTTTGTCGTCCAGAGTTTGCGCCAATTTCTGCTGTTGAGCACATTTTGTATGAAAATAACCCTTACTTTCACGAAAAAGGTAACATGTAACCACACAAAACTAGTGAACTAGTCTTCCTTCCTCGCTCATGGGTGTCATTGAACCTTGGTTGCATTGATCCGGTGAAATCTATGACAAGGTTGCCGCAGACTGAGCACGTAAACACTGTCTATTTCTCTTTTGCTGCTGATGCTTGAAAACTCCAAGCGTGGAACCTTCAGAAGAGACCACCAAGGTTGTTGATAATAGTGATGGATATCTGAGCCACCGTTATGAGTTTAGCTGGGATGGGTAGAGCTTGTGAATGGCGAGCAGTCATTATTTGCGAAAGTAATTTTTTGTTTGCAATAAACATATCAGCTACGGGCTGATACATTCAGAAGAGCGGAACGATGACGAGGAAATGTTACCTTGGCATCAATCTTTCATTCTGAGCTGGAGTACCGTACAAGTACAGTTGGGCAGTGGAAGTAGGTCACTGTACTGTGTGTGAGAGTGTACAAGCATCAGGGTGGGGCTTCCAAGTTCCTCGTTGTGTGTAGTGGGTGAGACGACGCGTGAAATGAATAAGTACGCTTTGAGCAGGTAGACTGAGAGAAAGATCTAAATGTACACGGGTTTATCTCAGTACAAATTCACAAATTAACGAAGGGTTCCAGTATACATGTGCTTCATCATCTGCAGTACCTTTAGTGGGAATGCATTTCCTGTTTATCATAAAACAGACAGCTTTGATTCTGAAGGCATATCTATCACATTATTTTCACTGGGTGAACTCAGTGATGTATGGACGCTTCTTTGCATGTTACCTCATCCCATTATTAACGCACTATGCCGCTTGATGTCAACAGACGACTTTGACTTAAAAAATGATGTCAGTGTCTTCGACCACCCACGCCTCCCACTCCCGCCCTGGGCACGGAGTTTTTAAAAAAAATAAAAAATTTTAACTTTACTTTTAAACAATCTGGAAAACTTGGACTAGTTGGGTAGTCAATCTAAAGTGTGTGAACGCCAATTCTGATGTTAACCATTAGGCCATGAAAGTAGGTCAGTGGTTTGTGTAGTGAAGGACCGCAACAAGAGAGGTCGAGCTATTCTCAAGGGCCAGGAGCTGACGCACGTGCACCTTGCATCAGTGATGGCCAGTGTCAGCAAAACAACATGACGGACGGTCGGACGTGCTATGCATCGACACCCCGACACAGACAAAGGCTCCGTGTCACGCTAACAATGCTGGCGCACGTGCATACCTTACCTCAGACTTGAAGTTTCTGTGTATTAGGTCCAGCTGGCTGAGTGAATGCACTGTTTGACTCAAGTCTGCAGCCTCGGACAGTCATAGCAAGCCGATGTTCAGCATGATGCAGTCATTTCGTGTGTCGTAGAAATAAATCTATGTAAACTTCAGCCCGCCTGCGTGCATAATAGAGTTTGGACAGTCCTGACTAATTTATTTTTTAATGAAAAGCCGGAAAGGAATAATTCGTCAAACTCTCATCGTCACGTTGCGGGGCGGTTTGGCGCATGCGTGAACTGGGTCAGTTTTGATATTAGAAACGTTATTTCATCAACCAACAGTGTTGGGAATACTTCATTCAAGACATTTGGAATGCAATTAAGCCAGGAACTTTTTGTAATCACGCCGAAAGGAGAACGGGTAGAAGAAACAGAAGGCCTTGTCAATCCTCAGTTTCTTTACTTGAACGTTTTGCTGTTAATCGACCTCTTGCTCAACTCTGATGACATGCACTCACCGACATTTTTGTCTGTTATTTGTCAGTCTCCCTCTCTACATTACAAAACAACAGCGAGTTGTTGCTTCTTATGCTTGTTTGCTTCTTCTTTTTTCTAGTTTATATTCACATATTTCTTTCCGCACACTTCATGATTATGTGCTCTATCTGGAGACACATAATGTGTAAAAACAAACGGTATGGCAGGACAGATCTCGAAATCACCTGATATAACCGCACATAATATGCGTTTGATTAGTTGACACAACCCGATGTTTTTCAACACATCGTCGTTAAAGACCACAGCCTGCAAATGACGTGGATTTTATGAAATCGTACTGCTGAATGGCGATGCTTGCAAGCACGGTGTATTTTTGGCATAATTCCAGTAGTTTTTAAAACATGCACGTTACCCCATGTGCACGCATTTGTTAAATCATCTTGTCAGTACGTTGGGGTCAATGAAAGGGAGATGACTGATGGGTAAATAATGACGGTACCCACCGTTAATTCAATTTTCATCTTCAGTTTCACAAAACAAAAAATGAAAAACGACTCAATTTTCAATATTTCGTTTTTCAATCTTCAATACGGTAAACAGAAAAACAGTTCACTTCCGTTTTTCAATATTTGATTTTCAATTCACAAATCAAAAAACGAAACAAGGTCTACTTCCGTTTTTCAATATTTTGTTTTTCATTCTTCAAAACGGTAAACAGCAAAACAGTTTACTTCCGTTTTTCAATATTTCATTTTCAAAGCGATAAACAAAAAACAATCAACTTCCGTTTCTTCATTTTTGTTTGAGTGCGAAGCACAAAGCCCGCGTGATAAATACAATAACGGGATGCTCCCTCAAGTTCCCTGGCGCGCAAATTAAGATGGCACTGAGGAGTATCAGCCCATGATAATTGCCCTGCTAAATAGCGGGGAGACATACGAAAGCGTGTCAAACACACTTCGAAAATCCGGGTTGGAAAGAGGAAGTTCGGCGGCCAACCTTCGGAAATTTTGTAAGGATCGTGGGATCAATCCCCGGAGCCGGACTGTGGGCGACCAGGCCTTGGATACAATGGTGTCCAGAGCGGTACAGTATAATAATAATAATAATTACAGTATTTATAATGCGCTTGTCTTATAATAATTACTTTAAGCGTGCACTCATCTCGTCAGTAGGCCTACATGTGCATATGTAATTGTGGAATATTATTGAGATTCGATGGCTATGGATACTAACTATCAGCAAGGGAGGCGGGAGGTATGTAGTGTTCTTGTTGTGGTGATGTTTCTAGTGTGTGTGAAGGTGAGAGGTCAGAGTGTTAGTGCATTTTTCCAGCGTCGTTGGTGTCGTCTGCTTTCGTTTCTTCGTCCAGGCAGAAGGGAAAATCACTTCCCGGTTATCATGTTCACATGATCTGTGTCTGGGCAATCATTCATTAAAAAGTAAAAGAACCAAGAGCTAATGCCAATAACTATAATAATAAAAGTAACAGATAAGAGGACACACGTACACCATTTTAGGTCACAAAGTCTAAGAGCTGAATATTAATCACCTAGCTGCTTTTTGTCGAGTGCCTGTGGTTTATCACATCTCATTAGTTTCGGTTTGGACATTTTTACATCAATAATACGACTTATGCACATCATATATTCATAAATTATTGTACTATTTTAATAACATATAAAACTTATAAAGAAAGCTGGTTTGCGTTTGGGAAATTTGTGGAAGTCCATGGATACATCGTGTAATGATATCATTCACGGTACCACTGAGCCCTAGTGGATCCAATCACAGTACCAATGAGCCATAGTGGATCCAGTCACGATAGCACTCTCTAATATTGAAGTCTAGATTGATGTTGCTTGTGCACTTCCGCTCAACTGTCTTGAACTCAAGCCTGATTAGTTTTGTTGGGTTTTCTTTTATTGCTTCTTCTCGTGTGACTGAAGAATAGAGAGAACATTACACATCGTGTGTGTGGTCTCGATATATTATGGATTATTATGAGAGGGCTAAGTTTCGGCGGGGCAATGCAAGGTGAGACTAGTGTTTGGTGCATTTGTGGGGTGTGTATTGTGCTGTACTTATTGTTTGAATGTTCAAATCTTGTTCGTCTGCTGGCTACTCAGATTAGCAAGGTAAATAACGACCGGACATAAACAAACACCCGCGTGTGAAAACCGCGTACAGGCTCAGCAAGCACAGCAAGATCACATCAGTCAATTCACTTCATTCAATAACCTTTTGTGTTATTGGCATAACAATCACATGACTTATTGTCAGTTGATGGTGCAATGCACTGTGATTATGTCACTTTGAATCGCTGACATCATGAACAACAGTCAAGCATCAATCATTCACAAGTATGCAGATACCACAACGAACAAATGGCTTACAGTTTCCTTCGTAACATTGTAACTAACAGCATTACATACTTTCCCCGCGAGGTTGATTTTGATCAACACAACCTCTTGTGTGAATTAATTATTGCTGCTCAGGAGGACCTATGACTTTAATAAAAAAAATTCTCCTGCAAGCATTATTGTGGACCTTTATTTTTTTTTTATTGTTTGCGTTGTATCAATTTATTTACGACGTGGAGAACAAGGGAGATATATAGCTGTGTATGTGCCAGTAACAGTGAATACAAATTCATTTACTTGTTCTTATGTATTTTTATTTATTTAAAGGACGTGGCATTCCCGATGAATTGAAAACACACAAACAGAACCCACTTGTGGCCCATGAGAATCTTCCGCATGCAGAAGAAGCTGCTGCTCTGTATCATCTGGAGACTGGTGGACAGCTTACTGCCCCTGCTCCATTTGCTGCACCACCATTTCCTTCCGAGGATCATCGGAAAAACAGTGAAGCTGCTTTTACACAGGCAGTGCCAGACTTAATGACACTGCTAGATTCAGCTGTCAACAGAGATTATGTACCACTGCAGACAGCTGTGAAGACTCTCATTGCAACAGTTCGACAGTACTCTGTCTAAAATGTAGGCCTAGGCTATCACTCAGTACAATCTCTTTTGAACCAAGTACTTGCTTGTATTTGATGCGTGTACGGCTCCTATGATTTCATTGTATTTCTTTGTGATGTAGAGGTGGGTTTTTTTTAAGTTTGAAATTGTCATTAAAAGAAGAAAACATCACGACAAAATTGGGAATACAATAGCCCTTGGTAGGCGCCGCACTGTGGCTGCCGTGCTCTCCGCTGAGGAGAGTAATCCGCATATCACATTCGTGTAACC
Organism: Littorina saxatilis; assembly: GCF_037325665.1. Lineage (NCBI taxonomy): Eukaryota > Metazoa > Mollusca > Gastropoda > Littorinimorpha > Littorinidae > Littorina > Littorina saxatilis. The sequence goes on along the minus strand of NC_090246.1, from coordinate 59,100,006 downwards.
CGAAAATTATCAAAAATGAAAATAAAAAAAATCAAATATCAAAATCAAAGATAAAAAAAAAAAATAAAAACACCCCAAAAAATTCAAAGTCTTTCGGGCCACGCTCTTTTTCAGTGAAATTACTTCCACAGCTCGCTTCACAGCACAGCTCTTGACCCTATTTAAAAAATAAAAAAAAAAGGTTGGAAAGAAATGAAGAACTGTGTGTATAACATGCAGCTTCAGTGGTAGCTGGTTGTGACTATCGTGCTCTGCACAGACATGTTTGTTTTCAACATTTTTGTCGTCACATTGATTGTATGTACTGTGTCTGCAACTCAACGACCAGTGCATAGAACCGTCACCAACGGGATACATGCTATGCAAGTTTCATGATTGATTGATAACTAGTTAAGAAACTAAGTTGGATTGTTCAGTTTCTACTACGTTATTGAAATACGTACACCATGTGCCGCCTATATTGTTGCATCTATTTTAATGTTATTTATGTCATCTCTGGTTTGCCTGTCTCTGCTGATGCCTGATGCTGACCATGTTATCTTGGTTGCCTGTCTAATGCTGACAATGTTATGTGATTTGTCTGCCTGATGCAGACCATGTTATCCGCTGTTTGTCTTGATGCCTGATGCTCACCATTTTGTCTCGTTTGCCAGTTTGATGGAGACCATGTTATCTGTGGTTTGTCTGATGCTAACCATGTTTTTTGTTTGCTTGCCTGATGCTCACCATATTTTGTTTTACAATTGTTTTGCGAGTGTATGCAAGAAATTGTAGAGTGCAAGAAAGAAATTGTGGAGAGGATGGATGAGAGAGGAGTAATTAAAAAACATTCAAAACAAACATACACACAATTTGGTTTTGTGATTTTTATTGTGTTCTAGTTTGGCATAATTCCATCGTCTTTCTGACTTTCCCTTTATTTATTTTATTGCAGTTTCTGTCATTCATGCACACATTCTACAAGCAGGATCTTTTTCAAAAACACAATAATATAGTAAAATGGCAATGTAACTGGGGCGGTATCTGCGTCGCAAGATTGTAACCCTCCGGTTATGTCCTAACCACGGGTTATGTGAAACTTGCCATGAACGGGATGAACCGGGGTTTTAATAAACCTGCGTCAAAGATACCGCACCACAAAACAAGCAAGAAAAAGTGCAGTTACATACAAATAAACAATTATTACATATAGCGTATACAGTAACTCTATACAAGTACTTGCAAGCACATGAGACACACATAGAACCACCAACACATGTCAGTAAGAGGATTAAACCTTTGTCCGTCTGTTGCACCATTCAATCTAAATGGGTGAGATTGTGCATCAGGGGAGATAATCAAACTGCATATGAGTCAAAACAACATGACACCAACCACAAACACAAATGACACCGAGCTTCGATTGGTTGGGAAATCGGGGGGCGTTCATTGCACAAGAAAACTATGAAAGATATTACATTATTGAGAAACGGAAGTTGATTGTTTTTCTATTATCGCTTTGAAAATCAAACATTGAAAAACGGAAGTAGACTGTTTTGCTGTTTACCAGTTTGAAGAATGAAAAACAAAATATTGAAAAACGGAAGTAGACCTTGTTTCGTTTTTTATATTTAGTCAAGTTTTGACTAAATATTTTAACATCGAGGGGGAATCGAAACGAGGGTCGTGGTGTATGTGCGTGTGTGTGTGCGTGTGTGTGTGTGTCTGTGTGTGTGTGTGTGTGTGTGTAGAGCGATTCAGACTAAACTACTGGACCGATCTTTATGAAATTTGACATGAGAGTTCCTGGGTATGAAATCCCCGAACGTTTTTTTCATTTTTTTGATAAATGTCTTTGATGACGTCATATCCGGCTTTTCGTGAAAGTTGAGGCGGCACTGTCACGCCCTCATTTTTCAACCAAATTGGTTGAAATTTTGGTCAAGTACTCTTCGACGAAGCCCGGGGTTCGGTATTGCATTTCAGCTTGGTGGCTTAAAAATTAATTAATGACTTTGGTCATTAAAAATCGGAAAATTGTAAAAAAAAATAAAAATTTATAAAACGATCCAAATTTACGTTTATCTTATTCTCCATCATTTGCTGATTCCAAAAACATATAAATATGTTATATTTGGATTAAAAACAAGCTCTGAAAATTAAATATATAAAAATTATTATCAAAATTTTTTTTTCGAAATCAATTTAAAAACACTTTCATCTTATTCCTTGTCGGTTCCTGATTCCAAAAATATATAGATATGATATGTTTGGATTAAAAACACGCTCAGAAAGTTAAAACGAAGAGAGGTACAGAAAAGCGTGCTATCCTTCTCAGCGCAACGAATACCCCGCTCTTCTTGTCAATTCCACGTGCACTGCCTTTGCCACGGGCGGTGGAGTGACGATGCTACGAGTATACGGTCTTGCTGCGTTGCGTTGCGTTCAGTTTCATTCTGTGAGTTCGACAGCTACTTGACTAAATATTGTATTTTCGCCTTACGCGACTTGTTGATTTGTGAATTGAAAATCAAATATTGAACAAGTCGCGTAAGGCGAAAATACAATATTTAGTCAAGTAGCTGTCAAACTCACAGAATGAAACTGAACGCAATACCATTTTTCAGCAAGACCGTATACTCGTAGCATCGTCAGTCCACCGCTAATGGCAAAGGCAGTGAAATTGACAAGAAGAGCGGGGTAGTAGTTGCGCTAAGAAGGATAGCACGCTTTTCTGTACCTCTCTTTGTTTTAACTTTCTGAGCGTGTTTTTAATCCAAACATATCATATCTATATGTTTTTGGAATCAGGAACCGACAAGGAATAAGATGAAAGTGTTTTTAAATTGATTTGGACAATTTAATTTTGATAATAATTTTTATATATTTAATTTTCAGAGCTTGTTTTTAATCCGAATATAACATATTTATATGTTTTTGGAATCAGCAAATGATGGAGAATAAGTTAAACGTAAATTTGGATCGTTTTATAAATTTTTATTTTTTTTTACAATTTTCAGATTTTTAATGACCAAAGTCATTAATTAATTTTTAAGCCACCAAGCTGAAATGCAATACCGAAGTCCGGGCTTCGTCGAAGATTACTTGACCAAAATTTCAACCAATTTGGTTGAAAAATGAGGGCGTGACAGTGCCGCCTCAACTTTCACGAAAAGCCGGATATGACGTCATCAAAGACATTTATCAAAAAAATGAAAAAAACGTTCGGGGATTTCATACCCAGGAACTCTCATGTCAAATTTCATAAAGATCGGTCCAGTAGTTTAGTCTGAATCGCTCTACACACACACACACACACACACACAGACACACACACACACGCACATACACCACGACCCTCGTTTCGATTCCCCCTCGATGTTAAAATATTTAGTCAAAACTTGACTAAATATAAAAACGGAAGTGAACTGTTTTTCTGTTTACCGTATTGAAGATTGAAAAACGAAATATTGAAAATTAAGTCGTTTTTCATTTTTTGTTTTGTGAAACTGAAGATGAAAATTGAATTAACGGTGGGTACCGTCATTGTAAATGCAGGCGTCACTCACAGAACTGTACATTTGTCTTCAGATTGATGAAAACAACGTGGAGGAGTATTATGTGTCTGTTTTATTTTATTTACCCTTCACATTTACTCACAGAACATTTTCTTTGTCTTTGGATAAACAAAACGCATCACGTAATAACATATTGTCTAAGCTTTACTGTATTCACCGTTGAGTCTTTTACGCAACCTTTAAAAAAACAAAAAAAACATTATTTTGTGTTTTCTTGAGGACCGATCATGTTTTTTCGCGAAAAGTGCTCCGTGAAAGGACTTTATATGTTTTAAGCGTGGAAACGTCTAATGTGACAAAAACATTAAATGACAGATTTGTGTTGAAGCCCCGTTTTCTTATAATGCGAGACAGATACCAGAATCATCGAGGATGTTTTTTGTGGTGTGAGTTCTGTTTTGCGGTCCACTTTGTGTTGCATTTGGTACTATGCCAACTTCGCAAACAAACTGGCCCCATTTTGGTTGTGGATCCAAAATATTATTTTTTTACCAGCTAGTTGGAAAAAAACGTCATTGTATACTTAAACAAAATGGGCGTGAAGAACAAAACGGTTTGATTTTTTAATAAAACAAAACAAAACAAAACAAAACAAATCTGATCGGTGTCTGTGATAAATTTTGCAGTAGGTACACTGTTTTCTTTGACTTTTATGAAAGATAGTACCGCATTCTAAACGTCAAGCCAGCGTTGAGTGTGTTTACAAGATCAGTGAAGTCACTGCAAATTAGCGAGCATACACAATTAGTCACCCTATGTTTCCCGTCTGCGTTCTGGAAGCATTATTCCAGAGCATATAGAATTAGTCAACGTCTCATTAGTATTCATGCCCTGGAAGTAAACTATAGAGCAATTCTGAATACATTGCAACTAATATGCCCTGGAAGTAAACTAGATCATTTCTGAGCAAACTGAAAGTAACATTAGCTTTGCAGACAAACCGAGGACCCCTATTTTGGTTTGTCAGCAAAATTCGAAAAAACAGCTACGCGGCTTGAAAACGACAAGGTGAAACTTATCCATTGCATCTTAGAGCTTGTTGCTTTTCGTCTTCTTCTTCTGTTTTATTGAGTATCTACAGCACACTCACCGTTGCACATCTGTTCTGTCCTTTCTTTTCCACCGTGTGGAAGTGAAGCAGCAAAATTAATGCAACGTACAGGTAATCATGAACACTGACATTTACACCTTCCCAGTCCCCGCTTCGTCTGGCATAATCCTTTGGGGTCACTGAACCACGTATGGAATCAAAGGAACTACGGATCGCTCGGGGTTCCCATTTCCCAGGTAAGACTGAGTCGAGATGAAACACGATTAAGTTGTGTGGACAGTGAGTGCCCTGAAGGTAAGTAGCGGGGTCGGGGAGTGCGTTAGCTCCGGAGAAAGGATGAAAGGAAATTAATTAAATTGGTAGACAGCGGTCGGCCTGGATCGGAGATGAGTTCACACACGGATGTGGTTGGCGGTGGTTGCTGTGGTTGTGGTTGGAAATGGATGGGGGGTCGGGGAGGGGGTGTGTGTGTGTTAGTGGCGTTTGATTTACTTATCTCAGCGTCCTCACCATATAATTAGGTTTCTCTGCGAGCGACTGTAACCTGTGCCTGTGATGCATCAAATGCAGTCAGGTCTTTGCTTACTTAGGCACATGCAAACACTTACCAAACGCATTCCAACAAACGGCGGAGAGAGCCCCTCATTGTGAATTAGTGCAGGTTTCGATTCGTTGTGAATCTAGGACATTTGTCTTGCAGGATGAGTAAAAACTAATCGCAAAATTCATAACTTCATTAAGGCTGTATTTTTGTTCGTACGCTTCTGTTAGATGTCCGCTCCTGTCGTACGCGCCACAAGCCGAGTGGGTGTTTAAAAGAAGTGAACAAGGGAGAACGGCAAACAACAATAACTGAAGTGTTCCCCTTCTTGCCAGTTTTATCTTTCCGGCTTTATTTTCTTTGTAATAATGTTTCTTTTTGTGTGTGTGTGTGTGTGTGTGAAGAGGAAGTGGAAGAGTGCTGAAGTCATTGACCCAGTACTTATCCCCCTCCCCGGCTCATCTTCAGGAGATGGAGCGTTAAAAAAAAAATATAATGTATGGTCCTGCTGAGATGGTTTAGGGGATAGTAGACAAGTGTGTCTCCCTCGTCTGACACAACACAGACCCAACAACTTCCTCGCTACCACCTACCCGCATTGCATAACCAGCTGTGCAGCGTCAGCATGAACGCGTACCGAGTCCTCGATCTCCCCACACACCCCCTAATAATAAAGAAAACAAAAGACAAAAAGAAAGAGAATAATGCGACGTGGCACACATGCAGACAAAACAGTTGCGTTGGGGACACACGAACGTGCGTACATACAGTCCACCACACGCACTCACCCACACACACACTCACACACACACACACAGACGCTCACACAGCACACTATGGAAAGCCGTTTGGCTCATAACCATTACACGCGTAATAAAAAATAAATACACGCGTAATAAATGATTAATACGCGTGTAATAAATGATTAATGCGCGTGTAATTTATCTTTTTTCTTATGCTATGGAATAGCATAATGATTAAATACACGTGTAATAACTATTTCATACGCGTGTAAGAAATGATTATTACGCGTGTATTAATTATTTCTTACACGCGCATGAAATATTTATTACGCGTGTATTAAATATTTTTTACACGCGCATGAAATGATTATTACGCGTGTATTAATTATTTCTTACACGCGCATAAAATATTTATTACGCGTGTATTAAATATTTCTTACACGCGCATGAAATATTTATTACGCGTGTATTTAATCATTTCGTACACGTGTATGACATTTTTATTCCACGTGCATTTAATCATTTCTTACACGCGTATAAACTATTTCCTGCATGTGTATTTAATCATTTCTTACACGTGCATGAAATATTTATTACACGCGTATTTAATCATTTCTTACACGCGCATGAAATAGTTATTACACGCGTATTTAATCATTTCTTACACGCGTAAAAAATGATTATTACACGCGCATTAATCATTTATTACACGCGTATTAATCATTTATTACGCGTGTATTTATTTTTTATTACGCGTGTAATGGTTATGAGCCAAACGGCTTTCCATAGCACACACACACTCAACCGCGCGCGATACAGTGAATGTACGCTTTCTCACAAAAGAAGCACCACCAACTTTTGTTTTAGCCACCCTCTACAGCTACTCCCCCCTCTGCTAAAGAGACGATAGAAAATAATAACCAACCATCTACCCCCCCCCCCCCCCACCCGTCTGCACCCTCTCCCATAACAACACCCCCCCCCCCCCCCTCCTCCACTCCAGTTGTCTTTTCTTCGTACCAAAAACACGAGGTGTTCTCAAGAACAGTGCATCACAAACATACCAGTGACAATTACCTGGGCTTTCTTGCCTGTAGGATGATGTACGGTGCAGTGAAAAGTGCTGCCGTCTCAAGTCTGTGGTTGGAATGCTACAGGCACGCTGCAATCATTTCAGCCCGTGTAATGGCTTTGCAGACATCACCTTCTCTCCCCCTTAAAGGTATAATACCTAAGAAAACCCCCACCTCAGATCAGCTTCCAGAGTTCGACCATTAGACTCTGTGTTACAAATAATGCTACCGAGCAGGAGGCCTGCCTGCACTTTGCAAAAGCAGATGTTTTAAAAGCGTAATTAAATGTTGTAAAGCAGGCGAAGAAAAAGCACTCTTCAAGTTGTGGGTAACTTCCACTGAGCCATTCTCTTTGTTTGTGTACGTGATGAGGTCACAAGGTCGAGCTGTTATACTGAGAGGGCGCTGGCGGTGGTGCCATCAGGAGAGAAGTAGCACTATGACTAAACTGCATTTACTCACTTCGATTTCATTAATTACCATACTTGCGGTGCGTTTTCTAGAAAATCGTGCCTTGTTAAGGTTCAGTGGATTCCCTTGATTCTTCAGATTTCGACGTCAAATTCGCCAGAAATGCCCCCCCCCCCCCCCCCCCCCCCCCCCCCCCCCCCCCCCCCCCCAATGGTCAGATCAATAGTATCCAATTAAAGATATACCTTCCTTACCGTGTAAACCCTTCTCTAGACCACCATAGATCTGTCCAGGCATTTTACATGGGATAGGGCCATCCTTTCACTTGCACACACACCAGCAATCTACAGCCTTTTGGGCAGAACTCACCTTTCATCTTAAAGATACCATCCTTCTTGTGTAAACCATATCTTTTGTGTGACAGGGGAGGCTACCGCTCCTTTCACAGCAGTCTCTGCACCCGAGTTGTTGGCCTTTAAGTCAATACCGGTGGATTGTGGAACTCTGTTTGTGATGGGGTGATCACCGACGTCAATAATTCGTCCAATCCTGTGTGTGTGTGAGTGTGTGTGTGTGTGTGTGTGTGTGTGTGTGCGTGCGTGCGTGCGTGCGTGCGTGCGTGCGTGCGTGCGTGCGTGCGTGCGGGTGTGTGTGTGTGTGTGTGTGTGCTTAAGATAAGACGACCCTTTCACTTGCACACATACCAAAAATCTACAGCCTTACTACGTTCTGTGCAGCAGAGACATTTCCTGCGAAATTAATTTGGTAACTGATACACCCATGTCAATCAGAAAACTCACACACAAGAAGCAATCAGACTGTTGATTTTTTTTAACATTTTTTGTTTACATTTGTCCAATTTGAAAGTTGCTCATATTCCATAGAAACGCTGGAAAGATCTATGGTGGTTTACATGATCCTTTACATGATCGTTTACACTAGAATGAATGTGTCTTTAAGAACAGATGTGAACAGGGGTGTCACGCGTAAAGGCTTGCACGTATGCACTACAACAATTAATTAAAGCATCGAGAGAAAAGCAATTACAGGCAGGGGTTAATGATCGTTAAGATACTTCGGATTTGTGTTGCGCGAGCACTAAGGCGGCGTCGGTTATCAACAGGTTAAACCTCGACGATGAGTTTCAGCTCTGCCGCGTTTCTGTAATTGATGGAAAGTAATAATTTTAGCAAACTTAATCATCCCACAGTCGCCGGAATCAGTAAAACCGCTTTTATCTGCACTGTCACGGGGAAGTTTGAGATGTGAAGAACAAAAGGCTACTTGTCAGATCCCCAGTTACACTCTATTATCCGATTCCTTAGTCAGGCCCTTCCTTTCTTTGAGCTGGACGACTGAGTCACAATTATCAACTGCCATTGGATATGCCGCAAAACAACTGCGCCTGCATCGTCAGCTTGTACATGTCTTACATCATTTTCTGGCAGATCAGTCCCAATTTTAGATAATTGATATTCTTTATCTTCCTTTTGCCAAACCTCCGGTTCAAAAATTAAAAGGAACATGAAATGAGAAAGGGACAACAGTAAGCGAAGCTTATGAAAAACCAGTCTTCATACACTAAGAACGCGCCATTAAAAAAGTCGCGTAAGGCAAAAATACAACATTTAGTCAAGCTGTCGATCTCACAGAATGAAACTGAACGCAATGCAATTTTTCAGCAAGACCGAATACTCGTAGCATCGTCAGTCCACCGCTCGTGGCAAAGGCAGTGAAATTGAAAAGAAGAGCGGGGTAGTAGTTGCGCTGAGCAGGATAGCACGCTTTTCTGTACCTCTCTTCGTTTTAACTTTCTGAGCGTGTTTTTAATCTAAACATATCATATCTATATGTTTTTAGAATCAGGAACCGACAAGGAATAAGATGGAAGTGTTTTTAAATTGATTTCGAAAATTTAATTTTGATCATAATTTATATATTTTTAATTTTCAGAGCTTGTTTTTAATCCAATATATGTTTTTGGAATCAGAAAATGATGAAGAATAAGATGAACGTAAATTTGGATCGTTTTATAATTTTATTTTTTTTTACAATTTTCAGGTTTTTAATGACCAAAGTCATACATTAATTTTTAAGCCACCAAGCTGAAATGCAATACCAAAGTCCGGCCTTCGTCGAAGATTGCTTGGCCAAAATTTCAATAAATTTGATTGAAAAATGAGGGTGTGACAGTGCCGCCTCAACTTTTACAAAAAGCCGGATATGACGTCATCAAAGGTATTTATCGAAAAAAGAAAAAACTTCCGGGAATATCATTCCCAGGAACTCTCATGTAAAATTTCATAAAGATCGGTCCAGTAGTTTGGTCTGAATCGCTCTACACACACACGCGCACAGACAGACACACACACACACACACACACACACATACACCACGACCCTCGTCTCGATTCCCCCTCTATGTTAAAACATTTAGTCAAAACTTGACTAAATGTAAAAAAAGAGACCACGGCATTGACAATCTTTGATAAATAATAGAATAATGAAACTACTAAATTTGTCTCAATTAGGAGTCATCGCCAGTCAATAATTGCAGCTTTGTTTGCTTTGTTTTTGGCTCACGTAAGTGTAGCCTATGCGATGGTAAACTTTGTCTGTCTGTGCGTGCGTGCGTGCGTATGTATGTGTGTATGTCTGTGGTAGAAACTTTAACATTTTTGGCTAAACACCGAAATACTCATTTCACGTGGTTAATTTTCAAGCACCATCTTCAAATTATTGAAGCAATGATCAACATTGTGTCGGCATGTGTGTAGTTAAAGCGTGTATCCAAAGAAAACGGGTGGTGGGGGGTTTTGAAGGGGTACAAGCAGTTGACTGATTTGTGTCGTGTTTGGCATGTAGACGGCAGGTCAGGTGTCAAGATCAGGTCAGGGGTCGCGCGAAGGATTGTGGTCCAGTTCTCACCTCGCCGATTCGCCGGGGAAGACGATTTCATGTTGTTCGGTTTCTAAGCTCCAGAAAAGTAAATAAAGAAGATACCAAAGGGAGATTTCCTACAATTTGATCTGCACAGCGTGTTTCCAATGTCCACGCGAGGAAGAGCTGTCGAAAGCGCGGCAGTCAGTGTCGATCTTGCAGCCGTATCCCGGTAAGTTCAGAGACAGATCTAGTGTCTCCCACTCTGATAACGTGTCACCTACTGTTAATCCGTTTTGTTTTAATTTCTTTTTATTTCAGCAGACACGGATGTCAAACACAGTGCTAGGCAGTCACCTCTAGTGAAATGAGTTGATCTAAAGTGCCTGTAATGTTTGGATGTCTTTGCTCGTGGTTCGATTTATGTGAATTTCAAGACTTGCAGTAGAGTCTCAAGTTAAGTTTACTCTGCCCGAAAAAAACTGTCCACCATTTACTTGAACATGCAGATATAAGGAAACGGAATGAATCTGTTCTCAAAGTCAAAATGATCACGATTTTTTCCTCAGATTCAAAACATGCACTGTCATGGTTTTGTCTGTACAATTTAGTAAGTCTTAAGTACTTTGCAACAACTTCCTTGAACGTGAAAGACAGTTTTTGAATGCTAGATCTGTATCGCGTTTCATTCCAGACTCGATCCTCTCTTTGATTGTAGATCTACTGTTTGCTGTTTACGCACTATCATATGATTCGCTATGTAACGTTTGGTAAGCTTACCTTGCCACAGCTTTCTTGTCTTTGTTGGCATTTCTGGCTGTGTTGACCGTCAGAATTATTTTAAGAACCAGGCTGCTGCAGTCGACATGTTTCGCATATTGTAGGGTTACCATGCTGCATAGGTAAAGTGGCTTGTATAACCTGACTATTCTGTTTCAAAACACTGTTTATATTTGTGTAGGTTGTAGTCATCATAACTAATCGCATTTTGCCATTTGTTTCAGAAAGGAGGTTAACCTACAACAAGATCGACGCTATGTCAGATATATGCCTCAGCCACATGAAGACTTCCGAATTTAGATCTACTCGGCATGGTGACAAGTCTTGATGAAAAGTATAGGACTGAGGACAGCAGTGGAAAAAGTGCCCACATGGCAGGTACCTAACCTATTACCCTAGTCATTTTATCTGTTTGCCTTCTTTTGAAAATTATACATGGAGTTGATATGATGCGTTAGTTTTAACTGTGTGTGTGTGTGTGTGTAGAGCGATTCAGAGTAAACTACTGGACCGATCTTTATGAAATTTTTCATGAGAGTTCCTGGGTATGATATCCCCAGACGTTTGTTTTCATTTTTTCGATAAATGTCTTAGATGACGTCATATCCGGCATTTTGTAAAAGTTGAGGCGGCACTGTCACACCCTCATTTTTCAATCAAATTGCTTGACATTTTGGCAAAGCAATCTTCGACAAAGGCCGGACTTTGGTATTGCATTTCAGCTTGGAGGCTTAAAATTTAATTAATGACTTTGGTCATTAAAAATCTTAAAATTGTATTAATTAAAATAATTTTTTTATAAAACGATCCAAGATTACGTTTATCGTATTCTTCATCATTTTCTGATTCCAAAAACATATAAATATGTTATATTCGGATTAAAAACAACCTCTGAAAAATAAAAATATAAAAATTATGATCAAAATTAAATTTTCGAAATCGATTTAAAAACAATTTCATCTTATTCCTTGTTCGTTCCTGATTCCAAAAACATATAGATATGATATGTTTGGATTAAAAACACGTTCAGAGAGTTAAAAAGAATAGAGATATAGAAAAGCGTGCTATCCTCCTTATGTTATGTTATATGAAGTCTTATATCGCGCGCGTATCTCCAGACTCGGACTCAAGGCGCAGGGATCTATTTATGCCGTGTGAGATGGAATATTTTACACAATACATCACGCATTCACATCGACCAGCAGATCGCAGCCATTTCGGCGCATATCCTACTTTTCACGGCCTGTTATTCCAAGTTACACGGGTATTTTGGTGGACATTTTTTATCTATGCCTATACAATTTTGCCAGGAAAGACCCTTTTGTCAATCGTGGGATCTTTAACGTGCACACCCCAATGTAGTGTACCGCGCTTTTCTGGATTGTTAATTTCACTGCCTTTGCCACGAGCGGTGGACAGACGATGCTACGAGTGTACGGTCTTGCAGAAAAAAATGCAATGCGTTCAGTTTCATTCTGTGAGTTCGACTGAGCTTGACTAAATGTATTTTCGCCTTACGCGACTTGTTATTGAGTTACTGTTGTCGCTCTTTTGAAATAGTTTTCTTTTCATCAATATTTGAGCTTTAGGACGCCGTGGATTTTGGTGCCTGTGGCAGACTCTCTGATGGGGGAATTGCACGTCTTTGTAAGACAGAACCGGATCCAGAGAAGCAGGTGACTAGCATGCTAAGGCCGTCAGCCGCGCGTTTTTCTGGCACTGTGCCAGCGTGTCACATCGAGTCACGAAGTGCACGAGGCTGCAGACGGCCCAAAAAAGAAACCCCCAAACTGACTGTTAAAAATATAATGGCCCACCGGTGATAGCATCGTTGATGGCTCTTTTTTGTACACTTCAGTAGTCACAGGTCAAGGACACTTGGCAGTAACACGTTTTATGCTGGTTTGCTTGCCTTTGTTTGTTAGTTTGTTCTGTTTTTATTTTTATTTTTCTCATTTATTTAAGGATTATGATACAAATGGAAAGACCAAGTGAAAAAGACAGGTACGGCTCGGGAACAAAAGCAGAAAATGAACACCGCCAACAATTGAGACCGAAGTGATATGGAATCCCACTTTGCGTATGCAATAAAGTAAAATAAACGTTATTTTCTGCATTATTTGAAGCCGTGACGAACTATTTTTGTTGAGTATGTTTTTTTCTCTTTCATCTTGTTCGGCTTGACTCAAGATGGCGTTTCGCCTCTATGCACATTATAAAGCAGGTTTCTTTATTGCTCTGACAGGTTTTCTGGTTTGTTCATTGTTTAATCGTATGAGGACGGCCCTCATTTCCTCCTTCCGTTCCTTTCCCTACTGTTCCGCGCATCTGATTGAAATTTCATTATGAGCGTATTCAGCATGAAGCATGTGGTATTTCTTTTTCAAATTTAAAATGTTTACATTTTTACTTTTTTTCTTCTTCCTTTTTTTTTTTTTTAGAAATTATAGTGTATGGAAAATTCCGTCGTATGAAACGAAATAAATCATCAATCAATCAATCAATCTCTTCTTCTTCTTCTTCGTACGACGGTTGTGTCAGACTCGGAATCTGGAGGATGCCATGAACATGGACGTTCTTTCCAGGTCCTCCAGTGCTCCCCACATTTTGGTCCTCAGATCTGTTTGGTCAGGCCATGTCTGGATAATCAATCAATCAATATGAGGCTTATATCGCGCGTATTCCGTAAGTACAGTTCTAAGCGCAGGGATTTTTTTAAAATTTATTTTTATTTTATGCAATTTATATCGCGCACATATTTAAGGCGCAGGGATTTATTTATGCCGTGTGAGATGGAATTGTTTTACACAATACATCACGCATTCACATCGGCCAGCAGATCGTAGCCATTTCGGCGCATATCCTACTTTTCACGGCCTATTATTATAAGTCACACGGGTATTTTGGTGGACATTTTTATCTATGCCTATACAATTTTGCCAGGAAAGACCCTTTTGTCAATCGTGGGATCTTTAACGTGCACACCCTAATGTAGTGTACACGAAGGGACCTCGGTTTTTCGTCTCATCCGAAAGACTAGCACTTGAACCCACCACCTAGGTTAGGAAAGGGGGGAGAAAATTGCTAACGCCCTGACCTCTCGCTTCCGAGCGCAAGTGCGTTACCACTCGGCCACCCAGTCCACCCAATCATTAACCTTATTCTATTTTCATTTTTTTCATCATTTTAGTACTGTGAACAATTTGTTATTAGACAAGTTGAGTTTAGACGAGTTGTTTTACGCCAGACCACATCCGCACTTTTCGTTCGACACAGTTGTTTTCATGCTGGTTCAAGCAAGCAGCTTTTGCGCGAAATTAGGCTTGACAAAACAGCAATTTTTGCGATATAGTTACGTACTTTTATTTTCACTTTGATTACAATAGGCGGTTACTGGACCGAACGTAGTTGGACTACACAAACCTACGAATGACCATGCAACAACAATGCAGACGGCTTTGCGGGAAATGGATATCAAGAGAAGGTGAAGGTAACGGTTGCATGTTTCTTTTCATTGCAGTTAGTGCTGTTGGCAAGATCGCTAACCTTGCTGCGTTGATACGTGCTGTTCTTCCAGGTACAAGCGGCCAAGACAAATAACACCAAGAACGGTACAGAAGGAAAAACAGACTCGCAGGGAAAACAAAGTGCATGAGTTTTTGTCCTCTTGTTTGTCTTGTCTTCGTGCAGTCCACGTGCATAACATTCTGTCCTTCACGCTAGGAATGCGGCAAAAACCGGCCCTGTATTGGCGGTGCTGTTGGTTTCCCACTGAGCGATGACAATGCCAGCGTCCCCCGGGGGAGCGGCTATTATGGCATACTCTGCACGTTATGTTGGCTCTGAAAATTTGTTCTGCATCTGTATGAATTTGCTAGGAATTGTTTTTTGATTTATGAAACTGTACTTACAAAGTATAAGTATTCCATTCACAAAGTATAGGCAGGATTGGCTCAGCTTAGTACTTTGATCCACACAAAAGTACTAGTGCACTATGTGAGGAGAAGCGCGTGTTTTTGATCACGTGCATAGAAAAGGTGGCAGGATTGTCAAGCTGGATATGGTGCAAGGACACTATGACTTCTTATTACCATGTTTGTGCATCATGTGGTTAATTAGACCAACCAGGGCTGATTTTAGATGACCCTCGCAAATGTTATTGGGGTCAGGCGTTTTGTGTATTCCTGTAAAAGCAAGCAAGACAACGCAAACTTTTTAATTGAAAATATCAGGATCACTTCTTCTGACGAACGACGCTTTTTAATTGTTGAAATCATACACTGTACTATTTATAAGTACTGAAAAACAAGTGTTGTTGGTGGGAGGGTGCACAGAATGGCAAGGCCCCACCAAAACCTCTCGGCATATGCCATGCTGACCACTAGACAATTGCATGGCCAAAATGCCGAAGAATAAAAGGAATTAAGGAATGATTACCATTTTAGTGCATCATGTGACTAAACTGACCAACCAGCGCTGATTTTAGATGACCCTCTACATGTTATAACGGTCAGGCCGGGACCCTTTGTGATTACCACTCTAAAAATCAGCGAGACACGCTAAACTTTTGAATTAAAAATATCAGGGTGACTTATTCTCAGAAATGACGCTTTTAGAATATTCATATTATACACTTTATTATTTAAGAGTGCTCAAAGGGCAATTTGGACGGTGGGAGGTTGTTATTGTTTTGACATTTAAATGTATCAATGTAAAATATACATGACAAATAGTTAGCATCCTCACACGAAACAGAGAAACAATGATGACCAATACGTACGTCAGGCGGCTCGCAACGGGCGCGGAGAGTCTGGAAAGTTGTGGGACTGCGCTATTTTTCTGCAAAAATAGTATCAAACAGATCGTCCTTGCCTTTAGGGGAGCCAAGGCGCGGCAAAGAGATTTATTCCTGCTGGGGACCACTGTATACATCTACCTGTGATGCATCTGGCTGGGTTTTCATGCACGAGAACCCTACACAAACCACCTACACTCAGACATGCAACGAAACCTACAACGTTCTTTGATCATTTGCATGTTCCGGAATAATTCGTCGCTGACAAACTATGGCAAACAGAACGGCATGCAAACCACCTGTGAAGCGTTCTTCCCACAAGTTAGCGAACTTTGGCACACGTCATAATACGGGTACTGGGTGTTGGTTTAGCTGCTGCTCCTCCCCTCTACCCGGCTTGGATTGCTTCCGTGTGTGACCGGGTGCATTGTTACCCCATTTCATCTCCATCGCAGAAAGGAGCACTACATCCGATCGCGGTCTCGCCAAACGCTCGGCCTTACCTGTGCAAATTCAGTGGTGAGTGGGCGAGATTGACTCATTGTTGACATGATGATGCCATCGAGTCTGTCTTTTCTAGGTCGTCTCGATCGAAATTAGTTTTGACGGGGCTGGTTCACACTATCAGAGAAGGCGTGAAAGTTGGAAGCCAGCGTTGATTGCAGTTTCTGATCCCACACTAGCTAGGGCCAAAAGCAGACCTCGATGAGTGAACGATGACGAATCGGTTAGAAATCTGAATATACAACTACCCGCGCTCATGTTTGTGTATTGTTTAAAGTTGACATGTGATAACTCAAACTACATCTCTAGTATATAACAGTAACACTAACTGGTGTGGGGAGTCGCAGAGACACGCATAGTTTGTGGTCTCGAAGTCGAGATCAGCAAGTGTATGGATCCACATGAGTTAATTATTTTGTGCATAGTGGCATCCCAACTCATTCGGCGGAGAGATGTTTTGTCGACGTGCTTTGACGTCACGAGAGCTCTAGTGCGGTAAAGAAATGTAAGAAAGTGACAATTTGCACTCGCGGGAAAACACCCAATCCGAAAGAGTAAACGAATTAAAAATAAAAGAATCAATGAAATTGGCGATTGACGAAGTGCGCTAAACGTGTCTAGCATATGTATAAGAACGTTTAAAAATAGAATTAGGTCCGATTGATTTCTTAATCTGGTATGATAAAACGACACCCTTAATATACCTAGCGTTTCTTACGTTCCCTTATAACCCATACAACTGACAATTTTAAAATTAAGTTCTCAAATGCTCCGTTGATAGTATACGATTGCAGTCATCCAAGCATGGCAGTTGTCTTTTGCATTTTTTTGGAACTTTTTCGAGAATAGCAATGTGTCATTTTTCCATAAAAAGCGATGGAGTCTTCGATGTGTACAGTAATACTTCATTTTTCCTTGCAAAAAGAAGCGATGGAGTCTTCGATGTGTACAGTAATACTTCATTTTTCCTTGCAAAAAGAAGCGATGGAGTCTTCGATGTGTACAGTAATACTTCATTTTTCCTTGCAAAAAGAAGCGATGGAGTCTTCGATGTGTACAGTAATACTTCATTTTTCCTTGCAAAAAGAAGCGATGGACAAAGAGTTGGTGTTGCACGTGCCAGTAGTCACGACGACCTTTCCTTCCCGCACCCGTCATCGCTTGCCGACCTTTGCATGGAGTCGGAGCTGCTTTGTTGGGTCTATGTCAGTTGTTGTTTCCAATATCATGCTCGTTATCTCCCCAGCTCATCGGCAGGTAGTTTGTTTCCTCTGCCACGGAGATGAGATGAGTTGGCCCGGGTTGCCTGCAGATGCAGAGGATGTGCACGTTGTGAGGCTGTGTGCACAACTGTAGCCAAAGTGTCATGCAACATTGGAAAACAAGTTGTTTCCACTGCACAGCAGTGACTGCTCAATCTGACATCGGGATAGTTTATGAGCCCATACATCGAGGTTTCATAAACACGCACAAAACCTTATACGAAAAAAAGGGTGACAGTGAGAGCTTAGGTTCCACGACGCTTTTGATGGCAGCCTTGAAGAAAAATAGCAACAAACAGCCGAAAATGCTATTCTCACCTGTAATGGATTGCACAACATTTATGTTACGATGTGTGCTCAGATAACTCCAGGGGCGGATCCAGCCACAAAAAAAAAACAAGTAGTCGCGTAAGGCGAAAATACAACATTTAGTCAAGCTCAGTCGAACTCACAGAATGAAACTGAACGCATTGCATTTTTTCCGCAAGACCGTACACTCGTAGCATCGTCTGTCCACCGCTCGTGGCAAAGGCAGTGAAATTAACAATCCAGAAAAGCGCAGTAGCGGTTGCGCTGAGGAGGATAGCACGCTTTTCTACATCTCTATTCTTTTTAACTCTCTGAACGTGTTTTTAATCCAAACATATCATATCTATATGTTTTTGGAATCAGGAACCGACAAGGAATAAGATGAAATTGTTTTTAAATCGATTTCGGAAATTTTATTTTAATCATAATTTTTTTATATTTTTAATTTTCAGAGGTTGTTTTTAATCCGAATATAACATATTCATATGTTTTTGGAATAAGCAAATGATAAAAAATACGATAAACGTAATTTTGAATCGTTTTATCAAAAAATAATTTTAATAACAATTTTCAGATATTTAATGACTAAAGTCATTAATTAATTATTAAGCCTCCAAGCTGAAATGCAATACCAAAGTCCGGCCTTTGTCGAAGATTGCTTGGCCAAAATGTCAATCAATTTGATTGAAAAATGAGGGTGTGACAGTGCCGCCTCAACTTTTACAAAATGCCGGATATGACGTCATCAAAGACATTTATCGAAAAAATGAAAACAAGATCTGAGGATATCATACCCAGGAACTCTCAGGAAAAATTTCATAAAAATCGGTCTAGTAGTTTACTCTGAATCGCTCTGCACACACACACACAGACACACACACATACACCACGACCCTCGTCTTGATTCCCCCCTCTATGTTAAAACATTTACTAGTCAAAACTTGACCAAATGTAAAAATAAAAATTAAAACAAGTCGCGTAAGGCGAAATTACTGCATTTAGTCAAGCTGTGGAACTCACAGAATGAAACTGAACGTAGTCCGCCGCTAGTGCAAAAGGCAGTGAAAGTGACGAGCCTGTTTGACGCGGTAGCGCTGTGCTTCATAGCACGCTTTACAGTACCTCTCTTCGTTTTAACTTTCTGAGCGTGTTTTTAATCCAAACATATCATATCTATATGTTTTTAGAATCAGGAACCGACAAGGAATAAGATGAAATTGTTTTTAAATCGATTTCGGAAAGTTAATTTTGATGATAATTTTTATATTTTTAATTTTCAGAGCTTGTTTTTAATCCAAATATAACATATGTATATGTTTTTGGAATCAGAAAATGACGAAGAATAAGATGAAATTGTTTTTGGATCGTTTAATAAAAAAATATTTTTAATTACAAGTTTCCGATTTTTAATGACCAAACTCACTCATTAGTTTTTAAGCCACCAAGCTGAAATGCAATACCAAACCCCGGGCTTCGTCGAAGATTGCTTTACCAAAATTTCAATCAATTTGATTGAAAAATGAGGGTGTGACATTGCCGCCTCAACTTTTACAAAAAGCCGGATATGACGTCATCAAAGGTATTTATCGAAAAAAAGAAAAAAAACGTCCGGGGATATCATACCCAGGAACTCTCATGTCAAATTTCATAAAGATCGGCCCAGTAGTTTAGTCTGAATCGCTCTACACACACAGACAGACAGACAGACAGACAGACAGACAGACAGACAGACAGACAGACAGACACACATACACCACGACCCTCGTCTCGATTCCCCCCTCTATGTTAAAACATTTAGTCAAAACTTGACTAAATGTAAAAAGAGAAAAAAACAAGAAAAAAAGTTAGAAAATAAAGAAAAACCGATGGCTCAGATTGCACCACATTGCTACATTTTACCTGATTTTTACCACCCTAGGAGCCGGCCTTTGTCTTCTAAGTGACGGTTTCGGAAAGTAGTTGGGTAATTTGTTGGCTCAGGTTGCACCAGATCGGTCATTTATTCTTGTTTTGCCCCCGGCATGCCCCTGGGCCCCCCTAGGAGGTACGTACGCTTCGCGCCCTCATCTAAACGCTTCGCGTCATCGAATTGTCCCAAAAATAAATGTGGAACCCCCCCCTCCCCCTAAAAATGATGGGATCCGCCTCTGAACTCTAACATGTTTTGGTTGTCAAGTGAATAATGGATTTAGCCGGTGGACATGCTGTTCCTCATACGTGATTACTTAAGACCTTGACCTCCTCAATCCCGGACCGAATAGAAAACCGTTCACCTCAGGGGGTATTATTTTAGGGATTTACAAGGGTCACGTTTTAACAGTCCATGGATGAACGCACGGAATGCAGCGTCGCTTATGATTTTTTGTATGTGTCCTAGTGAAATGATCCTCTTAATTATTACACGTGGACGCCTGGTCAGATATGTGGCGATGAAAATGGTCGTGTAGGCGGGCATCGCGGTATCTTTACATGCTTGTTATGAACATCTCTATTAATGGCGCCTCATTTTAAAATGTGTTGTTCTTCCGACGTCTTCGTCTGGTTGCTAGTAGATTGCACACACACACACACAAACATACACACACACACACACACACACACACGAACACACGCACATTTGCACGTGCACATATACACGCGCGCGCGCATACACACGAGCGCACACGCGCTCGTGCATACACGCACTAGTTATTTAAACACGCACGCACGCACACACACGCATATATACACACACACACACACACTGGGACTGGGTGGCCGAGTGGTAACGCACTTGCGCTCGGAAGCGAGAGGTTGCGAGTTCGACCCTGGGTCAGGGCGTTAGCAATTTTCTCCCCCTTTCCTAACCTAGGTGGTGGGTTCAAGTGCTAGTCTTTCGGATGAGACGAAAAACCGAGGTCCCTTCGTGTACACTACATTGGGGTGTGCACGTTAAAGATCCCACGATTGACAAAAGGGTCTTTCCTGGCAAAATTGTATAGGCATAGATAAAAAAAATGTCCACCAAAATACCCGTGTGATTTGGAATAATAGGCCGTGAAAAGTAGGATATGCGCCGAAATGGCTGCGATCTGCTGGTCGATGTGAATGCGTGATGTATTGTGTAAAAAAATCTATCTCACACGGCATAAATATATCCCTGCGGCTTGAGTCCGAGTCTGGAAATACGCGCGCGATATAAGACTTCATATAACACTGACACACACACAAACACGCACGCGCGCGCGCGCGCGCGCGAACACATGCACACACACACGCACTTTCACTATCTTAATACATGTATTTTCTTTCGTTTCTTTATTTTTATTTCCGCTATGTTAACCTATTCTTACTTTCAGTCCCTTGAGATTTGAAGACTCCAAGGGGAGGGAGGGAGAACGAGGTGTAGCCATGAGGTAAAGTTTACGAAATCAATAAATGGTTTGAAAAGGAGAAGGTGAAAAGTGTTGTTTCAGAAACCACTATGGCTGTCACTAACAAGAACTTTTGTGTTTATACACAAATAACGGAATAGGTCGGGTAATACGTTTCATGGACACGCTGTCCGTTAACCGTTCAATTATGTCTGTGCTGTTTCCAATGGTTGAATGTCGAATGGAAACAATGAAGCATGATACTAAAGAGTTTTAAGCTTACATGGCTGTACACAAAAACAAGTCGCGTAAGGCGAAAATACAACATTTAGTCAAGCTCAGTCGAACTCACAGAATGAAACTGAACGCACTGCATTTTTTCCGGAAGACCGTATACTCGTAGCATCGTCTGTCCACCGCTCGTTCTGAGCGTGTTTTTAATCCAAACATATCATATCTATATGTTTTTGGAATCAGGAACCGACAAGGAATAAGATGAAATTGTTTTTAAATCGATTTCGGAAATTTAATTTTAATCATAATTTTTATATTTTTATTTTTTAAAGATTGTTTTTAATCCAAATATAACATATTTATATGTTTTTTGAATTAGCCAATGATGACAAATAAGATGAAATTGTTTTTGGATCGTTTTATAACAAAATAATTTTAATTACAATTTTCAGATTTTTAATGACCAAAATCATCAATTAGTTTTTAAGCCTCCAAGCTGAAATGCAATACCAAAGTCCGGCCTTCGTCAAATATTGCTTGGCCAAAATTTCAATCAATTTTATTAAAAAAACAAGAAATTCCTCCGAGGTAGCAAAAACACCCCCCTTGGTCAAAGGGAAATAACCATTCTCACTGCCACCAACTGGTGACAATTAATATGTCCCTCTATAAGTCCTTGTAGAATCTTAATCCACCAATAACTCCCTAACCGTGTGTTTGACTGGTCCCAATTTTTGTAAGGACCGTCGCAGGAATGTATAGAACCTGTTCACCAAGTTTGGTGACGATCGGTCCGTTCATTCTTGAGATCTATATGCGAACACAAACAAACAAACAAACACATCGAGCGAATCCTATAATCCACCAATAACTCCCTAACCGTGTGTTTGACTGGTCCCAATTTTTGTAAGGACCGTCTCAGGAATGTATAGAACCTGTTCACCAAGTTTGGTGACGATCGGTCCGTTCATTCTTGAGATCTATATACGAACACAAACAAACAAACACATGGAGCGAATCCTATACACTCCCCTATACCGGGGGTGTAATGAGGGTGTGACAGTGCCGCCTCAACTTTTACAAAAAGCTGGATATGACGTCATCAAAGACATTTATCGAAAAAAAATGAAGAAAACATCTGGGGATATCATACCCAGGAACTCTCATGTAAAATTGCATAAAGATCGGTCCAGTAGTTTACTCTGAATCGCTCTACACACACACACACACACACACACACACACACACACACACACATACACCACGACCCTCGTCTCGATTCCCCCTCTATGTTAAAACATTTAGTCAAAACTTGACTAAATGTAAAAAGCAGTTACATTGACGATGTTAGTCAAGTGAGGCAGGTAGGAGGAATGCTGCAAACGCACAGTTTGCCGCTGTTGTCATCGACGTTATCGCCTTTGTTTTCCTAGCCGTGTTTGCAAAAGTGTGCCAACGAGGGCACTGGCCTTTATAGCCGGGTACCTGCAAATGTCCTTCCTGAAACAAACTACCGTTGAGTGACACGCACAACTCTGCAGGTAAACTCATTTGTCGGAGTGTTCAACTATGTTCTTTTTGTACTGGTAGGGAGCTTTAGGTTTACAGAGTTCCATCTGTATGTTTTAGCTCAATCCGCTGCGCAATGACACCGGTTAAACGTATTGTTATCTATATAAGGCTAAGAATTATGTGGAGAGAACCTCGCTTGTGTTTTATTACTGCTGGAAAATCAAAACGAAAACGACATTTGTTTTTATTTCTATGTTTTAGAAATTCCATTCATTATGTAAAGCGTACATTATGTTCTAGAGACGTTACTAATTTAGGGCTTACATGGCTAAAGGCACAGTAAGCCTCCCGTGAACCATCACAGATACTGTCAGGCTTTTAAACATAGTACAAACACCCTTCCATTTAAACGCTCACCAAACAGGAACATTCTAGGTGCCCTACGTAAAGAGCGAGCAATTTTCAAAGAATTTATTTTTGCGTGGTTTATCTTACCCCTGAGCCATCGTGAACCCGTGTGATCCAGTTTCCCTTTTTCACAATGTAGTCGTCAGTTAGTCATTTGAATGCGACTCGATGTGAGCTTATTTACAATAGCACGTTTTTATGCACGAAACAAACGGCTGTGGTTCACAAGAACTCTAGCGATGTCTTTTGACTGTTGAGAGGAACGGCGATATGCACTGATAAACCGTCGTCTGCTACGACCCTTGCGTGACCCTGCTTCCGGGCTTTTCTTTTTTCAAACTTTCACAACTTCGAATTGTACTGATCTTGTCTTGATGAAAAAAGAATTCTTTTATGATTAAAGAATGTTTGTGTAAGAAGCTGTCAATTTATTATTTAGATTTTAAAAGTTAGGTCTAGCGCAAAAACGCACCACGGTCCAAAAACATTTTGATAATCATCGATTCACGGCTATCGCCAGTTTTCATCGATAGAATGAGACCCGAAGGGAAGTAACTCATGTTTGACCTGAGTTCAGGATGGGTCCAAAAAATG
Source organism: Littorina saxatilis (assembly GCF_037325665.1). Lineage (NCBI taxonomy): Eukaryota > Metazoa > Mollusca > Gastropoda > Littorinimorpha > Littorinidae > Littorina > Littorina saxatilis. Next base: position 59,075,999 of record NC_090246.1, on the reverse strand, counting down.
TTCGAGACAATCTGCAAAATTAATTCTTTAAAAATGGTTCGCTCTTTACGTAGGGCACCTAGGATGTCCCGTTTGGTGAGCGTTCAAATGGAAGGGTGTTTGTACTGTGTGCAAAAGCCTGACAGTATCTGTGATGGTTTACGGGAGGCTTACTGTCCGGGCGTGATTTCCGGTATCATAACAGCCGTCCAGCACCAAAACGAGGCGCCATTGTTGTAGTGGCCAAGTCCACAAAAATAAATTCTTTGAAAATTTCTCACGCTCGACAGAAAGCAGCCAGGATGTTCCCGTTCGGTGAGCGTTCAAATGGAGGTATGCTTGTACTGTATGTAGACGCTCGGGGAGCTCTGTGATGGTTTACGGGAGGCTTACTGTGCCTTTAACTGTTGAAGGAAGAGGTAAATTTCGGACGATGAACTTGCATGTTACCGAAATGAAAATCAATCAAAGAATAAAAGAAATTGGTAACATTACTAAGCTTTCCTCAAGGAGGACTACGCGAGAAGCTCTTGCGATTGCAGCTAAACCTCCCTAGCTCGTTGTACTTTTAGCTTATTCCAACAGCAAGAACACTGACAACTCGCGGATCCAATGTTTAAAAGGGCAACTGAGCTTCTTCTGTTTGACGATAGCGACCCCGACACCCCCTCCCCTTCCTTTTTCCAACTCACAACCTTTCTTACTGTGAACAATGGAAGAAGAAATCACTGAGAGACCTAAAATAAACGAGGAAAGACTTAATCACCAAGAATTGTTTTTACTCGCTCAGCCTGGTTTACCACACACGGTTGAAAGTTATGATCTTTCTACACAGGCAGCGGCGAAGACAGACAAGCGCAGTGTCAGTTTGTAACAGAAAAACGTTTGCATCTACTTGCTAATGAAGCGTTTTGCCGGCTGGTCAGCGTTGCTGTTGCTTTGATGGAAATGATGAGACTGGTAGGAAATGATCTTTGTGTTTCACGGTCTGTAGGTTGAAGACGCAACGCATTCCAGAGGAGGAGTGCAGATGTCGAGGAACAGCATCGTTTGTTCATCTCTCTCTCTCTCTCTCTCTCTCTCTCTCTCTCTCTCTCTCTCTCTCTCTCTCTCTCTCTCTCTCTCTCTCTCTCTCTCGCTCGGCTGCTTGTTCATGCCAAAATGTTTGGATCTGAGCCCCTGCTTATGTATATATAGACAACTGAAACGCGTATTCTTTGAGATCAGAATGAATTAAGAATACCCGGCCCCCAAGGACAATTGTCTTTCTGTGTTTCTTTTTGTTTTGTCTTCATCTTAGTTCGCATGTCACATTAACAAACACATGACATCATTCTTTGAGGAATCAAAATACTTCCAGTCACATCCCCTCTGTGCCTTTTTTTTTTTGTTCTTCCGTTTTTGCGTGCACTTGTGTCTGACTGCGTTCTACCGAGAATGCGATGTCATGGTGCCAAAAGAATTTGAAAATGTCCATGTTTGTGTACAATAAAAATGGACATTAAAGTTTTCTTATCTTATGACACACAGAAGACAAAAGGGTCAGAATATAGGAGAGAAGGAACAGAGTAGCAGTCAACGACCCGTGCTTCAATCAGAATGAGATCATTCAGTGCTTCCGCACGGCCTCAAAGTGAAACAAACAGCCAAGAATCGTCTCTGTTTGACATACTGCTTTGATGACAGGCTTCACTGCATGCCTTGGTGCGTCGTCAGCGAAATCGTTACATCTCTTTACCGAGTATTCTCTGGCTTTCTTTGTGCTGTATACTTTTTTTTATATAGTGAGCGTTATGAACACTTTGAATGCGTTCTATCTCATCAGCACATTGTTGTTCCTTCTTGGCAACTGAGTTCGTGTGCACATTAGTGCACTGGATGAAACTGCTTGTCCTGTCCTACTCCTCGCCCTCTTTTCCATATTATGCCGCTAAGTTTTACAGAGAAATTGTATGAATTAGAATTGCTCTTTGCGGGCCGGGAGGTCGTGGGTTCGAATCCCATCAGGATCATGTGGGTTTTTCGGGCTACGGTCGGCTCCTACCCAGAGTGGAAGTGCTATGGTTCCTATGGGAAGGCTGGGATCACACAGCCGAGTGTCATTCACTTAACGAATGCGACTTTGAGGGTGCTCCGGTTCTGTATACCTGACCAACACCGCAAGTGCGGCTCTCAAGCCAAAGCCTTCGACCGTAATGACGCATGTAGCTAATATTTCTGTCAAGGACCCCTGTCCTGAACCTGACCCTAATACTTTGCCTAGTCTTATGAGGATGCTAAAACATGCATGGACACGTAGGTTGAATGAGAAATTGGTCTGATGAGACTTTGATCAAATTAGAAAACGTTGGAACTTACCCTCCCATCACCAAATCCTACAGAGATCAGTAGCACGGTGGTCCTATAGTCCATGAGCTGAGTCCAGAAGTGTTTCACCCCCCCCCCCCTGTTATAAAATTCTTATTGATTTTGTGGACCCTTAGGGTGTATAGAACACGAAAATTGACGTTACCAAGAAACCTGACTAAATGAGCTCCAAAAGAGATTATAATTTGGTCATTTGTGTCTTTGGTCAAATGAAACGCATACTTTTGGCTGTCGTATTTGTCTTGGCTTCTCACTTTCTTGGGAGAAAGGGCTCCGAATATGGACCACCTCCTGTTCTGACAAACTAACAATGCTAAAGCGCTCAAAACAATTCTATTCGCTGTATTTACCCTCTTTGTGTTTTCAACACAGAATATTATTTCAGAATAGCAATATAAACATTGTGTTCAAGCTTCGTTCTGTGTGTGTGTGTTAAGTGTGTGTGGGTGTGTCACTGTGTGTGTGTGTGTGTGTGTGTGTGTGTGTGTGCGTCTTTCTATGCGAATATACATATCATCAAATACATTGTGGAAACACTCAACAAAAACAGAACTCTGCCACGCGGTCTCCGTCTCGGCTTTGCTGTTGTGGACAACCACGGTGACCCAACTACTGCCATGATCCAAGCCACCAGCTTCATGCCGCAAACCTGCGCAGGTGCTCTGCCTGTCTCTATCTGTCTCACGTCTAGTGTTGCCATCTGGAAGAATTCACGTGTACAGTTTTATGAACATCTGTATATGGTAGTTTTTCTGGGAATCGCTCCACACACACACACACAGAAAAAAAACACATACACACACACACAGACGGTGTCCATGTGCAACCCCTATGTCACATCCTTGACACGTAAAAAAAACCTCGGTCGTACTGCCATAAGTGCTAGAGGCTGATTACAACTAACACACACCCAGCTAAGCGTGCACAAACTTGGGTAGTGCGACTCCTGTTGACGTTCACTGGGAGGAAGCGACCCGAGTTTCCCAGAAATTGCTTAATAGAGTAACGACAGTCAAAATTAAAAATAGGACGACCCCCTCCCCCCCTCCCCCCACCTCCCGCCAAACCACTAGAAGAATGAGAACCATCAACCCCGGACTTAGTCTTCAATAGCATCAACTGAGAACTTATAATGTAAGCCCTCACTTCACTCCCAAGTAACACGTGCTCGTGCATTAGCCTGATGATATCTTCTTCTTGTCGTTCGCTGTTAGATCGTCAGTCCGGACTGCAGGACGAAACGTGCTGTCAGCCTGATGATATAATGTTTGAAGTTTCATTAGAAAGGAAAAGGTAACATCCATTTTGAATAGCCATGCTACGTGTTTGAATCGGCGAATGATGATGATGATGATGATGATGATGATGATGATGATGATGATGATGATGATGATGCCGCCGCTGCTGCTGCTGCTGCTGCTGATGATGATGATCGGTTCACAGACAGGTCGTTCTCGAATTCCGCAAGCAAGCCAAGTGTTATTCTTCGCTGAATGTGTTTTCAAAATCCTATTCAACGTTAGTAGCGTCACTTCCAGATGCCAACACCCCCCTCCCCCCACCGATGACACCTCTCCCAAATATCTCCACCACCAACCGCCTCTCTTGCCCCCCCCCCCCCCACACACACACACACCTTGTGTTATGCATCACCAACATCAGTTCAAAATGACCATTCCTGACATGGCTGTCCCTGTGTCAACAGGGCCGGCGGACGGCGTGTACGACGTGGTGGCAGTGGTTGGAGCAGAGTATACGTCCATAGCCACATCCATAAGCCTCATGCTAGGACCGGCCCGGGTGCCACTCATCAGTTACTTCGCCACTGGTGTTGCTGCGTGCAATGGGCATTCTTCCAAAGAGTGCTGAACCTGAAATTATAAGCGTAAAGTGAGTTGTTGATGCTAAAATGTGTCATTTGCTTTGTTACCACCATGCCTTATTTCCCGTGTAAACCATCTTGTCAGCCACTACAAATCTGTCCAAGCTTATACATGGGGGATGATCGCCATTCCAATGAGACACATACCAGAAATCAACAGCTCACCTACATTCTGTGCGAGTGGGAATTTTCTCAAGAATTCATTTTGTAACTGACCTCTACGGGGGCCGGGTAGCTCACTTAGCAGAGTACTGGACTGGCCGGGACAGACACGGGACAACTTTATGTGCAGACTCGGAGACGGTATCCATGTTCCACCCCCGTGTCACCACAGTGGCACGTAAAAGACCTCGGTCATTCTGACATAAGTGCAGGTGGTTGATTACACCTAAACACGCACACACCTGGGTAGCGCGACTCATGTTGCTGCAAGCTTTTCAATGGGAGGGAGCGAACCGAATTTCCAAGCATTGGGATAATAGAGTAAAGTAAATGAAATGCCTATGGCAACCTACCAACACAATCTCCACTCTGCTCAGAAAGCAGCCAAGCTGTGGATGTTAGGTGTGCATTCAAGTAGATGGATGCTGTTATTCACATGTAAAAGCCTGGGCAGATATATGGTGCTTTACACAATCGTTTGCAAGGAAATGAAGATATCTGTGCGGCGAATTCCCGGGAAAAAAGCGGGCAATAGCATGTTCTGATGTATGATGCCAATGGATGATTGCATACAACACATATAAACAACCCAGGTGTATGGCGTGCTGTACAACAACAATGCTGGGGGGATGTGAGGCAGTTTCCTGGTCAGGATCACGGAGGGCAAAGTGTCCACTCTCATCAGTGCTTCTCAGAAGGGGACAGGCATGCACCTGAGGCCACCGCCGACCCCGGGAGTGCCTACGTTGAGCCCGCCAGTGCCCCTCTAACAGCCCGGTGAGTCAACGAGCGTGGACCAACGCTCCCAGTCGTTTATTTTCGAGAACAAGAAGTTGGAATGAAACAAATCTCTAGGGGGTTTCTTCTCGGTAGTGTGTGGTGAACACGGCATGCATCTGTTAATGAGCTGACATGGAAGTTTACCTTATGACTCACCTGTGTTATCAGGTAGTGCAGCACTAAGTACGGGATATAATTATGGCTGGCAGGGCTGCCGTCCGTCCGTTTGTTAACAGAAAACTTGCTGTTGGGGTTTTCTAAAATGCAATTGAAGCTGCAGAGCTTTGACGTAAGTCTTGATGACTCTCGTCACATTTCACGGTCACGGTGGGGCCTAGTGTCGGGTCAACAAATGAAAAATAAGACACCGGCTGTCTGTCAAGGTCGGTGCCATTTGGCATTTCAAAATGTATTTTCTCACTGCAGATTTTTGACCTGAAAGTTAACTTTTTTGTTCACGTCTGCCATGTCTGCGGTTCATTAACACCTTTGCGTGTGTTAAATTTGGAAGCTTTTGATGAAACACCTGTGAAACTTTGCACACTTCGAGGGTTTGATAATTTCCGGTCATAATCCCAGTTTGGTTTGGTCACGGCGGGGTCATGTTCGATTCATAAAAAAAGTAAGGTTGAGGTTATCTCCGGTGTTTTTTGAAGCTAGAGCTTGAAAACTTTGCACACTTCTAGGGTGGGATTAATAGAACATTTTAGTTAAAGGCACAGTAAGCCTCCCGTAAACCATCACAGATACTGTCAGGCTTTTACACACAGTACAAACACCCTTTCATTTAAACACTCACTGCTTGAGAACACCCTAGGTGCCCTCCGTAAAGAGCGAGCAATTTTCAAAGAATTTATTTTTGTGTGGTTTACCCTGAGCCATCGTGAACCCGTGTGATCCAGTTTCCCTTTTTCACAATGCAGTCGTCAGTTAGTAACTTGAATGCGACTCGATGTGAGCTTATCTGCAATAGCACGTTATTATGTACCTCTGACTATGCACGAAACAAACGGCTGTGGCCGAATTGTACTGATCTTGTCTTGATGAAAAAAGAATTCTTTTATGATTTAAGAATGTTTGTGTTACAAGCTGTCAATTTATTATTTAGATTTTAAAAGTTAGGTCTGGCGCCAAAACGCACCACGGTCCGATTGTCTGAGAGACAATCCGCAAAATTAATTCTTTAAAAATGGCTCGCTCTTTACGTAGGGCACCTAGGATGTTCCCGTTCGGTGAGTGTTTAAATGAAAGGGTGTTTGTACTGTGTGTAAAAGCCTGACAGTATCTGTGATGGTTTTACTTTACGGGAGGCTTACTGTACCTTTAAGGTTTTCTCACATGTTTTTGAAGCAAAAGCTTCCTAATTTAACACACGCAAAGGTGTTAATGAGCAGCAGACATGGCCAAAATGTCAATGTCACAGCATGACATTTTTGTTATCACAATTGAAAATATCCACTGAGCTACCAAGAAAATAAGCCGGTATTGCCCGTGCTTTGTGCTTCAGTCTTTTTGGGGGTGAATCAAAACTGCAAGGTATCACTATGCTTTTTGGGAGTGAATCAAAACTGCAAGGTATCACTATGCTTTTTGGGAGTGAATCAAAACTGCAAGGTATCACTATGCTTTTTGGGAGTGAATTAAAACTGCAAGGTATCACTATGCTTTTTGGGAGTGAATCAAAACTGCAAGGTATCACTATGCTTTTTGGGAGTGAATCAAAACTGCAAGGTATCACTATGCTTTTTGGGAGTGAATCAAAACTGCAAGGTATCACTATGCTTTTTGGGAGTGAATCAAAACTGCAAGGTATCACTATGCTTTTTGGGAGTGAATCAAAACTGCAAGGTATCACTATGCTTTTTGGGGGTGAATCAAAACTGCAAGGTATCACTATGCTTTTTGGGGGAAAAAGTGGGTTCAGTTTTGCGCATGATGAACCTGAAATACGGTTAATTAAATATCAGAGAATGAGTCTGATAATCATAAAAGACCGGATGTTTGCATTGCAAGCATTGCTGCAGTCACCTGTCTCTGGCTGCCTGCATAAGATGAATGAAGATGTGTGCCATGGCTGATCTCGTTTTTGTGAGCGTGGTGTTATAATACAAGAGCATTCTAGAATGCCATTGGTACAATACTGGTGCACAATTAATGGTCTGTTTCCGACTCATGTGCGTGCCAGACACTATGGGGAAATTGGTTCTTTCTGTACAGCCACGCAGACAACGCGCTTAAAGCAGGACAAGAGCATCAGTGAATAACAGCTTAGACGATGTCTTCCATTCCAGCTTGTCATCTGTCTTGTCACGTGTGATTGCAGTGCGTTCCGTATGCGCTGTGTTTGTTTCCGCTGGGTAAATTTAGTAACTGACAGTGTGCTTCTGGTGATAGCTCGTCTGAACTTGAATAGTACCTCGATCCGGCAAGTCTGCAGACTAGGAGCTAAACGTGCACACTTTAGAATTACATGTACAAGAAAGAAGGGAAGAAAATTAGATAGATTAAGCAGGACTGAAAACAAGAAGTAAAACCACGCCGTACAGTCGGCCATACCGAGAGCGCGCTGACGCCAGGTGTAAACAAAGCGTTGTCGCCAACTTCACGGCAAGTGTCCCCCATCCAAAACAAATGATTCTCTTTGAAACCACGTACAGCTTTACTGTATGGTTGTGGGAATGAGTAAGGTTTGTACCTAGTACATGTGTGGTTTTCAACGAGAAATATACACGTAAACATACGAACATACGAACCGGTTTACTGTAGATCTGTCCTCACTCAAGCATATTCGCCCACTTTCATCCCATCCTACACGCCTCTTTGTCGATAAATAGACTGACAAGCCAAACTGTTATGTTCATTGATGTGTCCTACGTTGATATGTGAAATATCTCCATTCAAAACGGTCTGTATTGTGCAAAAATTCAAACAGAAATGAAGCAGTCAAAACTGTGTGGTTGCGCACCGCCGCAACGTCTGGATCGGAATAAAATGACCTCCGCGCGTTAGAAACCACACAGCACCAACACACCCAAGCCAACAATCGCTTGGCGGTACGGCGGCGCACACTCGGTATTGTGTTGAATATACGGGGTGAAAACGAGGGAAAAGACATTGATGCAGGATAAAAGAATGGATGGAACTTTGTTTTCTCATTCCGGCTGTACCTGCTTTTTAGTGACGCATACAAGAACGTTTTCGCTGAATTCCATCCTGCAAAAGCGGGGTTGAAACGTTTCAACTCAGTCTCAACTGAATATCAAAACACACACACACACACACACACACACACACACACACACACACAGTAACACACACACACACACACGTACACACACACACACACACACACACACACACACACACACACACACACACACACACACACACGTGCACAACTTGGGATTCATCCTTTTTCTCTCCTTTCCGGATTTCAACAATCCGGTTGTTCAGAAACAAACTGTTCTACAGTGCATAAAATCAGAGAGAATGGGGAAACCCAAACACAGAGGCCGAAAGTCGGACATCAGACGCATGGTTATTGTTTGTTCGTTTATGGGCTGAAACTCCCACGGCTTTTACGTGTATGACCGTTTTTACCCCGCCATTTAGGCAGCCATACGCCGCTTTCGGAGGAAGCATGCTGGGTATTTTCGTGTTTCTATAACCCACCGAACTCTGACATGGATTACAGGATCTTTTTCGTGCGCACTTGGTCTTGTGCTTGCGTGTACACACGGGGGTGTTCGGACACCGAGGAGAGTCTGCACACAAAGTTGACTCTGAGAAATAAATCTCTCGCCGAACGTGGGGACGAACTCACGCTGACAGCGGCCAACTGGATACAAATCCAGCGCGCTACCGACTGAGCTACATCCCCGCCCTCAGACGCATGGTTATGACAACACGCCTGCTTACTTTTTTTCTAAGACTCTAAAGCGGAAGTCTCTATTATTTCCGGGGCAAGTAACTCTTCCGAAAGGTCTCTTCCGAAAGAACAATGGACGTAACCTAAATGAGTTATATTTTAGAACGTAATTTGAAGCGGGCCGAATTTGGCACAATTAGTCTCAATTTTGTGGAAGAAGAGGCTTGAAAACAAAGTTATGTCCCTAAGCCCGAACTGGTCTTGTTAAAACAGATGACATTATTTTCGGTATTTATCACTCAGTCATAAAACTAATGGCAAGGAAAAGAGCCTCGCTCTGATTCTGGTTTAAGAGTTATTTGCACCGTAAAACAATATATGTGTCATTTTAAAGAAGATAACATGTGTTCAAATGGTTTATTCTGATATGATCAGATTTTATTCTGCTGCAAATCTTGCTGCTGCAGGCAAATTGAATGAGCAGGTAAATCTGTGTCAGTCATGACTGCATCTCGCCCGTGAAACTCCAACAACAGTTTCGCTTTAAGGCATAAGGAAAGGAGTGCAACTCTTGTTTAAGTGGTATCACAGTAAAGGCAATTAATAGAAAGGAGATGGAATACAAGAAGGAAAAAAAGAAAAAAGAGGGATATGCAGAAACCTATTTTGAGCCCTCCCAGGAGAATGAGGAACTCGGGCAGCTCAGTGGAAGCGACTGTAGTTGTTTTTCACACCTGCAGGCTTATGTAAACCTCTCGCCACATTTTGCCGTCTGCCTTGTCCTTGCTTGATTGTCGTTTTGGCGGACGCCACTCTAACAGACTTTTGCACGTCAAGTCAGCTGACGGCGAAGAACTTTTACAGCTTGAACGCGGAAATGCTGTAAGGATCCAGAAGAAAACTACGACATTTTTTTCCTCTCTGAAAGCTGCTGATACTTCGAACGAACTGAATAATGCGACATTAAATTATTTTTGTCGAAGGTGAAATTTACGTTAGCTCCTCGAATTCATATATTGTTTGCAATTGAGTGTTGATCACTTGATGTGTACCGTGACGCAGATTGTTATTCCTTTACCTTTGGTTAGAAGGACGAAAGTGTTGCTGTTATATTGCCCGCGGAGAACCAACGGCGATGCGAAACGGTTTCTTGGCTAAAGTGAACGAAATGAGCTGTGTGACAGAACTTTACAAACAGTATTCCAGATTAGAAAGAAACTTGTCAGTGACGGTGTTAGTTGCTCGTAGAACTGCTATTTCTTCCACTTATTAACACCAAAAGGCAAAAATCAGACACGTGAAACTCGCACGTTTTCTAACATCACAGCATCGTCTCTTTGCGCCCTCAAATGCGGCTTTAAACGTTTCGACGACATAAAACAGCCACAAACACGAACAAAATCACTTCAAAAGAAGCTTAAAACTCGTTCTTATCCTGTAAGCCACCGACGTGTCTCTGTTTTTCTCTGTGCTTGCACAAAAAAAGATGCAGTAGTTACTTATTAGTGTAGGCGTCTTGCACCGGCGTGCCCGCCCTTGACCTACTTATTCCAAGGTCCCATTTAACCCCTGTCTTGTAAACTTGTGCACAGTAGTTTAGCAAACATTTAAGAGTGTGGACGACTAGGCGAGCTTAACACATTTCAATTTTTCAATGTCAACAAACTACTCAAAAATTCAAATGAACGTGTCAATGAAAACCAAACACTCGAGAGAAAAACACAGCAAATAAGCTGACAAAAATAAATTGATATACAGCTGAATGAATAGCAAACTTAACAAATAAAGATATAAAGCGAACCACCTACGCTCATTGCGAATTAAGGAAAGCAGTCGCTTGGTCAGTGTATTTCCTGAAGAATACAGTAACCTCCGTTAGTTGAGACGGGAAACCTTTTTTTCCCAACGGAATAAACAACACTTTTATTCGGCTCGTGAATTTATTGAGGGGAATCTTGAAACAAGTCAGCAGCTACCAGTTTCCCTGCATCAGTCTTTGACTTTCGTTGGATTCCAAAGTCACCAACACACTGTGTCAAGGACCAGACTGTTGAAAATCTACAATTATACTAAGATTTTTACCTTGACAGGTGTCAAACATTTCATTAACGCTACAACTTGGCCGAGTGGTAACGCACTTGCGCTCGGAAGCGAGAGGTTGCGAGTTCGACCCTGCGTCAGGGCGTTAGCAATTTTCTCCCCCCTTTCCTAACCTGATCTAACCTAGGTGGTGGGTTCAAGTGCTAGTCTTTCGGATGAGACGAAAAACCGAGGTCCCTTCGTGTACACTACATTGGGGTGTGCACGTTAAAGATCCCACGATTGACAAAAGGGTCTTTCCTGGCAAAATTGTATAGGCATAGATAAAACATGTCCACCCAAATACCCGTGTGACTTGGAATAATAGGCCGTGAAAAGTAGGATATGCGCCGAAATGGCTGCGATCTGCTGGTCGATGTGAATGCGTGATGTATTGTGTAAAAAATTCCATCTCACACGGCATAAATAGATGATCCCTGCGCCTTGAGTCCGAGTCTGGAGATACGCGCGCAATATAAGACTTCATATAACTTTGTAGAAACTGCGAGAATTAAAAGTGGTCTAGGACTACAGACGATAGAACGATATGACCTACTTCGAACTCATAACGTCATGGCTAATTTGAGTAAACGTTAATTAAGAAAACTTTCCTTTCTTATTTTCATTTCATTTTATTTTTAAAATTTGCATTACTTACTTCAGTTAAACCATGGTGTTGAAGACACCTTCTTTCCTCGTGTAAACGATCTGTTAGCCACCAAAAGTAAGTCGAGGTTTTGATATGAGATAAGAGCGTACTTTTACTTGGACACATACTAAAAATCAATTGCCTGGCTGCTTCTTGAGTGGAGATGGGAGGTTTCAGCTGAATAATGTGCGCAGATTGACACAGGTGTCAGTTACAAAATCAGTCCTTTCACACAAAACTGTACACTCTGCACACAAATCATCCAGACTGTTGACATTTGGCATGTGTCCATGTGGAAGGAAACTCTTAGCCCAGACAGATATGTTGTGGTTTTACAACATTGTTTACTCTGGAAGGAAGGCAGGTATCTACACACTGCACCTAATTCAACTGATTATAACCAGAATCTGTCGTCTCAGAACTTGCATTTATTATTTTTCGTGTAACTTTGTTATGTAGCCGATTGTTCGCTCAAAGAATAGACGATGTTCGGAAATAACTCCTTCCGGTTTGTATGGGTTGTGAAAGAGTGAATACCCTTGCTTTTCCTCTGACAAATAAAGTCACACATGCTCCTGTCCACGTGTTTCTGACACACCCCTCGCTAGTGATTGGCCCCTCCAATGTTTGTCCGAGTAAAAATCAAGGGTATTCGCTCTTTCACAACACATACAAACCCGTCAGTTATTTTCTGAAATCGTCTATTGTCGTCACCAGTGTAATCTTCACAGCATGGATACAAGTAAACAAGATCGAGAGGTCAGCAAGTAGGTGTACTCCCTGTGTGTAGGCGTTTGATGTTTGACGTAGCTTTCTCCTCTCTGTCGGTATTGCACAATGGAAGCTGTGCACCAGGGGACGCAATGACAAAGTTCAATAGTAAGGGGAAAAGAACGGAGTATTGTGGGACAATGGGAAATCAAGCTCTGTTATTCATTCAAGCTGGGGGAAAAACGATGAAAAGCGCGAGGCGGTAACACCGCACTTACAGGGCTGTGTCTGCATCATCACCAATCTTGGACTGTCTCCATGGAAATCTGCAACAGGCTATTTGTGTAAACCCGATATGTAATTCGCACAATTAAAACATATTTAATATACCTGATGAAAATATATTAATGGTCTGCTTTTAAGCTTTTGGGACTCTAGAGGCACTATCAATGATACACCAAGTGTTTTTAAAAATGAGAAGAAAAACAAACAAACAAACAATCAAACAAGTCGCGTAAAGCGATATAAAAACATTTAGTCAGTCGTTATCAAACTATAAAGATCAATAACCCCAAAAACAGTCATCGCCGAGACTACCTCCAGATAGTCTCGGCTAACCCGAAGACCGAGGCGGGTCACGCTTGTCTCCGCGAAGCATGCGACCATAGTACTTACTTATGCATTCCGTTTGTCAAATAATTATTTGGATACTTTTTCATGGTTTTTTCACCAGTTTTAGCTAAATAATCATTATCCCCGAGTACGCTAGTACAAGGGCTCAGCAGACTTTAATTGTGTGTCTGTGTGTCTGTGTGTCTTTCTCCACTTAACAGCTTATTGCTGGGAAACTACTGGGCGCAGTTCGTTCAAAAGTTGATACACTAACTTGATAATAGGTCCGATTGATCGTATTAAAACTTCATAATGTTACCTGGGACCTAAATGAGAAATAAACCACAAAAACGACTTGGCCGTAGGAGTGTCATGTATATTGCTAGGCAAGCATATCATGTTCCATTTAGAGATAGCTCCATTAGAGTGAGTCTATTAGCTAAAGGTCCAAGGGACAGCACTCCGTATGAATAGGAAGAGTTGAGGTTCTGGATATTAAAGCATGGCCGAACCAACACTATGTCTCCGCCTCTCTGTACATAAACCCACAAATACAACATGGTGACCAGAAGTGGAGCTTGTCAAGAACGTTTGGACTGAAAGATAAGTCACTCAAACATAATATTAGACTATGGAGGGAACTGGTAGCTATCCAAGATTCAATTGGGAAGCAAGAGATCTAGTGGGGGAATGGAATTCTTTCAAAGATCACGTGTCTTTCATGTTCAAGGGACCACTGAAAGCCAAGTCAGAAGAAGAAAAATGTTCCTATCTAATGTTATGGGTTGGAGAGAAGGGTAGGAAAATCTTCTCAACCTGGACATTGAGTGATGAGCAGCAGAAAAAGTTGCAGAACTACTACGATGGTTTCAAAGCCTACGTTCAGCCCAAATCAAACCCAATCTTTGCAAGGTACAAATTTCACAGCAAGGTACAGGCACCAGATGAAACGTGTGAACAGTTTGTAACAGAACTGAAGTTGCTTGTGAAAGAATGCGAGTACGGAGACAAAGAAGATGAGGTAGTGAGAGACAGAATAGTGTTCGGAACAAAATCAGACAAAGTGCGTGAGAAACTCATTGATATTGGGAAAGATCTGACTCTAGAGAAAGCTATTGAGATAGCCAGAGTGGATGAAATGTCAGTGAAACAGCTGAAAGAAATGAATTTGTCAGCTGAAGCAGCCGTTCATGCAGTTAGGCATAGAGAGAGAACGAATGCACAAAAGACGTCACGCAGCAGCGACAAGAACAAAGGTACACATGCACCTAGCGAACACAGAGCTACGGCACAGAAGAAATGCGGTAGGTGTGGCATGAAGCACACACAAGATGCGCAATGTCCTGCGATAGGAAAAGAATGCAGAAAATGCATGAAACCAAACCACTTTGCGAGCATGTGTAGGGCCAGAACAGAGCAAACACACAGCTCAAAGAGAAGAAACAAAGTACACACACTAGACGATAGTGACAGTAGCGACACAGAGGATGAAGTGCAAGCGTACTCGTTAGGTACAATCGGCACTGCAGAAATGAATACAGTGGATTCCGGATGGTTTCAGAAACTGGAAGTAGAAGAGAAAACAGTCAATTTTCAGTTAGATACTGGAGCAAAATGCAATGTCATTTCTGAGAAAACGTTCAAATCTTTCAAAGGAAAGAAACTGGAAAAGTCAAAGGTCAAGCTTACGTCATATTCAGGCCATAACATCAAGACACTAGGTTCGACGAAACTGACATGCAAGTTCAAGAAAGAAGAGCATGAAGTGAAATTCTATGTCACAGAGATGGATAGTACAGCGATACTTGGTCTGGAAGCTTGTCAGAGATTAGGACTGATCCAGAGAGTAGACACAGTGCAGTCAAGCATGACGCAAGAGGTTAAAGGAGATCACCCTCAGCTAGATGTTAAAGGAGAATACCCAGATTCTTTTGAAGGTTTAGGTTGTCTCCCAGGAGAGGTTCATCTCAAAGTTGACCCAGATGTACAGCCAGTAGTACACCCACCCAGAAAGATACCAGTTGCGCTACACAAGAAAGTTAAAAGTGAACTGAAACGTATGGAAAAGGAAGGCGTTATCACAAGACAAGAAGAACCTACTGACTGGGTGAACAGTATGGTAGTGGTAGAAACGCCAAAGAAAACAAGAATCTGCATAGATCCACGAGATCTGAACAAAGCTATCAAGAGAGAACACTATCCAATGAAGACGATAGAAGAAGTTGTTCAGAACATGCCAGGAGCAAAAGTTTTCTCGAAACTAGATGCAACATCTGGTTATTGGCAGCTCAAGTTGGACGAAGAGAGTTCCAAGCTGTGTACATTCAACACACCATGGGGGAGATATAGATTTCTCAGGTTACCTTTTGGAATAGTTTCAGCTAGTGAAATATTTCAGAGAGTCATGTCTCAGATGGTAGAAGACATAGAAGGCGCAGAAGCTGTCATGGATGATGTTGTCGTGTCGGGATCCAACACGAAAGAGCATGACAAACGACTGAAGAAAGTCATGGAGAAAGCAAAGTCGTACGGTCTCACGTTCAACGACTCAAAGTGCGAGTTTCACAAGTCAGAAATCTCGTATGTAGGGCACATACTGTCAGGTGAAGGTCTGAAAGCAGATCCAGAGAAGATAAGAGCAGTTCAGAAGATGAGCAGTCCTCAAAACAAGAAAGAACTGATGACGTTCCTAGGGTTCATTCAGTACTTAGGAAAGTTCTTACCCAACTTGGCAGATGTGAGCAAACCACTCAGAAAACTGACAGAGAAAGATGCAGTGTGGAAGTGGACAAAGGAAGAGGAAGAGAGTTTCAAGAAGCTGAAGAAGCTAGTGACGGAAGCACCAGTACTGAGGTACTATGACCCAGCAAAACCTCTGACACTATCAGTTGATGCGTCATCCACAGGATTAGGTTGTTGCCTCATGCAGGAAGGTCAGCCGATCGCGTACGGGTCAAGGGCACTGACAAAGACACAACAGAACTATGCGCAGATAGAGAAGGAAACACTTGCAGTAGTGTACGGATGTGAGAAATTTCACACATACGTGTATGGTAGAACGGTAGAAGTAGAGACTGATCACAAACCATTGCAGTCCATCTTTACAAAACCACTACACAAAGCACCTGTTCGTCTGCAAAGATTCATGTTGCAGCTACAGAAGTATGACCTCAAGGTGAAGTACAAACCCGGGAAAGAAATGTACGTCGCAGATACGCTCAGCAGATCGTACCTCCCAGAAACAAAAGAACAGTTGATTCCAGAGAAAGAAATCAATGCTATCAACCCAAGGTCACACTTGCCCATCTCAGATGAGAAATACGCAGAATTTCAGAGAGAAACAGCAAATGACGTAGAACTGACAGAACTCAAAAAAGTCATCTTGAAGGGTTTCCCAGAGAACAGAAGAGATGTTCCAGAATCAGTTAGAGCTTATTGGTCATTCCGAGATGAGCTTACATACACAGACGGTCTGATTTTCAGAGGGCTCAGATTAGTCATTCCCAAGAAGCTTCAAGTAGATCAGCTGCAAAGAATTCATTCATCACATTTAGGCATAGTGAAATGCAAGAGCATGGCCAGAGAATTGGTATTCTGGATAGGTATGTCGTCACAGATTGAAGACATGGTCACAGCATGTAGAGTTTGCGCAGAAAACTCCAGAGCTAACCCCAAAGAACCAATGATACCAATGGACATTCCAGATAGACCATGGGCAAAGATCGCAGCAGATTTGTTCGAGCTGAACAAGACACACTATTTGATAATAGTAGATTACTACTCCAAATGGCCAGAAGTCATTACACTGAACAGTCTCAACACCAAAACAGTCGTTGACCACATGAAAAGTCAGTTTGCAAGATTTGGAATAGTAGATGAGTTGATCACAGACAACGGACCACAGTTTGCAAGTGCTGAATTCGCAGAGTTCATGAAAGAGTATGAAATCAAACATACCACCACAAGCCCTTACCACCCTCAAGGTAACGGTCAAGCAGAAAGAATGGTCCAAACAGTGAAGAATCTGATGAAAAAATCCAAAGATCCTTACAGATCACTCCTAGACTACAGAAACACACCATTAGACACAGGAAAATCACCTGCAGAATTGTTTCTAGGCAGAAAACTGAAAACAACACTCCCAACAAGAGCAGAACTGTTGAAACCAGGAAAACAGCAGAACAAGAAGAATCACAAAGATTTGATTGCTCGCCAGAAGAAGCAGAAAGAGTACTTTGACAGAAAAGCCAGTGGAAATTTGACAAAACTCAGAGCAGGAGATCCAGTCATGATGCAGTTTGGTAACAGATGGAAGAAAGCAGAAGTAGTTACTCCTCATTCTACACCAAGATCCTATGTAGTCAGAGATGAACAGAATGTAGAGTACAGAAGAAACCGCAAAATGCTCAGACCAACAAAGGTAGCATCCAGAGACAGTGATTCCAACAGAACAGTTACCATGCCAACTACTGATCAGAATGTGAAAGACTCAAATCAGAAAGAAAAAGAAAAGAAAATAGGAACTGAACAGATTCCAGTACAAACTGATGACAAGAAAATGGTTGAAAACAAAGACAGTGCAGTAACAACCAGATCCGGAAGAGTTGTCAAACAACCCAAGAAATACAGTGATGAGTACACATGAACTGAGTAGGTACAGCTAACATGCAGTAATGATGATAAAAGTATGCTAGAGTAGACAGCAGAGAATGATAACCAGAGTAATGGTACTATTTTATTTTCAGAAAGTTATGAACAGTTCAGTTGTATTTTTTATTGATTACAGTATTGATTAAGAAAGATTCAGAATATGAATAAGAATGTATGCTGGAGATAAAGAATGTTTGAAGACAGATTTTATTTTCAATTGCTCAGAGACACTAAATGAACAGAAGATTCATTCACGCAATGTTTGAAACAATGACTATGTACAAGATGTTTGTAACACATGTCAAAACAACATTCACATCATATAAACATGCAGACACAATGATAATGTCTTGAAGATTTTATTATGTTTATTGGAGTGCAAACCATTGTCCATCTTTAGGTGATGTAGGTAAACATTATAGAATAGTAACCAGAGTGTGAATGTGTAACAAATCCATTGTCAGTATGAATGCTGAAATTGTCAGTATGAAAGTTCAATGTGTGAATAAGAACATTTTTATAAGTGAAGTTTCACAGGAGTAAGTTTAAAAGTTTTGTTTCTGTTCTAAGTGTTAATTAAAAGAAAATAAATGAAGGCCCACATAATTTAGTAAAAGATAAAGATTCAAAATCTAGATGTACATTCAAGTTGAAGAAAATGACTAGAAGTATTTTCTTATTTGTAAAAGAGAGGATGTCATGTATATTGCTAGGCAAGCATATCATGTTCCATTTAGAGATAGCTCCATTAGAGTGAGTCTATTAGCTAAAGGTCCAAGGGACAGCACTCCGTATGAATAGGAAGAGTTGAGGTTCTGGATATTAAAGCATGGCCGAACCAACACTATGTCTCCGCCTCTCTGTACGTAAACCCACAAATACAACAAGGAGGAGTTCACACCGGCGGGGCAACACGCAGCCATTAACCTGAGAGAACAGCCGAACGCGTCACACAAAAATACGTCATGACAAAGTTACACGCAAAGCGAAAGAGACTTTGACGTCATTTACTTTTGTTCGGAATTTTCCGTCTGTTCCTAGCTTGTCAGTGAAGACCTGACGTGAGTAAGCTTGCCCAAAACGTCTTTGTTCTCTATTCTCATTGCAGCTGTGAAATAATCAGTCTTGTGTCTCGGTCGTGTAGGTACAGAGTGTGCTTCTGCAATCATTGTGTTCGTGTTGATGACGGCTTCATAAGACAAAATAATAAGCGAATCTATCGCGAGGAAGACGTTTATGTACAAATCACCGAACCCAACCCATTTTTTGTGTGCATTTTTCTGAAGAATAATACAATACAATACAATACAATAACTTTATTAATCTCTAAAAGAGAAATTACATTGCTGAGCGTTTGTGTCCGTAATAATAACATACATAAAACATTCAAAATAAACATTTGTTCTTTGTCCTGAGAAAATATAGCACATTGGTTATCACATAAGAAAGTATATTAAAAATAAATAAACATGCATTCACCATCAACAATGCACAAACGTAAGTCAGCACCTTGCCGGTTATCACATATTGTCTAAGAGAGTAGAATAAGAGTATATAATCATGCAAAACAAAATCAACAGTACTGAAACAATACAGAACACTGACCCCGTGCATCAGAGCGACAACACCAGCATCTACCGCCCCACCTGAGAATTGAAGATGTGAATTGCAGATGGAATGAACGAATTTCTGTAGCGTGTGGATCTTGCGGTTGGTTGTCTGAATCTGTTGCTCCTGTCTGTCCGTCTACTGTCAAATTCATGTGGTTAATTTCATCCGTTTAATGCTTGTCGAAACATATCTGATCACAGATGAGGTCGCAGTTTGTAGGTTGAATCTATGAATCGGCCAGAGATAGATCTGCATTTCTGGTCAGAAACCAACATTCACACCACAGACATTCCAAACATTTATATTTATTGAGCGAGCCAGTCTGAAGAGTACTCGGGTCCAGCGCGAGCGTTTTTACACCCCCAAATACCTGGGACGGTCCTTACAAAAATTGGGACCAGTCAAACACACGGTTAGGGAGTTATTGGTGGATTAAAATTATACAACGACTTATAGACGGACACCCCCGTTGGTCAAAGGGAAATAACCATTCTCACTGCCACCAACTGAGAAGGTTATTTCCCTTTGACGGGGGTGTTTTTCCTATCAGAGGAATTTCTTGTTTATTTAGAAGCTCATGTTCTAAATAAGTAATTGTTTATAAACAATGTAAAAAAATTCTAAATAATTTTTTTTTTACGTAAACCATTCATTGTTTACCTAAACAATTCATTGTTTACGTAAATAATTCATGTTTACGTAAATAATTCATTGTTTACGTAAATAATGTATTGTTTACACAAATAATCCCTTATTTTACAAAATAATATTTTTGGGGTGGATAAAGTGAGCAGTTGCTAAATAAATCATTGTTTACCTATATAATGCATTATTTAGCAGATTCGCTAAATAATGAAAACTGCTTTCCCTAAACAATGAATTTTCATTATTTAGGGGAATCAAGAATTGACTTCTAAGCTTCATTTTTATATTTAGTCAAGTTTTGACTAAATATTTTAACATCGAGGGGGAATCGAAACGAGGGTATGGTGTATGTGTGTCTGTCTGTCTGTCTGTGCGTGTGTGTGTGTGTGTGTGTGTGTAGAGCGATTCAGACTAAACTACTGGACCGATCTTTATGAAATTTGACATGAGAGTTCCTGGTTTTTCTTTGTGTATATACTATAATTCAATACAAGGTATCTCCAAACATTATTTATCAGAAAATGTTCGTAAATTTGTTTATTTTACAAGCTGAAATTGCCGTACGAAAAGAACTTGAATGCGAAAACAAACAAAAGGTCAAGGTCATGACCGGGAGTGATTAGTGTTTGCATTCTCTCCCTTGAAGTTGCTGAAAAAAAGTTTTCCGTCCTAAGTTTTCTGTTCTGTCTCAACAAAAACTTTCTCTTTCCATTTCTCTTACTGCATGATTAAACTTTTTTTTATCTGTAAGTTACACAACACAACACAACTTGGTATAATTATACGAAACTGGGTAATGTGTTGAAACCCCAACAACCAGTATCCACTGCCAGTATCAAAACCCACTGCCAGTATCAAAAGTTTCTGCTACAGCAACCGCAGCAGGACCAGGTCCGCCAGACAGAATGCCGCATATGGCATCAGCAGCAGCGCGTGAAAAAACTTCCAAAATGTCTCTGGTTTCAATATTATCGTTCCTTCCTGCTCCCTCGGCCATTTTGAATTCCTTCGTGACGCGAAAATTCTCCGTAGTTTCGAATATGTTTTTACTTTTCTCTTTGAAATGAAACGATTAAAGGAAGAGAAATGGAAATACAGGCATGTTGTTGGGACATAAACAGAACAGAGAACATAAGGGGGAAAAACTGTGTTTCAACAACTTCAAGCAAGAAAATGCAAACACTAAACACTCCCGGCAGGGAAAAACCTTAATTGACCTTGACCTTTGACTGTGTTTGAGATCAGTTATTTTCGTACAGCAATTTCGGCTTGTAAAATAAACAAAATAATATCCAAACAATGTCAGCTATTTTAAGATAATAGTGTGTGGAGAGACCTTGTATTCAATTATAGTAATCACTGAAAGACATAAAACTTAGTTCAGAAGCGAATCCTAGAAACCCCTAAATAATGGAAAATGTGTTGGCTAAACTACTTACGTAAACAATATATTATTTAGACGTATTTTACATTGTTTGTAAACAATCAGCAATGTTGCTAAATAAATCATTATTTACGTAAACAATGAATTATTTACGTAAACAATGAATTGTTTAGGTAAATAATGAATGGTTTACGTAAAGAAAAAATTATTTAGAATTGTTTTACATTGTTTATAAACAATTACTTATTTAGCACATGAGCTTCTAAATAATCAATCAATCAATCAATCAATGAGGCTTATATCGCGCATATTCCGTGGGTACAGTTCTAGGCGCTCTGCAGTGATGCCGTGTGAGATGAAATTTTATACGGCCAGTAGATTGCAGCCATGTCGGCGCATATTTACCTTTCACGGCCTTATTCCAAGTCACACGGGTATGGTAGACAATTATTAACTGTGCCTAAGCAATTTTGCCAGGAAAGATCCTTTTGTCAATCGTGGGATCTTTAACGTGCACACCCAATGTAGTATACACGGGGGGTGGTTCGGACACCGAAGAGAGTCTGCACACAAAGTTGACTCTGTGAAATAAATTTCCGCCGAACCTGGGATTGAACTCGCGCTGACAGCGGCCAACTGAATACAAATCCAGCGCGCTACCGACTGAGCTATATCCCCTAAATAATGATTATTTAGCTAAAACTGGTGAAAAAAACATGAAAAAGTATCCAAATAATTATTTGACAAATGGAATGCCGTACTTACTGAACCTATTTTCTTCCATTCTGAGCACATTTATAGAATAAACATGACATAGTTATATAATTTTGAATTCAGGAGAAGATGAAGACTACATGTTTTTAATCTGTAACGGTAAATTCGATTTTAATGACAACTTTAATGAGCAAACTAATTAACAAATATTTTAAACTTCCAACTGAAGCTGAAAAGTAATCCCATAGTCCGGACTTCGTCGATGATTGCATGACCAAAATGTCAAATCAATTTGGTTGAAAAAAGAGGGCGTGACAGTGCGGCCTGCCCTCAACTTTCACTAAAAGCCGGATGTGACGTCATCAAAGATATTGATCAAAACAAATTAAAACAATTCTGGGGATATCTGCCCAGGAACTCTCATGTGAAGTTTCATGAAGATCGGTCCAGTAGTTTTCTTGGAATCGTTCTACACGCACACACATCACACATTCTCACACACACACACATACACCACCAGCCTCGTCTCGATTCCCAGACTATGTTAAAACATTTAGTTAAAATTTGACTAAATGTTAAAACATAGTCAATTCGAGTAAGCTTTGCAACAGTGATTCGTCTGAGCACTCGCTATTTTATGTATTAGGTTCTTTATATAAAACTATACCGTGTGCCGTTTCTATGACAAAGAACAGTTGTCATCTGTGGAATCTTCGATAACATAATTATGGTAACAGACAAACAAGAGGTCGACAACTAGGTTGCCCCACCGTGTGTAGGTGTTTTGTAACATATATTGCATTGTAGCAGCTGCGCACAAACAGGCTGTTACTAAAAAACAAAGTCGAAATAATCATGAGCATGGGAGCAAACTTGGACAGAGAGAGATCAAGCTCATCATTCTTGAAACGACACGAGGGAAAAACACGCGAGGCGATAACATCGCACAGCGAGGAAATGGACTACGAAGGTTTGTGCACTGCTATTTTTCTCCTGCTGACTTCTTAATTGCGCAAAAAATAAAGTCGCAATATTGCATTTCACCTGTTGTTTGTTACAAGGTGGCAAACAACCTGTCGTCTTCACGATGAGCAGGGTACGAGAGCCAGGTCACTACTATTTTCGTCGTCATCAAAAACAAACAAACAAACAAACAAAACAAAAACAAACGAAAGACAGAAAAAGATGTGGAGGAGCGGAGATAACGTTTCTGTTTTTGTGCTGCCAGACTTAAAGTGCCGGCTTCACGCCTTGGCTGACACGGAAAATCATCAAAAAAAGCTCCAAAAAAGAATTATGTGAAAAAGGGGGCGAAGAAATTCAGGCGAAACAGAGAAACAGGCAAAACGAAACTACTCTAACAGGCACACCTTGTGTAACACCAGCAGAATGCCTGTGGGTGGTGTTTTTTTTTTTTTGTTATCCTCCAAGCAGCACAACAGGTGAATCACAGGCATTCCGACAGAGTCGTTGGGTTCACGGTAATTAACATAAAAAAGAAATAATTCTCGAAAGCATGTAGGACCCATCTGACTAATTACCCTAGTTTACGCCCAACTCTTCTTCAGACTTTTCTTTCTGGAACAATAGCCGCCGATTAAGTATAAATTCCTTACTTGCGAGAATTACAGACGTGCCTGAATGAATGAGAAATATCCGCATCAAAATCAGACACGCAAAGCATTTTGTGTATGAACTGGACTTGTTTCGTGACTGACCCTAACCCTAACCCTAACCCTAACCTGAGTCCAGTGTTGTCAAGTTTCTTCCTTCAATACAATACAATACAATACAATAACTTTATTAATCTCTAAAAGAGAAATTGCATTGCTGAGCTTTTGTGTCCGTAATAAAACATACATAAAACATTCAAAAATAAACATTTGTTCTTTGTCATTCATACATTCTTGTGTTCTTATACATTTCTTCAATTCATACATCAATATTCTATCATAATTATGTACATACATTTATTCTCTTTTAACAGTCTGTCTTCAAACGCATCTCAGAGAGGGAGGCTAGAGATTTGTGTTGTGCCATAGGTAAAATCATGTGCTTAGCTATGAAGTAATGTTATCACATGTTATTTAAGGAAAATGAGTAAATATATGTACCAAGCGTATAACATCAGCAAAACTGAGAAAATACAGCACATTGGTTATCACATAAGAAAGTATATTAAAAATAAATTAACATGCATTCACCATCAACAATGCACAAACGAAAGTCAGCACCTTGCCGGTTATCACATATTGTCTAAGAGAGTAGAATAAGAGTATATAATCATGCAAAACAAAATCAACAATACTGAAACAATACAGAACACTGACCCCGTGCATCAGAGCGACAACACCAGCATCTACCGCCCCACCTGAGAATTGAAGATGTGAATTGCAGATGGAATGAACGAATTTCTGTAGCGTGTGGATCTTGCGGTTGGTTGTCTGAATCTGTTGCTCCTGTCTGTCCGTCTACTGTCAAATTCCGGTCTGAGTGGGTGCGAGTCGTCAGCCAAAATCTTCTGTACCTTGTCAGTCAGTCGTCGTTCATGTGTTGATGTGAAATTGTCCTGCTTCCTCCCAACCACCCCACTTGCTTTCCTGATGAATTTATCTAATCTATCCCTGTCTTGCTTGTTGATGTTGCCACCCCAACACACGGAGCCAAAGTACAACACACTATTGCACGTTGAAGTGTAAAACATCTGAAGGATTTCTTGTCTGATGTTAAAAGACCTGAGTTTTCTCAAAAAGTACAGGCGAGAGTGGAGTTTCTTCACAAGGGCATCAGAGTTTGGTTTCCATGTCAACTTATTGTCTATAATCACCCCCAAATACTTATACTGCTCTACCTTCTCTACGACCTCCCCCTTGATCACTATCTCCCTGTGTACATGTTCCCCCCTCCTGTTGTCCATTATCATTTCCTTTGTCTTCCCCACATTAAGCTCTAAATAGTTGTTTTCACACCACCCCACAAACCTATCTACCTCCTGCCTGTTACAGTGTAGTCAGAGTCGTCGTCATCAGTCAGCAGTCCGGTCAGTCCAGTGTCGTCAGCAAACTTGGTTATGGGGCAGGAGTCACTAGAACTTCTAAAATCTGCTGTGTAGAGAGAAAAAAAGAAAAGGTGAGAGTACTGTGCCTTGTGGTGCCCCTGTGTTTGTGCAGATTGTGTCTGAAACTGATTGCCCCCCCCCCCCCCCCACCCTAACATACTGTCGCCTGTTTGTCAGGTAGTCCATAACCCGCATGATGATGATCGAGTGCCATTCGCCATTCTCAATAAAACTGAAGGTGAATCGAACTATCGTCCTATATATCGACTCTACCGAAAATGTACAGGCCAGTCACATGCTTGACAAGGCGTTGAAGCTAACGCAACAACATTCTGATGAGATGGTACTCAGGTGAGCCACATTGTCAAAAAATTCGTGCTGTCTCGAGCAGACCACATGTATGGCGGTGCGGCACAGACACGTTTGGATTGGGGATGGACGCTGTACAAAAATAACTTCTAGGGTGAACTGCTGCAGAGGAAGAGGTCCACCGGGAAGTATTAAGAAAACAAGAACACGTCCAAAGCCTTCTTGCAAATCTTCAATCGACTTTAGAGAAGTCTAGAAAAAATTGGGGTTTTTTCTGAACATGTACGGCAACATGTTCGTGTACCGTCATCAAATGCTAGCCAACACGACTTTGCAAAATGGATTCTGGAAAGCGATCGTGCTGAACACGAATGCGTAAAAATAAAATTCCGTTTGTAAAATGTTAGCATCTATAAAGAAAAGGCATAGGTTAATTAAGCAATACTGGAACTGGTTTTTTCCCATCTCCCAGGTCAACTTATGTGCAGACCTGCTAGTGGCTTATCCCCCTTCGTGTGTACACGCAAGCACAAAACCAAGTGCGCACGGAAAAGATCCTGTAATCCATGTCAGAGTTCGGTGGGTTATAGAAACACGAAAATATCCAGCATGCTTCCTCCAAAAGCGGCGTATGGCTGCCTAAATGGCGGGGTAAAAACGGTCATACACGTAAAATTCCACTCGTGCAAAAACACGAGTGTAGGGGAAGGGCTCCTAATATGGACCACTTTTTGTTTCATGCTGATAACTAGCTTGTTTTCTTGCGAAGAAGTTTTATTTTGTGTTTGGTAGTCCCTCTCTCTTAGGTTAACCGTTAGGCCTAATTAGAGTGAAATAGCTTTGATAGACATTTAGCAAAAATTAAATACAGAAAAAATCACAAATGGTCCATATTAGGAGCCTGGGCGCCTAATATGGACCAGTGAAGCGGCCTTCACGAATCACTGTAAAAAGCACACTATACTTCAAAATAACATTATACAACTTAGTGTACAAGTCAGACTAATTAAAATATGCTTTAGATTGATCTGTTTGGGGTTGATCAGAGCATAATTGTTTGAAGAACGCCAGGAAACTAAAGAAGCTTATCAAAAACAGAGTGAAAATAAGTGAAATTATCAACTTCCACGAAAGGAAGACTTTTTGTAATAATTTTTTTAAATCTCGAGGGCTAGTTATAGGTTATTTCCAGCAAGCTTCTTAATGAATTAATGAAAATAGCCTTTAGCTTTTATTTTCTTCGATTTGTTGAAGGTGGTCCATATTAGGGGACTCGCACATACTTTGAAATGTTGCTATTATTGTTTGTTTGCAGTAGAAACTCGGGGTCAACACTGCTAAAATGTAACAAATACGGACTTAGCTGTCATATATAGCAATTTTTGTGTGATTAAAGCTTTGGCTGTGGACAGAAACGAGTCCGTTTTAGGCGGCAAATTTAGAGTGAACGCTGCCAAAAGTGAAAAAAAGAGAAAAAGCCTAACGGTTTTGAGGTTTCTGTTTCTGCAACTGTTTTGACATGTGCAAGTTATTCAGAGAGGGTGAATACAGCGAATAAAACTGTTTTGAGCGCTCTAGCGCCGTTAGTTTGTCAGAACAGGAGGTGGTCCATATTAGGAGCCGGTCCATATTAGGAGCCCTTCCCCTACGTGGGAGTTTCAGCCCACGAACGCAGAAGAAGAAGAAGGTTAACTGGACAGGACAACCATCATACACAAAATGAAACTTCTTTACGAACAAAAATTGTTTCAGGACAACAACGCACAGGTTTTGTCAGCTTGTATCTTGGCTGCTATTTTTAAATGCTGGTCCTTTCGAAACAGCATCAGCAGCCCAGTTTTCCAGGATTCACTGAAAAAGTGCGAAGGCTAACAGTAACAGTACAGTCGTCTGCGTGTTTTATCTTTAGAACATTACGTCAGTATGGTCACTGCAATCTGTTAGATATTTTACATATTTCTATGAAAATATACATGCATGTTTCTATGAAAACAGGCAAACGAGAACGCAAAATATGCTGTTTCTATGTAAACAGGCAAACAAGAACGCAAATATGCTGTTTCTATGTAAACAGGCAAACAAGAACGCAAATATGCTGTTTCTATGAAAACAGGCAAACAAGAACGCAAATATGCTGTTTCTATGAAAACAGGCAAACAAGAACGCAAATATGCTGTTTCTATGTAAACAGGCAAACAAGAACGCAAATATGCTGTTTCTATGTAAACAGGCAAACAAGAACGCAAATATGCTGTTTCTATGTAAACAGGCAAGAACGCAAATAATTATGCTGTTACTATGAAAACAGGCAAACAAGAACGCAAATATGCTGTTTCTATGAAAACAGGCAAACAAGAACGCAAATATGCTGTTTCTATGAAAACAGGCAAACAAGAACGCAAATATGCTGTTTCTATGAAAACAGGCAAACAAGAACGCAAATATGCTGTTTCTATGTAAACAGGCAAACAAGAACGCAAATATGCTGTTTCTATGAAAACAGGTAAACAAGAACGCAAATATGCTGTTTCTATGAAAACAGGCAAACAAGAACGCAAATATGCTGTTTCTATGAAAACAGGCAAACAAGAACGCAAATATGCTGTTTCTATGAAAACAGGCGAACAAGAACGCAAATATGCTGTTTCTATAGTATTAGCCAATCTTGATGAAAACATACGTGAGGCGACAAGCAAGTGGAAGGGTCTCTGCCCTCGATCAGTGGACCGAAAAGAGGTTTACGATCCCCGAGTCGGTGCAAGCACGCCATCACAGACGCAATCTTGTGACAGGTAGGCTATTTTAACTAGACACACCGCTCTGGCACTTCGTGATAACATCTATGGAGGGGCTTTGAGGGGGGAAATACAGGTATGGCAAGCACAGGTGCCTGCCAGTGCAAACTTTGCATTCGTTTCTCCAGTGTTGATAGTCTTGGTGTCCTTTGCTTACAGTTACAGTACAAAATGAATGGTAGACAGTATCAGTGCTGCTGCTTAGTGTTTACATTGTCTTTGCAAGAACCTGTGCGAAAGTGTCTGCACCAGCAAAAAGAAAGAGCGAAGAATCTGATGGGGTGCTATTCTTCCGCTTCCTTTGATGTGCTAACAAATTACAATTATTTGGAGATCTGTCTTGTTCGCCAGTAGGAATGCCACATCGGATGAATGACTTTCACCTGTGTCTGGGAGATTGATAGGGGGAAGTGTCTCCGAGGAAAAACAAAGCTTTTGGATAGTTTATATAGGTCGCTGACCTAGATTCTCCTCTTTACGTCTATGGAGTCGAAGTTCAGTGGACGCTGCTTGCTCGACCGGCATCCACCTGCAATGTACGGGCATGCTCTTTCAGTTGCTGGGTATGACGAGTTTCAGCCGTGATCTGTACGTATATGTGGAAGAGACCGAGTGATGAGATGAGATGAGATGAGATGAACGGATATGTTAGAGGTGAATGATGTCATGGTTGTATTGCCCGTGAAGCCGGGAGAGTCGGGGAGGTCGAAGAGTAAACACTATGCATATGTTATTTTACATATTCATATAATTATAAAAAAATCTCAACGCAAGAACCAAGACATGCAGGCAGGCAGACAGAGAGAGAGAGAGGGAGAGAGAGAGAGAGAGAGCGAGAGAGAGAGAGAGAGAGAGAGCGAGGGAGAGAGAGAGGGAGAGAGAGAGAGAGAGAGAGAGAGAGAGAGCGAGGGACAGAGAGAGAGAGAGAGAGCGCGAGGGAGAGAGAGAGAGAGGGAGAGAGAGAGAGCGAGGGAGACGGAGAGAGAGAGAGAGAGGGGGAGAGAAAGAGGGGATGGAGAGAGAGAGGAGCGAGATAGAGAGAGCGAGGGAGAGAGAGAGCGAGGGAGAGAGAGAGAGGGAGCGAGATAGAGAGAGCGAGGGAGAGAAAGACAGAGAGAGAGAAAGACAGAGAGAGAGAGAGAGAGAGAGAGAGAGAGAGCGAGGGAGAGAGAGAGAGAGAGAGAGAGAGCGAGGGAGAGAGAGGGAGAGAGAGAGAGCGAGAGAGAGAGAGAGAGAGAGAGAGAGAGAGAGAGAGAGAGAGAGAGAGAGAGAGAGAGAGAGAGAGAGTGGGGAGATGAGAGATATGATGACGATGATGGTGGTCGTGGAACTTTATTTTACAAAGATAGATTTAAAGCTACGCCTTTTTTTTTAAACCTTTCCTTAAATCTAATACAAAGTTCTTATAAATGATAAACAAGCAGAACAAACCAACAGATAAACAAACAAAACAAAGAAAAAGAAAAATAGAAAATTCAAAAGGATTCAGCACGCTAGCAAAACTTACAAAAGGTTCATAAAAGCAATACATAAGCCTATATAGAACATAATCAAAAACTATATTAAAGTGTCCGACACTCCCGATGCACAGGCACTTGACACGATGTGGGCGGGGCCTGTGAGCTGGATGTAAAGAAAATAATTGTAAATTAAGACTGGCTTCAGTGATAGATTAATAATCTTGCTGAAAATAACCTATTACTAACCCTTTGGCTTTCAACAAAATACCAAACAGTCTCCTTCATGTGAAAGTTGATAATTTCATTTATTATTTTTCAGTTCCTGAAGTCTCCTGTTGTGCTTCAAATAATGTTCTCGTCGAACCGAAACAAATAAATCTGATGCAGAACTGAATTAGTCTGATTCGAACACTAAGTTGTATCATGCATGTTAATTTGAAATACACTCGACTCCACTTAGCTCGACCCCGCTTAGCTCGTCCGCCGTTTAGCTCGTCGCCATATTTTTTCCCCGGGCTGACGTCCTTCTTTGTATCTGTAAAATTAAGCTGGTTAGCTCGTCCGCCGGTTAGCTCGTCCGCCGCTTTGCTCGACCAAACTTTCCAGTCCCAAGGCATGGTGTGACGTCATTTACGCCGGATAGCTCGTCATAACGACATTGTGTCGTCAGCGATGACGTCTTCTGACAGGATGACAGTAACAAAAGAACGTTCCATAAACTGCCAGACTTTTCGAATTGAATGTCAAAGAAGAAAACATGCGCTGTTTATCTGATTTTGCTACTTTGTTTCAATTTTCTCCCACTTATTAGTAGGTACAATGTACACACAAAACTTTCTTTGTATGACTAATTAGAATAATGTTTGGACAATGACACCTGTCAATCATTTCTGGCATCCATCTGTCACTCAGTCCTAGACAAATGCCAATCGTTGGGTAGTCTCACAACGCAGAAAAGATGCAAACGAAACGAATGTGTGTTCATGTGTGTGTGTGTGTGCATACCAATTAGCTCAGATCACCGAAAAAGACAAAGTCAGTCAAGTCGGCTGGATCGTAGTTTTTAGTTTCTTCCATTTTGTTGTTGTTTTTTTGTTTTAGTTTTTATATTTAGTCAAGTTTTGACTAAATATTTTAACATCGAGGGGGAATCGAAACGAGGGTCGTGGTGTATGTGTGTCTGTCTGTGCGTGTGTGTGTGTGTGTGTGTGTGTAGAGCGATTCAGACTAAACTACTGGACCGATCTTTATGAAATTTGACATGAGAGTTTCTGGGTATGAAATCCCCGAACGTTTTTTTCATTTTTTTGATAAATGTCTTTGATGACGTCATATCCGGCTTTTCGTGAAAGTTGAGGCGGCACTGTCACGCCCTCATTTTTCAACCAAATTGGTTGAAATTTTGGTCAAGTAATCTTCGACGAAGCCCGGACTTCGGTATTGCATTTCAGCTTGGTGGCTTAAAAATTAATTAATGACTTTGGTCATTAAAAATCTGAAAATTGTAAAAAAAAATAAAAATTTATAAAACGATCCAAATTTACGTTTATCTTATTCTCCATCATTTCCTGATTCCAAAAACATATAAATATGTTATATTCGGATTAAAAACAAGCTCTGAAAATTAAATATATAAAAATTATTATCAAAATTAAATTTTCCAAATCAATTTAAAAACAGTTTCATCTTATTCCTTGTCGGTTCCTGATTCCAAAAACATATAGATATGATATGTTTGGATTAAAAACACGCTCAGAAAGTTAAAACGAAGAGAGGTACAGAAAAGCGTGCTATGCAGCATAGCGTAACCACTACCCCGCTCTTCTTGTCAATTTCACTGCCTATGCCGTGAGCGGTGGACCACGAGTATACGGTCTTGCTGCGTTGCATTGCGTTCAGTTTCATTCTGTGAGTTCGACAGCTACTTGACTAAATATTGTATTTTCGCCTTACGCGACTTGTTTATATTTAGTCAAGTTTTGACTAAATATTTTAACATCGAGGGGGAATCGAAACGAGGGTCGTGGTGTATGTGCGTGTGTCTGTGTGTCTGTGTGTGTGTGTGTGTGTGTAGAGCGATTCAGACTAAACTACTGGACCGATCTTTATGAAATTTGACATGAGAGTTTCTGGGTATGAAATCCCCGAACGTTTTTTTTTCATTTTTTTGATAAATGTCTTTGATGACGTCATATCCGGCTTTTCGTGAAAGTTGAGGCGGCACTGTCACGCCCTCATTTTTCAACCAAATTGGTTGAAATTTTGGTCAAGTAATCTTCGACGAAGCCCGGACTTCGGTATTGCATTTCAGCTTGGTGGCTTAAAAATTAATTAATGACTTTGGTCATTAAAAATCTGAAAATTGTAAAAAAAAATAAAAATTTATAAAACGATCCAAATTTACGTTTATCTTATTCTCCATCATTTGCTGATTCCAAAAACATATAAATATGTTATATTCGGATTAAAAACAAGCTCTGAAAATTAAATATATAAAAATTATTATCAAAATTAAATTGTCCAAATCAATTTAAAAACACTTTCATCTTATTCCTTGTCGGTTCCTGATTCCAAAAACATATAGATATGATATGTTTGGATTAAAAACACGCTCAGAAAGTTAAAACAAAGAGAGGTACAGAAAAGCGTGCTATCCTTCTTAGCGCAACTGCTACCCCGCTCTTCTTGTCAATTTCACTGCCTTTGCCATGAGCGGTGGACTGACGATGCTACGAGTATACTGTCTTGCTGAAAAATGGCATTGCGTTCAGTTTCATTCTGTGAGTTCGACAGCTACTTGACTAAATATTGTATTTTCGCCTTACGCGACTTGTTGTTTGTATGTTATGGTTTTGTTGCGCAGATTTTTTGTTGATGTGCATGTTTTTGAAAATGGTGTGTGTGTGTTTTGTGTGTGTGTGTGTATGTAAGCACGCAAATGAGTTAGTGCTTTTTTTGCGTGTGTGTTTGTGTGTGTTTAACTTTTTTCTGGCGCCGTGTTTACTTGGTTTTTCATTTAAAATTCTTCTCATTGGACTGCTTATTTTTGGATTTAATAAAAAAAATCCCAAGAAATGTGCTTTCTGTTTCATGGTTTACATCTCTCTCTCTCTCTCTCTCTCTCTCTCTCGCTCGCTCTCTCTCTCTCTCTCTCTCTCGCTCGCTCTCTCTCTCTCTATGTCTCATTCTCTCTCTCTCTCTCTCTCTCTCTCTCTCTCTCTCTCTCTTCTGCCTATCTCTCTGTTATTTTCATAGTAACACATGTTACAAACCCAATATGCGAAACGAATATAAACTCTATCAACATCTTACCGAGTCTATGAACAGAAATTCGTCATTTGACCATTGCACATCATAGCTCCTACTCCATGGTGATGAAAGGATAACTTCTGGTTTGTAGACACGGTAAAATGTCATGTTGTGAACAAAGGGCTATTCGAGGATGATCTACTAGATTGATAGTTATCTCAGAACCTGATACACCCGTTTACAAGTGTTTATGTGCTTTTAATATTGGTCTGGACGAATTCGCCGGATAGCTCGTCGCAGCATATCCCCCAGGGAAATTGGACTCCGTTTACCTCGTCCGCTGCTTAGCTCGTCGGCCGGTTAGCTCGTCGCGAATTTTTCGGTCCCGAGAGGGACGAGCTAAGCGGAGACGACTGTATCGTGTGATTACTACAATGACTCGTAATGGCCGCTTCACTGTCCGTATTTGCGTGCCTAGGCTCCTAAAATGGACAAGTTGTGAATTGTTCAGTATTCAGTTTTTGATGAATGCCAATTTGCTTTAATTAGGCCTAACGGTTAACTAAAGAAAGAACAACTACCAACCACAAAATGAAACGTCTTCACGAGAGAATAAGTTATTTATCAGCATGAAACAAAAATCGGTCCCTCCCCCTCCCCCCGCAAGAAAAAGGTCATCGATCAAGTTCTGTGCGCCTCGATGGTTTTTTTTTATGATGACCCAAGAACAAAGGTAAGTACGCACACAAACAAAGAGATGATAACACGACGAAAAGAAAGATCAGCGGAACTGGGAAAGAACACACACACACACACACACACACGGCACACGCACACACACACACACACACACACACACACACACACACACACACACACACACACACACACAGTACTCTCAAAGCCAGCCTTATCACTGCAAAGGGGTTAAATTCATGTTTTTCTCTTTTTTCCCACAGGCCCACAGAAAAAAACACGTAACTAATGGCATCATGAAAGAACCATTAAAGGCACAGTAAGCCTCCCGTAAACCATCACAGAGCTCCCCGAGCGTCTACATACAGTACACGCATACTTCCATTTGAACGCTAACCGAACGGGAACATCCTGGCTGCTTTCTGTCGAGCGTGAGAAATTTTCAAAGAATTTATTTTCGTGGACTTGCTCCTCTACAACAATGGCGCATCGTTTTGGTGCTGGACGTCTGTTATGAATATTCAATACCGGAAATCACGCCCGGACAGTAAGCCTCCCGTAAACCATCACAGATACTGTCAGGATTTTACACACAGTACAAACACCCTTCCATTTGAACGCTCACCAAACGGGAACATCCTAGGTGCCCTACGTAAAGAGCGAGCAATTTTTAAAGAATTAATTTTGCAGATTGTCTCGAACACTTTTTGGACCCATCCTGAACTCAGGTCAAAAATGAGTTACTTCCCTTCGGGTCTCATTCTATCGATGTAAACTGGCCATAGCCGTGGATCGATGATTAACAGAATGTTTTTGAACCGTGGTGCGTTTTTACGCTAGACCTAACTTTTAAAATCTAAATAATAAATTGACAGCTTGTTACACAAACATTCTTTAATCATAAAAGAATTCTTTTTTTCATCAAGACAAGATCAGTACAATTCGAAGTTGTGAAAGTTTGAAAAAAGAAAAGCCCGGAAGCTGGGTCACGCAAGGGTCGTAGCAGACGACGGTTTATGCATATCGCCGTTCCTCTCAACAGTCAAAAGCCATCGCTAGAGTTCTTGTGAACCACAGACGTTTGTTTCGTGCATACAAACGTGCTATTGTAGATAACAGGGGCGGACGAGGGGGGGGGGGTGCACAGGGTGCAGGTGCACCCCCCTTCCAGCAAAAAAAAATAAAAAAAATTGGAAAGCTGATTCTATGACCATTTATAAGTTCATATGGCATCAGATGGCACCATTTTGCTTCTTTGGGCCAAAAAAATTTCCGGGGGTGCATGCCCCCGGACCCCCCTAGCAAATTCGGGCGCTTCGCGCCCATCACATTCACTTTCGATTCAAAGTGCACCCCCCCTTACAAAGCAACTGATCTGCCCCTGGATAAGCTCACATCGAGTCGCATTCAAATGACTAACTGACGACTACATTGTGAAAGAGGGAAACTGGATCGCACGGGTTCACGATGGCTCAGGGGTAAGATAAACCACGCAAAAATAAATTCTTTGAAAATTGTTCGCTCTTTACGGAGGGCACCTAGGATGTTCTCAATCGGTGAGTGTTTAAATGAAATGGTGTTTGTACTGTGTGTAAAAGCCTGACCGTATCTGTGATGGTTTACGGGAGGCTTACTGTGCCTTTAAGCACTACCCAACTGCCCGCAAATACTTTTACTGGAAAAAAACCCCAGAGAAACGGCGATCCCAATAGATTCGCTGCCACTCTCTGTCTGGCTTACCACTCTAAACAGAGCCTGTGGAATTACCCGAACATTTGCTTTAAAAAGACGTTCACCTAATTCTAAAGGTCTGGATACTGTCTCTGTTAT
Source organism: Littorina saxatilis (assembly GCF_037325665.1). Classification (NCBI taxonomy): domain Eukaryota; kingdom Metazoa; phylum Mollusca; class Gastropoda; order Littorinimorpha; family Littorinidae; genus Littorina; species Littorina saxatilis. Next base: position 59,040,509 of record NC_090246.1, on the reverse strand, counting down.
AAATGACGCCCTGTGAATGTTCTGATTGTGAAGTACAGTCTCTATTGGTGTGTAAAAGTAATTTCTTGTTCAAATCTCCTACCGCCTCTATTTTGTTCCCCTGATGGTGCACTTTTTCTGATGGATGCTTTAAAGGGGGTCGTCTACATTTTTGCTTTTTTTTCAATAATCTTATGGTTAGATTTCGCTAAAAAGTTCTGTCAGATGATGAATGAACCATGGGGAAAAAAGTTATAGAAAAAAAATATATGTAAAAAAAAGATTTTATTTTTGGGTAGCGTGACTCACGCTTCCAATATTTTGTTTTCTGTTTGCTGAGAACATGTGCTTTGCCTAAAAATACTGACCAATCAAATTCATGTCACTATGCTTATAGCCACGCCCAAACAAGTGCAGCAACAGTTTGACACTGGAGCGCTGTCCACGCTTTTTTTTAAACGCACAAAATGCACGGGATTTGAGAGGAGTTTTGCGCTTGGCATTTTCCAAACTAAGGATATCCTACTATGAGTACTACGCTGGAATACTACAAGGAATTTTCAAACGGCAACACTGGCTTCGTCTTTCCTGATCGAAAGGAGGTGTATTGTTGATAATTGTAGATAATAGACTCTGCATTGTAATGGTTAAATGGCGATTTTCGGTATAAAAATGTAGACAAAGACCTTTAAGCAAATGATACGTATTTTCCTTTCGTATTTTTGAAAGGTGAATATGCCTGATCAAAAGTGGAATTGAGAGGTAAGTGAAAACAAATTGTAATAATACTGCATCATGCTTGTTAAATGTTATTCGTTACACCAAGCGCGTGTGTGTGAGTCAATGAAACAGGGAATGCAGTGGTACGCAAAGTCCATAGCTTTGTGTGCATCTTTGTGTTCTTAACAACCACGATCAAGAAAGTAAATTAAGTATTCCTATATAATGCTTGAAATTTTATTTCTCGTTTTATAATTACGGCTTGAAACAGGTGTTCTCTCAACTTGTGTCTTTCAAATTTGACAGTAGAGATATATGCCTGTGCCGGCACCTGTCGCAGTACCGCGCTACCTTTACTATCTGTAGGCCTACTTACCCGTCATAAAGATCTAGGCAGATACGTCAGTTTAAGTGCAGATCTTTGTGATGAGACCATTTATTGTACAACCAGCAAAGGCCATTCATCCCCTACCATATTCAACAAATTGATGTTACACTTTTACATTTTACACAGTGTCTGTACAGTGGAACATGCAACACATGAGCCGGAAATCTTATACCGTAAAATGACTGGTAGTAGTTGAGAAGTTGCATGGTACAGACAAATTGGCTGCTCTCTTGCTTGGGAAACGAGTTTTGCATGTTTCTATGGTTTCTTCGAATCGATAATCTTTTTCTTTTCTTTTTATATTTGGTCAAGTTTTGACTAAATGTTTTAACATAGAGGGGGAATCGAGACGAGGGTCGTGGTGTGTGTGTGTGTGTGTGTGTGTGTGTGTGTCTGTGTGTGTGTGTGTGTAGAGCGATTCAGAGTAAACTACTGGGCCGATCTTGATAACATTTTTAATGAGAGTTCCTGGGTATGATATCCCCAGACGTTTTTTTTCATTTTGGAGAGAGAGAGATAAAAGAGCAAGCCACTCAAGGAGTAGTTCGGTCACAGAGACACGAACGTGACCATTGCAAATCTAATGTTAGAGATGCCACGCTGTTACAACGCTGCAGGTATTCCCAAACTGCACAAGTTTAATCACGCTGAATGGGAACGAGCGCTCGAGCCTTTCACTGACGATCGTCGATGAACAGTTGATGTGACCGATTACAGTGTACACAGGTTGGATTTAATGGGCGATGGCATGACAGCTACTTGTACCAAGATCGTGCTGTACAGCAGCAATGCATTCGTACTTTCCAAACAGCATCATCGCACGCTTATTACAGATAACGCGAAGGTCAACAGGGATCGTCTGCTACAGTGGGTTGTTCGCTTCAGGCTGTAACGTTCTGCTTTATTTACATGCTGCATCGAGCCTCGTAAGTAAGTGTTTTGCAGGGTTTTCTCATTTGGTCATGATCGCACGTGTGTTTTATTTGCTTCAGTTGTAATGTATCATTGTTTACTGATCTTGCGATGCTAGTCAGTAAAAGGGCCACTAAGCTTACTGCGACTGAAACAGACAGTTATCCTCATTCTGCGCGCTTCCTAAAATGAGGTATTATACTAAGTGAACAGAGTCGGTATCAAGGTTGGCAGGGAGACCAGTGAAGCGCCGATTAATTGTGACAAAGCAGTCAAATCCTTCAGCTCTCGTTGCCCTCTTAGTTTTCTCTGGCATCTCGTGAATAAATATGTTCCTGCAGTATTGGGATAATCTGCCTATATAGCGTCTACTGGGTATCCATCGGAGCTAGGTAGCCCGGGTACAGGCACCCAATGTTGATCGGTTCGCTGTGACAGTGGTTTAATTTGGGGGAAGGCAGTAATGGTGTCTGCTCTGTTCTTATCGGGAACGTCCCACTAGTCCGAGGGTTCACTAGTCCGAGGGTTCACTAGTCCGAGGGTTCACTAGTCCGAGGGTTTACTAGTCCGAGGGTCCACTAGTCCGAGGGTTCACTAGTTCGAGGGTTCACTAGTCCGAGGGTTCACTATAGACGCTTGAACAAAGGATATTCAATTTGATTTGTTCCAGCGTCGCGGACGACGCTGGTATCTGTGGTTGGGAAGAACGTGCCTGTGGAGAATTAGTCTCCAAGCCAAAGCGCGCTGACTCTCCAAGCCAAAACAATTTCAAAGCTGAAAAAAAATGTACAATTTACGCGAAACGATTAAACACAGCTTTCGGGTGTTTTTTTTTAATCTAAGATGTACATAAATATACCACTCCGACCATAAGGAAAAGAAAAAAAGACACACACAAAAAAAAGACCGAGAGGAGCCGAGTCAATCCGAGACCAACCGAGAGGACGTGTTTCGCGCCGTTTCGACGTCGTTTGTTCAGATGCGGCCGGTTGGATCAGTTGCGGTCATACAAGAAAAGATCTTCAACAATCCCGATCATCATCATGGTACAATAATGTTTTGTGCGCCCCCATGTATGTGTTCTGTGCTAATAATGCACGGTTGTGAAATGTCCGTACACATTTTGTGGCACTATGTAATTGTTAGTGCATCCTCCTGCGGATGCTTCGTGCTAAAAATGCACTTCCATTAAAATATTGTACGCTCATGTCAGTAATATATTTTCAATTGTTTCTCTGTCAATTTCAAGTGTTTGTTTCCAATTACTTCAGTATCTCCCTGTTGCAATTCCAGGTGATTCATTATGCATGTGCCAATTTGAGGTGTTTAATTCTGATTCCTGTATTTACAGTGTAAAATTAAAACTATTGTTTTCAAACATTCCTATGACACCTGGTAATGGTTCTGTGGTTTTGTTTTTAATTTGTATTTTGTTTTTCTGCAATAAATATTTGAAATGGATCTGAGGCCGACTTACCACTTTTAGCACTCTTTTTCACCACATTCCCACGTACAGATATTGCAATATCAACTCTTCCTTTCTACCTGTTTCAAACAAGCTCTATTTTTTAATTAAAACGTTTTTACTAAATGTCTTAACATAGAGGGGGGAATCGAGACGAGGGTCTTGGTGTATGTGCGTGTGTGTGTGTGTGTGTGTGTGTGTGTGTGTGTGTGTGTGTGTGTGTGTGTCTGTCTGTGTGTGTGTGTCTGTCTGTGTGTGTGTGTGTGTGTGTAGAACGATTCAGACTAAACTACTGGACCGATCTTTATGAAATTTGACATGAGACTTCCTGGGAATGATATTCCAGGACGTTTTTTGGGTTTTTTTTTTATAAACGTCTTTTATGACGTCATATCCGGCTTTTTTGTACAAGTTGAGGCTGCACTGTCACACCCTCATTTTTCAATCAAATTGATTGAAATTTTGGCCAAGCAATCTTCGACGAAGGCCGGACTTCCGTATTGCATTTCAGTTTGGTGGCTTAAAAATTAATTAATGACTTTGGTCATTAAAAATCTGAAAATTGTAAAAAAATAAATAAATTATAAAACGATCCAAATTTACGTTCATCTTATTCTTCATCCTTTTCTGATTCCAAAAACATATAAATATGTTATATTTGGATTAAAAACAAGCTCTGAAAATTAAAAATATAAAAATTATGATCAAAATTAAATTTCCGAAATCGTTTTAAAAACTATTTCATCTTATTCCTTGTCGGTTCCTGATTCAAAAAACATATAGATATGATATGTTTGGATTAAAAACACGCTCAGAAAGTTAAAACGAAGAGAGGTACAGTAAAGCGTGCTATGAAGCACAGCGCAACCGTTACCGCGCCAAATAGGCTCGTCACTTTCACTGCCAGTTTTGCACTAGCGGCGGACTACGTTCAGTTTCATTCTGTGAGTTCCACAGCTTGACTAAATGTAGTAATTTCGCCTTACGCGACTTGTTTTTTCTTGTGGCTGTTTGATCAATTCATAGCAAGCATTGACTGAAATAAACAATTTATATATCCAGCACAACATGCAATTCATTGACTTTTGACCCTAACCTTTTAACACTTCCCAAAATAAATCTTTGGTGGACATTGCATCGACGCTGTTCATTTTGAATGAACATTTTTCTTGTTTTTATTTTGTGTGTGTATGTGTGCGTGGATGTGCGTGTGCGTGCGTGCGTGTGTTTTTCACTACTGTGGGAACCAAATCGAAGAATATTCTCAAAAAAACCCTGAGTTGTTTTCATTCAAAAAGATAATGTGGTGTTTTATATTTGACTGAAGAAATCTCAGACTATTTCCCCCAAGAAACTTAGTTATTTATATTTTGACTGAAGAAAGGATATTAAATTTATCAGGATACCGCCCCGACTGGACAATTACGTGATCGAACTGCCTACAGTTTTTAGTCATATTATATAGCACCTCGGGTTTCCTTTTGCCCGTGAGGGTCAATTAGTTATCCCACCGACCTGAATTATGGAGAGGATCGAGCCTGGGTTGTACTACAGCCTCACACATAATTTCATTGAAATCGGTTCTCAAACATCGGATATCTATTTGCGGACAGACACACACACACTTACATACACACACACACACACACACACACACACACACACACACACACACACACACACACACACACACACAGACAGACACACACACACAGAGACAGACAGACACAGTGAAACCTATATACCGCCTTTTAAGGGGCGGTATAATAACTGAAAAATCAAGCGTCTATAGAGAACCCTCGGACTAGTGAACCCTCGGACTAGTGGGACGAACTGGAAAATCAAGCGTCTATAGTAAACCCTCGGACTAGTGAACCCTCGGACTAGTGAACCCTCGGACTAGTGAACCCTCGGACTAGTGAACCCTCGGACTAGTGAACCCTCGGACTAGTGGACCCTCGGACTAGTGAACCCTCGGACTAGTGAACCCCTCTCGTTTTCAACCTCTGTGTAACATATAAAGTTATATAGCTCTGTGAAATTCTTGTTCCTAATTTGTGGGTCGCACTGCTGGATTCTACTTTAGTATACTTTTAAAGAGCACCGTGCTGTGAGATCGACACTCACTCACTCTCTCGGCTCACTCTCTCTCACTCTCTCTCCGGCTCACTCTCTCTCTCTCTCTCTCTCTCTCTCTCTCTCTCTCTCTCTCTCTCTCTCTCTCTCTCTAAAATTAGTGGGTAGCACTGCTGGATTCTTCCTTGGTATTTTTTTTAAAACACCGTTCCGTGAGATCGACAGACTCTCTCTCTCTCTCTCTCTCTCTCTCTCTCTCTCTCTCTCTCTCTCTCTCTCTCTCTCTCTCTCTCTCTCTCTCTCTCTCTCTCTCTCTCTCTCTCTCTCTCTCTCTGAGAGCATCAATGGTGTTCATTTAACTAAAATATTTCTCCGAGGGGCGGGAAGGGGTGGTCAGTTCTGGATTGTGGTTTTGTCGTACTGGGTCGGTCAATGTCTAAAGGCAGAATGTAGAGGAAATTAACTAAACCCAACGCTTATGCAACAAACGTTAGGTATCAACACAGACTCGAAGAGAAAGTTTGAGAGAGAAAGAGAGAGAGAGAGAGAGAGAGAGAGAGAGAGAGAGAGAGAGAGAGAGAGAGAGAGAGACTGACTTAGTGTGTACATGTGTGTGTGTGTGTGTGTGTGTGTGAAGTCACAGGTTATGCGCGTCTTTGCCGGGTCCCAAGGCCTTCGCTAGCCTTTCTATGAACCTTTCCTTGACACTTTATTTATTTATTTTATTTATTTTTTATGTTATGCAATTTATATCGCGCACATATCTCAACCACGGATTCAAGGCGCGAAGATATTGCAGCATAGCAGGGACCTTATGTTCGATGGTAGGCCTATTTTTAAATTACAGATCAATAGACGGAAATGTGTTTTTAATGTGCACTGCAAGTAATGAGTGCAAGTATCAATGTCAGAATGTCCATGTCAATTTGTCTTTGGTCACAAAACCCAGAAATGCTCCTGGTTTGTACAACTTGATGTAAGAATTCGATTCACCGGACGTGAAACAAATGCACAGAAGAAACAGAACACGAAAAATCCAGAAAAAACAAAAAATCGTAGTAGGCCCTATCAACATTCTAGACAGTAATTAGGTATGTCAAATACTACTTGATTGGATCTTTTACTTCCTCCACAATGTCATATACCTTTTGAATTTCAGATGGTTCGATGAATATATATAACATGGAAACAAAGCAGGCCAGAAAATGGCGATGGCTCATTTTTGCATCAGCGAGCCTGGAAACAATCCTCTTCGGTGGAATCGTGTTCGGTTGGAGTTCCTTGGTCTACGTCTTGAAACAGGATGGTGTCTTCTACCATTTGTGCAACGATGTCAACGTGAATTACTCTCATGTAGTTGTAAATGTTGGCATTTTAAATCTGTCACATGCTCTAAATCAAAGTACTACATTGTCTTCGTTTGATTACTCTTACGGGTACGTCACGAACGACTCATTCAGCAAACCAAGAGTGTATTCTTCGCCCACCGATGACGTATCAGACGCTATGACGTCAGGGGTACTGATGACGTGTGATGCTCAGGACAACATGCTGTCGCTGTGTTTCTCCGTAAGTTCGGGTATCCTGTACACCGCTGCAAGTATCGTTGGAGCGATGAGTTACAAACTGGGAACCAGAACCACCAGACTGGTGGGTTGGTAAGTCGTGCGTGTGTGTGTGTGTGTGGGGGGGGGGTATGTCACATAATGTGCCGGTGTGTGTGTGTGTGTGTGCGTCAGTGCACGTCCATACACCTGTGTGTCTGAGTTGTTGACTTGGACTTGTCTGCACGAAGGCAAGGCTGACATATAGCTTCTGACGATACGTAAATAAATAAGATATCATTACTCCTCTTGAAGACACATAAAACAAAATATGGTAATAAATCGTTCATAAGATAAGTACTTGAAACGTTTAGGGATGTTTGGCATCTATGTTTCTATTGCTGTGTGGTTTGTGCGGCATGCCTATTACTCACTGAGCGTTTGAAGACGTGGTTGTTTTTTTAGAGGGATGATATACCTTCGTCAAAAGAAACTTGACAGGTGCTTTTGGGTGTAGATCTGTGTGATTGGTGGTTATTTATGTTACAATCAATTAGGTTATAGAAAGGCAATTCACACTGCTACATTTTGCAACAAACAGCTTGATTTTAAACGAGAAAGTGTCTATCTAAACAATTAAGTGTCTAAATAATCGCATCACAAAGATCTACACCCGAACGCACCTGCCTAATTTCTTTTGAAAAGTCGTATGCTTTCCATCGTTAGTTAGTTTCAAATAATAAAACACTGTTTTACTGGCAACCATCCTTTGGTCTTTTCTTCAGGTTGACTTTTACTGTTGGTGGTCTTCTGACAGCATTCACGTCACCAGGTAAAGACACATAGTTTACTGCGGAAAGTGCACTTACTAAGCATAATTGTTGACGGGAACTAATTCTGCTCAAAATACCTTGCTCATCAGTAAAAAGTTCGAGCGACGTTGTTTGGAAGGCAGAGGGTCATATTTTAAAAACATTGCGCGAAGCTTGTACTGGTGACTGATTGGCTGATTGGGAATGATTCATATAGCTCTTCCTGTGTAAGTGAGATCTGTGAATTTGCAGGACATGTAATACAGCAAAGACCAAATCGACTCCTCCCTCCTCTGCCTCAAAAAAAAAAATATATATATATATATGTAGTCTTTGCCTATAACTAGCGAGGACGTTGAAAAGAACACAGATAGACACAAAAAACAAGTCGCGTAAGGCGAAAATACAATATTTAGTCAAGTAGCTGCCCTTTTTCAGCAAGACCGTATACTCGTAGCATCGTCAGTCCACCGCTCATGGCAAAGGCAGTGAAATTGACAAGAAGAGCGGGGTAGTAGTTGCGCTAAGAAGGATAGCACGCTTTTCTGTACCTCTCTTTGTTTTAACTTTCTGAGCGTGTTTTTAATCCAAACATATCATATCTATATGTTTTTGGAATCAGGAACCGACAAGGAATAAGATGAAAGTGTTTTTAAATTGATTTCGAAAAAAAAATTTTGATAATAATTTTTATATATTTAATTTTCAGAGCTTGTTTTTAATCCGAATATAACATATTTATATGTTTTTGGAATCAGCAAATGATGGAGAATAAGATAAACGTAAATTTGGATCGTTTTATAAATTTTTATTTTTTTTTACAATTTTCCGATTTTTAATGACCAAAGTCATAAATTAATTTTTAAGCCACCAAGCTGAAATGCAATACCGAAGTCCGGGCTTCGTCGAAGATTACTTGACCAAAATTTCAACCAATTTGGTTGAAAAATGAGGGCGTGACAGTGCCGCCTCAACTTTCACGAAAAGCCGGATATGACGTCATCAAAGACATTTATCAAAAAAATGAAAAAAACGTTCGGGGATTTCATACCCAGGAACTCTCATGTCAAATTTCATAAAGATCGGTCCAGTAGTTTAGTCTGAATCGCTCTACACACACACACAGACACACACACAGACACACGCACATACACCATACCCTCGTTTCGATTCCCCCTCGATGTTAAAATATTTAGTCAAAACTTGACTAAATATAAAAAGCAAACACGAAACAAACAAACAAACAAACAAACAAAACACTAGAAGAGCTGTTACACGACTGTTTGTAAATTCAGAACTGCATTATATATTTTTTTTCTCAGAAATCCCATGGCTGCTATTTGCTGGGCTACCAATCATCGGTTTTGGTGGCGTTGTATTATTGATCACAAATATTCAGGTACGTACTTGCTTCCCGGACATATAATATGATTGATTGGATGAGTTATTCATTTATTGATTCCTTGGCTTGTGGTTGAGTGGGCCGGTTGTTTGTCTGATGGAGGAGTGATGCTTGAATAAAAACGATAATGGCATACAAGTCAAACATAATTGGTTTGCAAATTGTTTGAGAAAATTAGTATATTGCTTATATGGCAGCTATGCTTTACACAAACAAAATGAATTGCTGATTTAGGGTAATTTTGCAAGTGACATTGTATTCTGTTCAGGTAGGGACTTTATTCGACACAGGCAGTTCAACGGTGATCGCCGCTATCTGTGGACTGTTCGACACGTCCTCTGTCGTCATGCTCTTCGTCAAGGTACCAAGTACCTTTTATTGCTCCTTCTTTTTCCTCAAGTATCATACATATTCAAAACATTTGAGCAAAATTCAGGAAGAGGTTCCGATGTATTTGCATTGAGGAATATTGCATATGTGGTAGTCGAAGTTCCTTATAAGCTACGTAGATCTGTGGCTTTTTTCACTGGCTGATGCTAAATGAACGAAGACCACCTCAGTATGAGGAGGTGTTCTAACGCGTTTTGTCAAAATGTAAAAACTTTTTACAAAACGCAGGGGGCTCAAACACGCGTTTTGTCAAAATGTAATAACCCTAGAATTCTGGGCTATCATCCAGTTTCAGTTTTACAGCAAGCTGTTATACAGGGAATTGATTAATTAAAAAAAATGTAGCCAACGAGGTTGTCAATTGGTTGGTCAAGATGAAAGACATGTCTGAAGGTGCCGGCAACCGCCTGTGCCGACAAGTCGGCTTTCTTTGATGATTGACGTCCATTTAACAAAGCAAAATCAGGCTATCACACATACACGCACACTAAAAAAATATTCGTTCAGAAAATCTTTGTTTACATTTATATGACGTTAAAATTATCATATCACTGACTCCCGCTGGAAAACCCCTTTAAACGCAAAACAGCAGACTATAACACAAGCAAAATAATGCATCGTGCAGAAAATTTCATTTATTTCGGCGACGATTAATGGCAACTGACTTCCACTTGATTGTCGCTTTAACTGCAAAAAATAAGACTATCAAGCAAACCAGAACACAAAAACAAAATGGTCCTCATTCAGGATATTTACATTTTGAGTTAAATTGAACAAAATGACTTTTATCTGAATGTCCTTTTAACTGCGAGAATTCAGACTATTACAGAAGCAAAAAAAAAAAATTCTTCGTTCAGAAGATCGTTGTTTACAATTTATATAACCTTAAAATGGCCCCATTGACTTCCGCTTGGATGTCCTTTTAACTAACACCAAAATGAAACTATCCCACATATATATACAAAGAAGCAGATGTTGTTTTTGATCAGAAGATCTTTGTTTACATTTTATATGACGTTGAAATTATCAAATTTGTTTCCGCTTTGATGTCCATTTAACTAAGCAAAATCAGGCTATCACACAAGGCAACACAAACACGCACACTAAAAAAAATATTCGTTCAGAAAATCTTTGTTTACATTTATATGACTTAAAATTATGTTCTCACTGACTCCCGCTGGAAACCCCTTTAAATGTGAAAAAGCAGACTATAAGATAAGCAAAACAATGCATCTTGCAGATTTTTTTTTTTTTTTTTGGGGGGGGGGTGGGGGGGGGGGGGGGTGGCGACGATTCATGCCCACTGACAATGTAATGATCCTAAAGACTTTTGTTTGATTGTCCCTTTAATTGCAACAAATCAAACTATCAAGCAAACCAACACACAAAAACAAATATTGGTCTTCATTCAGGATATTTTAAATAATCGGGGTAAAAGGAAATAAATGACTTTTAATTGAACTGTGGATTTGCATGAGTAGCATACAAACAGACAGACACACAATTTGGAAATTATTTGATGGTGAAGATTCTAAGTTTTCTTGACTTCCAATTTCAAAGAAGATAAGGGGTCTTGTGGGCGCGCCACTCGTTTTGTCAAAACGTTTTTACAAAACGCGGGGCGCGCCCCGTGTTTTGTAACAAAGTGTGAAATGTTTTGACAAAACACGGGGCGCGCCCCGCGTTTTGTAAAAATGTTTTGACAAAACACGGGGCGCGCCCCGCGTTTTGTAAAATGTTTTACATTTTGACAAAACGCGTTACAACAGGAGGGTCTACACTGTGCTCAAAGCTACTTTGCTAAACCGCGCCGGATCCAGTAAGAGGCTGTTTAGACCGCAACGCGCGATCGGCTCGAGTCTTTTAGACCGCATCAGCGAGGTGTGCTTGTTGAGGACCGTGATATGACATTTCTCTGGTTCTGTTCTTCATCATTCTCTTCTTGCAGTGTTTACTTGTGCGGTAGTAAAAAAAATAATAATTAGTTCAGCTTCTGCACGCACACCTTCATTTCACTTTTTCAGTCCTTGAGCAGCAGAGAGGTTCGAACTCTTTTAATCCCAAGCCCCATGGTGAATTCTGTGTAAAAATTTGACTTTATGAGACCTTTTTTTCTTCTTTTTACGAAATAACTACACGTTGTAAACTGCAGACAACAGAGAAATAATCAATGTTTATGAGGTCAATTTGTTCGTTTCCGTTTGCCAGCGAAGCCGGATTCAGTCGTCGGAACAGCTTGTTAGTGCTGACCGGCCTGCACGTGCTGACACTGCTGAGCACCATGCTGCTGATGCCACGGACACACTTCGCGTGGAGCGACGTGCCCAAGAAGACAGTGGACATCAAGCCCTTGAAAAACGGCGACGCCGCGGATACGGAACCACTCAACGAACACCGTAAAGGTAGTGGCGAATAACGAGTGTTTTTTTGGTCCAGAGGTGGTAAGAAATACTATAAATCATTGGGTGTGATCTTGGTTGTGGTCCTCTCACACTGATCAAGCTATATGTTTTGACATGTGCAAGTTATCCAGAGAGGGTAAATATGGCGAATGCAATTGTTTTGAGCGTTGTAGCACCGTTAGTTGTGTGGTCCATATCAGGAGCCGGTCCAAATGGGTAGCGCCGTGTACTGTATGGCAGCTCGCTTTCCCCGGGGAGAAAACAGCCCGAATCTCACAGGACTATATATGAATCTTATTCTTATCCTTATCCTTATATTAGGCAACCCTCCCCTATATATGTAGCGCGAACCACACACTTTTTGAAAGCTCTCCAGGCTTTGCGATATGACGTCACGAAACACTTTCAACAACTTGAAGGAATGACATTACAACACAACATCTAACTTACAGCATTACGACGTCAACTTTCAAGAATTTATTTTGTGTGAATGTTACGACCTCGGTCATAAAACGACATAGCAACATCCCAAATGAATGTCTGCTCTCGATTTTGCTTGCTTTTTATGTCGAATTTTCTTTTGGACTAGTTTGGGTATGACATTCACTTATAATGTACGTTCTGTTGCGATTTTGGTCTTAAAAAGACAGATCAACTGATCAATTAAATGACAGTTTCTTCTTCTTTTTGAAGGTGTTTCTTCTTCTCGTGCTTCTCTCTGTATCTTCTTCTTCTTGACATTATTTTTGTTTCGTCAACAGAAGGAAGCCCAACGCACTTATCAAACGACAAATTTCTAAACAACAACGGCATTGTGAATATAGCAGAGCACAAGAAGTACATGCCCACATTGAGAGAGTGCGTGCTATCCACGATGTACATCTTTGAAGTAGCGTGGATAGCGCTGTTACAACTCCGGTTCTCCTACTTCCTCGTCTCCATCAACCCGTGGCTTACACACCGTCTTCACACTGAGCAGCAAGGTTGTGTATTTCTCATCAGAATACAAACAAATACTGCTTGAATGATTGAATAAATCATTGGTTTTAACTTATCGTACCTTACCTTACTTTACCTTACCTGTACCTGCACTCACTCAGCAGCAAGGTTGTGTATTTGTGATCAAAATACAAACAAATACAGCTTGAATGCTTAAAGAAATTATTGGTTTTACCTTACTTTACCTTACATTACCTTACCTTACTTTATTTTACCTTATCGTAATTCACACTGAGCAGCAAGTTTGTGTATTTGTTATCAAAATACAGATAAATACTGTTTGAATGATGAACAAAATCATTGGTGTTACCTTACTTTACCTAACCATACCTTACCTTATCTTGCCTTACCTTGCTTCACACTGAGCAGCAAGTTTGTGTATTTGTTATCAAAATACAGATAAATACTGTTTGAATGATGAACAAAATCATTGGTGTTACCTTACTTTACCTAACCATACCTTACCTTATCTTGCCTTACCTTGCTTCACACTGAGCAGCAAGGTTGGACATTTCTTCTCAAAATATAAAACAAATACAGCTTGAATGCTGAAATGGATTTATTTGTTTTAACTACTCTTTGCATACAAAGTATCCCCAAGGGTCTATATAAAACGTTCAAAATCTAAAAGTAACAATTGAACTGTTGATATGTGTGCGGAATTGAAGATTTTTTTATTTTTTATGAATGCACAAGAAAATAACAAATCCCAAAGACGAGATGTTTGAACTGTTCAATGTTAAAAGGTAGACTGTGTAAAACGTGTTCTCAATATTTGCTTTTAGGTTATTTCAAGCGTTAACGATTATATGTGAAATGTTGCAGTGAGTCACTTCACGAACGTGTCGATGTATTCCATGATGTGCGGACTTCTGGTATCCCTCCTCTCAGGGGCCATCTTTGATTTTTTCAAACACATCTTTGCAAGTGAGTTTGTTGTGCCCTCTGCAGAAGAGTTTTTAGTTTTTTTAGTTTTTTTAAAAATTGTTTATGATGTACAGTCTCCTCTTCATTATTGTTGTCTCTGTTTCTTCGCGAGTGACTTCCTGTCGTTGTTGAAACTTTTGTTTCGTTGGCTGTTTCGTCTCGTTTTGTGTTGTCACAGTTTATTTTAATTTTACAATAAAGTCAATATGATGGATGTTACGTACGTGAATATCCTCCTGGTTTTTCCCCGAGAAGCATGTGTCATAAAACTGTCTGATTTTTGATGAGAGAGAGAGAGAGAGAGAGAGAGAGAGAGAGAGAGAGAGAGAGAGAGAGAGAGAGAGAGAGAGAGAGAGAGAGAGAGAGAGAACATACAGATAGGCAGACACACAGACACAGAATCAGAGAAATAGAGACAGAGAAACAGACAGAGAGAGAGAAACAGAGACAGAGAGACAGACATAGACAGCAAGAGAAACAGAACTTGATTCAACTGATAGTGTAATCATAACAGCGTTGCTGCAATGTGAAATACACATGCTTGAAAACTGAACAATGCTTGGAAGCAATCCTATGCCTGCGATGAACTCATGTACGTTTTAGGATTCAGTCATTTATTTTCAGCCTTACCAGTAATTTAAAAAAAAAATCTGTTCATTCATGCTATCATTCCACCAGTAGTATCCCATTTCAGAGCAACCGACGTTGGAAGGACGTCATCTGTATCCTTCAGTAGCCATGTTGTGTATCACGAGCGCTGTTAGTATGCTGATGTCAGTGACAGTGCTGATCCACACCATCCCCTCTCTCTACGCCGCCTTTGTCTTTACAGCCCTGCTCAGGTCGTTTCTCTACAGCGTCGACGCTAACGTCGTCACTCTTATGTAAGTATGGATAGGTTTAAATGTAGAAACTTGGATTGGTTTTACATGTATTGGGACATCTTGAGTGGAGTTTGGTTTTGTTTAGCTAATTGTATGTTAGTAAGTATTACCAAGTACCATTTTTACCTCGAAGAGAAGCTCTCTTTCCACTGTGGCTTCGCCCTCTCTCTCTCTCTCTCTCTCTCTCTCTCTCTCTCGTTCTCTCTCTCTCTCTCTCTCTTTTTCTCTTTCTCTCTCTCTCTTTTCTCTCTCTCTCCTCTCTCTCTGTCTCTGTCTGTCTCTGTCTGTCTGTCTCTCTCTCTCCCTTTTACTCTCTCTCTCTCTCTCTCTCCCTTTCACTCTCTCTCTCTCTCTCTCTCTCGCTTTCTCTCCTTTTCTCTCTTTCTCTCTCTCTCTCTCTTCTCTCTCTCCTCTCTCTCTTGTTCTCTCTGTCTCTCTCTCTTTCTCTGTCTGTCTGTCTGTCTGTCTCCCTCTCTTTTCTCTCTCTCTTGATCTCTCTCCTCTCTCTCTCGTTCTATTTCTCTCTCTCTCTCTCTCTCTCTCTCTCTCTCTCTCTCTCTCTCTCTCTCTCTCTCTCTCTCTCTCTCTCTCTCTCTCTCTCTCTCTCTCTCTCCCATGGGCGAGGGCTGGATGTAAAAAAGCACCTGTTTGCTTATGCCATTACCCTCGTTAATAAAGAATTTGTCATTGTCATTGTCATTCTCTCTCTCTCTCTCTCTCTCTCTCTCTCTCTCTCTCTCTCTCTCTCTCTCTCTCTCTCTCTCTCTCTCTCTCTCTCTCTCTCTCTCTCTTGGCTCTCTCTCTCTCTCTTCTCTCTTCGAATCCGGGGACGGACACGGGTCAACTTTTTGTGCAGACCCAGAGACTGTATCCATGCTCTTGTAAAAATCAAGTCCAAACAAACATGATATCATAAAGTGAGAAAATGTAATTTGCAAAGTTTTCTTTGACAACTTCAGCTTGAGTTTTATTTAGATAATATTACACACATTCATTTTAAAAGGAGCAGTATAAAATATTGGTCAAACATATAGCTCTGAGTCAGATATTGTATTACCTTCTGGCAGAAAGTAATGACTACATATTACGTTGCAAAATCTAATGAACAGTCGATTTAAACTCTTGAGCGGAATAAAGTGTCACATTTTGTGTATTAACATTTAAAGTTGATTCCCCATCTGCTGTGAAAAAGAATATTTGTTGCCAAGGCAATAAACGAAGAATAATCTCTATGAGCTTGTATGTCCGTTTCTGTGTTTTACGCCAGGTTTTCGGTAATATAAATCTTCATCATTGTTCAAAACCTGTGCAAATGGCGTCACGGAGGGAGAGTGCTGTGGTGACAGCACTTCTACGGGTCTTGAGTGGGAGTATGCCGTCCATCCATTTTTAACGTATCCTATACTGACCTCACCTTGAAATTAACGATTTTTTTCAATTGTGATGTCCACACATTCAGGCAACAGCTGTGTATCTAATCAGCACTGTTTGTATAATGCATCTTAATGTATCTATTCTATCGTTCTATCGACCATACTGTTTATGTGGCAGATTTCCACCGGAGTACTTTGGGGCGATGTTCGGTGTGAGTGACTTGGTGGGAGGGGCGGTCAGCACACTGCAGTACGCGCTTGTCCTCTGGCACGAATACGCTGGCTTTGACATTGTGAGTCGCTGATTAGTTGCACATGCAGAGGCATTCACGGGCACAGACACAACAAACACCCCCCCCCCCCCCCCCCCCCCACCGCACTTAAATATACACAAGCCTAATTATCTCTCTTTGTGTCTCTCTCACACACACACACACACACACACACACACACACACACACACACACACACACACACACACACACACACACACACACACAGGTGTTTCTCTGGTTTGGTTTGGTTTTCGTGTTGCACTTTGGTGTGTGTCCTGCTTTTGGGTTTCTGCATTTTTCCTTTTTTGTTAAAGCACAAGTTTACCCTTCGCACGGTTGTACGGTGCCCTCTGATGGTAACTAATGGCTCGCATCTTTACAGTTTCCGCCAGCACAGTAGATTTCACCTACACGACCGGAACGTCAGGCACAATAACCATGCAGTTCACTCGCTTAAACCCATTGGCTGACAAACTTGCTGGCATGAACAATTCTTAAACCCGTACGATCCCTCGTGTGTTGTATCATTCATGGGAGATCTATGAAGGTTCTCGGTTGGCCGTTTTCCGTTCCCAGTTCGCCGTATGTTCTCAATGGAAATCACCACCAATGTCGTTTCGCGGTATGAGGGAAATACAATTTGTGGGCTCATGTTCCTCTCACTGACAGAGTGCTTCCTCTCGCAGGGTTCGTACAGGTCATGGAAAACCTGGAAAGTCATGGAATTTGATTTGTAATTTTCCAGGCCTGGAAAGTCATGGAATTTCAATTCAAGTCATGGAAAGTCATGGAATTTTAAAAAAATAAGAAAGAAAAAAGATTAACCTATATAGCTATTCTGATGGACACGTGGGGGAATTCGGGGGCTGTGATTGGATCGTCTCACACATCCCTTTTCCGATCATCAAAGCATAACGCTACGAAAGTCGGCCATTTTTGCCGATATCCAAACGATATCGGCAAAAACAAAGACGCATGGTTCCGGTTTCTTCCACGTGTATAAAGTACACGCATACCTCGCCAGGTTTGTTCCTGTGACTAGTCGACAGACGATGCCATTTGCTTTGTGTGTGTTTTTGTTGTTGCTTACTGTACATGACATACATTACGTGTAAAATCCAGTTCTTTAACAGGCAACAAACCTTGCACATTTCCAGAAGCTGCAATCTGAAGAGACCTATCTCTGATTCTAGCAGACGATCTCTCCAATGTTTAACACAAAATCAGCAAACTCTCCTGTCACATAGAACGTCCATTGTATAGTGCAATGTTGAAATGAAGTTACCGGTCTGAAACATTTCGTCGTTTCTTCTGAGACAATCCTTGTTCTCTTATCATCTACAGATTTACCGCAGTCTTCACCACGCGAATTCCCAACAGAAGTCAGACTTTCGAACATACAATCTACGTAGGCAAGCATGATACGTCATGACGTCATATGATTCCTAACATATTGACGTAATGCTAAGCATCCGGTTATCTCGAGTTTTCTCCGTAATACATGTCCGTGGGTTTTTCAATGTTCGGTTATTTCCGTGGCTTCATGCGGAAAGGGAACCGTCGTCTGCAATCAACGACATGGACCATTCTGGTACTTGTTGCCGACAAAAACATGATTTTAACATAGAATTTAATGTCAGAATAGCTATATAAACACTATTGTGTTTTCATCGTAGCAATAGGGTCCGATATTTAGACTCGAACAAGTATAATGCGACTCGTCTTCGACTCGTCGGCATTATACTTGTCTCGTCTAAATATCGGGCCCTATTGCTACGCTGAAAACACAATAGCTGTTATTAGCACGCCAGCGGCTATTTTCGTCGCCCAGCAAACATTACCGATAATCTGACTGCGTTGCAAATGCTTGACATGTTTGTCGAAGAGACACTGCGTAGAAACTGACTCAAATCAACTTATCAAGTTCAGTGCAAAGCAAGCCAGTGTCAAAACTGGCAGTGACAAGACGTAAAAAGTTTGCGTGTTCGGAAATGGCGACCTGTGGATCTAGTCATGGGAAATGTTATTGAGGCTCATCATGGAAAGTCATGGAAAAGTCATGGAATTTGTTTTCTAAAAACCAGTGGGGACCCTGTCTCGGCAAAACACACCTTTTCAATAGACGAATTCCGAAAGTTACTCCATCGCGTTTGTATGGGTTGTGGGAGAGTGACCTTTTCTTGGAAAACTTCGTACAAATATTGGAGGGGCCAATCAATAGCGATGGGAGTGATAGAAGGAAACATGTGGAATTGGCCCCTCCAATGTTTGTACGAGGTTTTACAAGAAAAGGTCACTCTTCCACAATCCATACAAACCCGACGGAGTTATTTTCGAAAATCGTCTCTTCGGCAAAACACCACTTCTCGTCAGCTACCTTTCACAGTTAACTCCACGGTGGCAACCGTCCCTATCCTTCAAAGGAAAGATGCACGGGACAGCAACATTGACATCAAGTGGTCGCATGCAATACATCGCCTGGTGTAGTAGCAGCAAGCCGCGAGATTGATTCAATCTGGAAAGAAGTTGGACATTGATACAGTCACTGAATCAAAACGTACCAACGAATTTGATTCCAAGCTGAACTACAATCCCATAGTCCGGACTGGGTCAAAGAATGTATTACCAAAATGTCAATGAAATTGATTGAAAAATGCGGTCACCACACTGCTGTCTCAATTTCGTTTAAAAGCCGGATGTAACGTCATCACAGACATTTTTCGAGACAAATTGGAGAAACGTCTAGGGATACCATCTGGAAGAATTCACGTGTACAGTTTCATGAACATCTGTATGCTAGTTTTCTAGGAATCGCTCCACACACACACACACACACACACACACAACACACACACATACACACACACGCTAGAGCTGCAAAAAGGGTAGGTATGAGATAAGCAGTTAACTCACTTTGGGGATAACCTCATATTCAACGTGTCATTTACAGTATAATATTATGTACAACAACCGGGAAAGGCATGCGATACGCTGAACAACCTATTCTTTTGTAAAAGTAGTATGCAAGAATTTGTTTTAGATAGATTTTGTAAACTAAAACTGTAGTCGTACTACATTATAACATTATTGGGGCGATGAAATAACTTTAAAAGGGTCACGGGACCGCAATAAACCAAACAACTTGCGAGTGCGGGAAAGTAGCAGAGTCGAATCAAGTGTATTACCCTGAAAGCCTTGGATACTTTTCAGGGTGAAGGACCTTCCTGAGCTTAACCTCCTGCGTGCATCTAGAGAATCGAGGTGCTCGAATTTCTCCTCCTTTCTAAGATCTCCGCGTAGTCAACATAATGCGTGTAGTACCAAAGGAGACGTAAACATGTCAGTGAATCGACCATGGCATACCGAAGAGGGGGGAAGTACCTACAATGAATTGAACATGGTTCGCGTTCAGGAAACTGGCAGATTCGAATTTCCCTTACTTGTGTCAGTGGTACCGTTGAGGACTTACAGAACCAGTATTGCTTGAACTTGTTGAGCTCGCTGTATTTTCTACACGTAGCATTAACAACCGTGTCAATTGACCTTCATTATATAGTTATTGCTTTTTAAATGATGTAGCTGTACACAGCAGGGGAAAACCAACCAACGCGGCACTTCCGCTCTTAGATTATTCTCAAGACAATCAGTTCATGCTGAAAATAAAATTATTTAAGAATTCTAGAAGATTCTTCACAAATATGTTTCAGACGTCTAGTTTGTTTGAAGAGAATAATGTGTAAACGTAAATTATCATAAACAATCATTGGTAACGCTTTAAGACCCTTTGACATGCTGAACAATCTACCCAGCTAGGAATTCACGAAGCAAGCCGAGATGATCTTTCAGTGAAGCCTCTCACACCACTCACACTTCACTTCACTTCTGTTCCAGTGGAGCGTTTCACTTGAGTCATACCGCACGTGCCTCTCCGGTCTGTCTTGTCACGTTGCGACTTTGTCCGTCACTCACACGTGTCTCAGGCAACAACAGAAAAAAGAAGGTCTGGGTCTCTGACCGCTATAGTACCCCAAGGCTCCAGTCTTTTAAAGGCACACTCCTTCCCGTGAAAAAGGTTCAGCTCCCTGTCTCATAATTCTGCCCAGACGTTTGTCATGGGACAAGACCATCACTTCACGTGGACACTGACATACTGAAAATCAACATCCTGACTGCTTCCTGTGCACAGGAAGATTGATTTGATGAATTAATTCACACACATCACTAGTTTCTATTAAGAAATTCATCTAATAAAAATCCCAATCTGCACGGACAGCACCCTGACTGTTGATGTTTGGTACGTGTCCAAGTGGAGGGATGGCCTTTTCTCATGTCAAAGCCTGGCCAGATCTGAGACAGTGAGCCGAGAGTACGAGAAGGACTGTGCCTTTAAGACATACATGTGACGGAAGAGGCGGAAAGAGTGTTGTCAGAGTCTACCGTTAATCAATGCAAGAACAAAAGTGGGCAGGAAATTGCTGTTGTCTGTTTCTTGCTAAAAATTAGTTATTACTGCGGAAGGGATGTGTTCAATGGCTTGGGGAGGTCACTGACTCGTGCGTTTTTAATTATTTGACCAATGAAATAGGACGATTCACCCAGGTTATTCCTCCTTTTCTTTTATTTCTGGTTTCTTCGAGAGATTAGTAACAGCTTAGGAAAGAATAAGAATCAAAAAACAAGAAAGGTAGGTTGTTGGAACGTTTGTTATTGACAAAACAATACATTCACAAATATATCGACCCAACGGTCTTTCAAGGGCACAGACAAACAATTAATAACGAAATTGATAACGTTGGCAGTCTCTTTGTTTTTGGATTTAGGAAAGAATAGTTTCTACCAGTCGGTACGTCTCCGTTGCTCCCGGCAAGGACCATCTTGTATACTATAATACCCAATATTGACGGACTGTGTGATGATATCTTCTGCTATGGTCTGTTGAGACAGTGATATCAAAATCGAGACCGGAGGTCGAGATTTTGATATCACTGTCGAAACAGACCAATAGCAGAAGATATCATCACACAGTCCGTCAATGTTAGATATATTGCTAAATCTCTGGACATTTTGTATTTATTATAAAGAAATTACAAAAGTATTTGTCTCAGTTTTGGCTGTTCCATATCCCTCCCTCTGATTATTATTTCTTTTTGTTCACTCTTTTCTTGTACTTTTCAGTATTTCAAAATGTCTTTTCTTTCAAAAAGTCTTTAGTCACTTGCTCAACTAAATTCTGGGATCATTACATTTTCATATAAATTTGTTTGTTTTTAAATTTAGGTGTTTTTGTTTTTGAAGTGGGGAAGCAATAAAGAGGTCGTCGATATCAAAACTGATATCGACGGAAATGTCGTCGATATCACTTTTGCACTAAGCTCAGTTTTGCCCAATTGACCAATGGAAATCCACGTAACATATGAAATAGCAATAACATCTTATATCAGCGGGAATTTTGGAATCTCGAGAAGGTCGCTACCATTAGATTCTACACGGTAGATTAGTGAACAACGTATTGGTTTGAACAACAATGTAATCAAGTAAATCATAATACAGTAGAAATGGGAATGACAAGTTGGGACACGAACTCATCAAAAGCTTATGATTACGTGACCCAAATATATTCCGCCCTGATATGGCCCTTCGTGGTCGGCTGGGCGTTAAGCAAACAAACAAACCCAAATATATTTGACATTACACGAATAGTATGACATAGCAGCTAGCACTGATATTCTATAAGAAAAAAAATGAAAAAAAGAAAACAATACAAGGAACGTAGTGAAGGGTAGAAACGAGAGAGAGAGAGAGAGTGAGCAAGAACGAAAGAGAGCAAAGGGGCGCAAAGAGATATCAAGGAGACAGTTGCGAGCCATTAAAAAAACTGTTTAAAAAACCCGAAACATTCCTTAGTACCAGGCACGAATAGTGCCAGTTTTTCAATATTTCAGTGTGTTGTTCTCTTTCAAGATCAGACACAACAAATACAAATGATTCTAACAGGGTAATAGTTCACATCGATGGTACAACAGAGATACGTACGATGTCCGATCAATCAGTGACCGAAACAATTCAAACATTCAGAGCCTGTTAAAATAGTCTCTTCGGCGTGCTCTCAAAGGACCTGTGAGGTCTCGGTGACTGAGCTGTCGAGTCCGGCAGTTGTTATCAAGAAGTCTGGAGGCTAAGCTCTTCCCGGCTAAGCTCTTCCCGGTACAGAAAAGCGTGCTATGCAGCACAGCGAAACCACTACCGCGCTGAACAGGCTCGTCAGTTTCACTCCGTTATGCACAAGCGGCGGACTACGGTCATTGTGAAAAAATGCAGTGCGTTCAGTTTCATTCTGTGAGTTCCACAGCTTGACTAAATGTAGTAATTTCGCCATACGCGACTTGTTGTTTTTTGAGAGAGGAAGAGCCGTGGCATAATTATGCGAGATTTGTTTTTTAAACGGAACGTGTACACACACAGTCACACACACGCACATGCGCGAACGCACACACACACACACACACAACGACACACGAACGCACACACGCACAACTGCGCACACAAACACACACACACACACACACACACACACGCACACACACACAACACACACACACACACGCACGCACACACGCACGCACGCACATACACACACACACACACACACACATACACACACACACACACACACACACACACACACACACACTAAAGACGAACTGTTGAAGCAAGTATTTTACATCCCTTCGCCCCTCTCATGTGCACATCTTGGTAATTACGTTAGCTGTTACTAATCTCTTTATCTGAATATTGAAAGAGTATAACATACTGTTGCCGCCCTACTTGCTCTCCCGGTCTTAACTGTATCATTCTTGTTATTTCTGTTTGTACTTTCCACCAGGCCTATGGTAATTGTTGTTAACAAAGTGAACTGACCTTGCAGGTGAACTATGCAATGCTGGTTATAACGGCAGTGACCTTTGTCCACCCCGCTGTCCAGCTGTGTCGAGGTCTCAGGATCGGCAACAGCTATTCGCACGTGCCGCTTACCACTACTGACCCACTTTGCGTAGCGCACGTGGAAACCGTGGCATGACTCTAACTAATGGTAGAGGTGGTGCAACCAAATACTGCATGATATTTAGTAGCATTAGCCCATCCTGAACTCAGGTCAAAATGAGTTCCTTCCCTTCGGGTCTCGTTTATCCATGCCGCAGGATGCCTTTGTTTTCCTTCTCTGGAGAGGAAATCGATTTGTTTTTGTTTAAACATATTTAGAGCTTTTTGTAATGTGTTATTGATATATGCAGACTCGCGATCGTCGATAATGATTTTTCATGGTGTTGTGTAATTTTTAAATTACAAAGGAATTGTTATGTAAGACAGTTTCAAGCGAGCTATCTTTCGCGGATGTATTTACTGTGCAAACAACTCTAAATGTGGCAAAAGTGTCACGTGATAATCAACTTTGTCACGTGATCATAACACAATGGCTACGGAGCGGACGATACTTTTTTAGTAACCAGTTGGGAGTGACTCTGCCACAATATCACGTGTACGGTCTCCTTTCCACAGCAGTCTCAAAATTTGGACTTATTTTGACCTTAGAACGATGTCTTTATCATATATATCTGTGAAGAACAGATCACTGTCGAAGTCAGTCATTCGGAAATCGATTTCGTCTTTTATCAGAAACATTAGCGAAAAACATTCTTGTTTTGACAGATTTCGGCTTTTAGCTCCGCTTCTTTCCCCTTCCTCCGCGTAGTAATTATCCATCCTGTCAGAGAGACTTGAGCGATAGCGTGGACCGATGATTATCAGAATGAGCATTACCCTTGTTTCAATGTGTTAAAGCGGTGCCTTTTTACACCCCCGGTATAGGGGTGTGTATAGGTGTCGGTCGATGTGTTTGTTTGTTTGTTTGTGTGTTTGTGTGTTTGTGTGTTTGTGTTCGCATATAGATCTCAAGAATGAACGGACCGATCGTCACCAAACTTGGTGAACAGGTTCTATACATTCCTGAGACGGTCCTTACAAAAATTGGGACCAGTCAAACACACGGTTAGGGAGTTATTGGTGGATTAAGATTCTACAAGGACTTATAGAGAAACATATTCATGGTCAAAGGGAAATAACCTTCTCAGTTGGTGGCAGTGAGAATGGGTGCAGTGAGAATGGTTATTTCCCTTTGGTCAACGGGGGTGTTTTTCCTACCTCGAAGGAATTTCTTGTTGTGTGTATTTCCAGTCGAGTTGCAAGCGAGTAGGGGTCAACATATATATATGCAAGTGATCATGACGTTCAACACGACTTGCAATTCTCTCTCTTCAGTTTAGAACTTGACTAAAAAGAGAACAGCTTACTGGCGCCCCAGTACTGATGATTGTTATGTAGTTTGAATGTATAAGTCTAAAAAGAAGGGCTATACAGTTTCATGGTAATTCTAAATTACAATGGTCCTAGAAGGACATGCTATTGATCGAGACCATGGACATGACTTCACTTGTGAAATAGACGGCTTTAAACCGTTGTTATTGTTTGTTCATCTGTACGTCCACGTCCATGGATCTTGATTGAGAGTATGACCAAAGAACTGTTATCTTTCTTGACTTCAAAGTCTTTGTCTCATCTTGCAATTTGTTAGACCCTAAAGGATGGCCATTATAAATTGTGTGGCGTTACCAAGAGCGAGAACAGGAAAAGTATCAACTTCGCCTGGGTCCACATGGCCTTATTTCATTTCAGTTCCCTTCTATACATGAACCCAGAAGCGAATAGAAATGTTAGCATTGTGTAGCTTGTATGTGTAGTTTTGTCTTCCACATCAGATGTTTATGCAGTGGCTGTTGCAACTTATTTTACGTTTGTACATGTAATAGAGTTGCTTCTTGTTGATCTTAGTTTTGTTTTATGTAACATCTGCGAGTTTACAGACATTTATTATTCAATTTTTTAATTAACATTAATCAATAGTCAAAAGACATACCATTCTTGTCCACCAAATGTATAACATTGATTTAATTAACCACATATCTACGAATGTCTGTTAACATTTTGATTACGAGCCAGTTGTAACCTTATGAGTCCCTTTTAAGATTTCTTGCCATGAACCCCAAAGATTGTATTGGACATTATGTATTAGCCTAAAACAACAAAGATAAACCAGTATGCTTGCTAACTAGGAACAAACATTTTTGTTCAGCTGATGGCAATGTCGTTATATTCAATGGAAAATAAAAGTATAAAAAAATAAAACTTAAAAGAGGTAATAGTAATCTCAACTTTGTCATCCATAATTGTAAGTGCCTCGTTGATCAAACAGATTCAGCTACATATGTTAACGTATACATGGAGACAGTGTGAAGGTGTACGGGTTTGTTTATGATGATGCCATCTCTTGTCAGTATTGTTGCTGTGTTTTATCAGGTTTATGTACATGTGGGTGTATCATAAATAATGTGTGTGTGTGTGTGTGTGTGTGTGTGTGTGTGTGTGTGTGTGTGTGTGTGTGTGTGTGTGTGTGTGTGTGTGTGCCGGTGTGTGTGCTCGATGTTTCAGTCAGTTGCGCAAACAGCCTTTGAGATACGCTCTAATGTTTACTGTCTTTACATATATAGCCCCAAATTAAAGGGTGTGAAATTGCTTAATACCAAGGACAGAGATAACATAGCGAGTTCGCTCAGTTTAAAATGTTAAGAGCATTTAACCTGATATTGGCATCTCTACCTGCGTTTTCTGTAGCTCATGTATTTGCGGGAAATCCAGAATTATATGTTATAGAGTTTAAAGTTCCATGATATTATTAATGTTAACGTGTCTTTCACATGCATAATATTGCAAAATGTGGAGGCCTGTTTTTCTATAAGCAAATTGTTATTGCGTCATGTTATGTTATGTACCAGTGCCTTTAAAAGATCGAAGACTGCTTGTTGATACTCGTTGATATTTTGAATGCTCCACTTCCAGTTTACAATGTAGGTTTGAATCTTTATTGAACATGAGATGACGAGAGAGAGGTAGAGAAAGCAACACAGACAGACGACAGACAGACAGAGACAGCCAAATAGTCTGTGTTGGTTGCGACTGATTGGAAATCACTGCAGAAGATCGGTCGTATAAACAAAGGATGCCATTTCTGAGTAATACTCATAAACCAATCTTTAAGGAATCGATAATGTCAGAAGAATCTCAGTTTCAGTTTCAATCAATTAAACATGGCCACAAAATTATTGCAACAAATTTCAAACCCAAATTAAAGCATTAATTCACGTGTCATTTAATTAAAACTGTATATGCCAGTTAAGGCCGTTCACTTAACCTTCAGGATCACCTTTTGGATTAAATATTTCATTTACAGGGATCACGTGACCGCCGCTCAAATTAGGGTACCCTAAAAATCGACCAGACAAAAACGGAAGGGCCGAATGAAAAATCGACAAAAAATCACAATAGGCAAAACTTTGCAACTTTGACATACGAGAAGAAAGTCAAACCAATTATCTACTCTGAACAGATTGTTTTGTTTTGCTACCTTGCGTATTTTGCGTGCTATGCTATATCTACTGATGCAGGTGTCGATCGCAAGAGCGGTCAAAAACGGGTCGTTTTGCGGCCATTTTTATGGGTATCATGGCAAAAAGCGCTACATTTTAGCAATTACTTGATGGATTGCTTTGAAACTTTCAGAATATTTTACCAACATACTAGAGATACTTCGTGCGAAAGTGTGGCAGAATTTGTAACATTTATTTGTCTACAAGTACGCATGCAAAGTGATGATTTTGTTGGATGTCAACCTTTAAACGAAATTTTACCGGACGTACGTCTCGTGTGTAGACTTCAGCTCCTGAAAGTTCGGAAGCAATCCATTTGGGCGTTGCTGAAATAAAGCGCTTTTTGTGCTTGTACCCCTCAAAATGGATGCAAAAACCTCGTTTTCTACTGCTCATGCGCTCAACACCTGCATCAGTAAAACGCACACAAGAGATACGCCAGATAGCAAAACAAAACAACCTGTTCTTGATAGATAAATGATTTGGCTTTCTCCTCGTCTGTAAACGTTGGCAAGTTAAGCCTATTCTGAATTTTTGTCGATTTTTTTAATTGGTACATTACGTTTTTGTCAGGTCGATTTTGGGGGTACCCTGACTTCGGCGGCGGTCACGTGATACCTACAACAGAAATCTTTGATCTGAAAAGTGTTCCCGGTAGCCAAGTGAAGGGCCTTTAATGGCATATGAAATTTTAATGAAATGACACGTCAATGAATGTTTAAGTTGGGGTACGAAAATGGGTGCAATAATTTTTTTGCTCAGTTTATGTTTTTGAATTTGCCAGCTTGCATTTCTGTTCTCAGGGAGAAGAAATGTATAGGGCGATGTGTCTCGTCATACAATATTCAATTTTTCCATATTTGCATGAAGGAACAGTCCAATAAAAATCATAAGCTATTGTCCTTCAAAAACAATGTTTGTAACATTGTGTGTGTGTACTCATGTGCGTGTGTGTGTATGTGCATTGGTGTGTGTGTGTGTGTGCATGCAGATGTTTGTTCGTGAGAGAGAGAGTGGGTTTGTGTGTTAGTCAGTCGGGCTCTTTGTGTTTGCGTGTTATCAGATGTGATCGTTTGTGCATACACTCATGTCAATTGTCTGACTCTTGCACAGGCTCACAAAGAATGCTGCAGAAAGTAACCAAGCACGTGTTGTAACTGCACATGCTTCCATACCAGCAACCAGCAGTCTGCTCATGTTAATGGGCACGGATGCTTAAAGACCTTTCACATAAGAATGATGTAATCTATCCCTCAGCTTATAAAATAGAGCAATAAGAAAGTAAAAAAGAAAAAGAAAAAAAAAAAAGAAAGCTACTTTCTCACCCTAGTGTGGTCGTGTAAATGTGTTGTAGGGGCACACCCATTTGGTTGACCTCCCGCTTTATGATTACTATCATGTTTATCAAAGGTGACTTGCCATGTTTCAATTTAGAATGTAAACAGATTTTGTATTGTTTACTCACTACAATCGCTGCTTTTTCCCGGGTCAATGTAAACGATATCCAGTTTTCTTTTTGTTTGCATTTTGTTGTTTTATTTATTTATGTTCTTTTTGTTCCAGAAATAACCACCCATAGTTCTGAACATGTATGTGGGTGTGTGGTTTAGTTCAAGCTGCTGGGATAGTGGTGAACAGACAGAAAGAGAGAGATTTCAAATCAATTAATAAGGTCAAACATTTTCAAAACTGTACATGCAAACCAACAAACACAGAACATTTTGTGATGCTTTTATTTGATTTCACAAGACCATGACAAGGACTCACAAGGGAAGAAAAATATATCTGTGCATTGAGACTCTGGTTTGGAATGTGATCAACAAAATGGAGATAACTTTAAAAGTTTTAAATACTTGTACAGATAACCAAACAAATCCCAAAAGATGTTAAAATGCAAAAAAACTTATTGTAAATGTGACACAAATACGTAACAGACTAAAAGAAAGTCAGATATACTGGGAAAATGGAAAAGATCCAAATAAGATCTGTAAAAATAAAACCTTGCTGTTATCAGAAACCCTGTTGCGTAGCAGTAAAACATGGCAGATTAACTTCAATATAATAAAGAAAACACAAGAGATCAAGCTTAAAAAATTAAAATTAAAATTGCCATGTCTGACTATTCATTTTGATAATTGATTGAATAGCGTAAGTGATAAATGATTATTCAGTTTGAGCCAATAGATTTAAAAGAATACTTTATATACATTTTGACTTTAAGTCATAATTTTGCTAAAAATAATTATGTTCAATGTGTAAACACATTTATTAACAAAAGGGACAATGATTGCACATTTTCCTAAAATAACAACATAAACACTTCATTATCTCAAGTAATGTGTAACATTATACAGGTAAACAGGGCCGGACCAAATGAGTTGTAAGGGGGGGGTTCCTCCTTTTTTGGGGGGGCAAATCAGCGAAGTGGCGAAGCCACAAGCGCGCGCCTGCAAACTTCCGCGCGCGAACTAGGGGGGCCCGGGGGCATGCTCCCCTGGAAAATTTTTGAAAAACGGTTAAAATCTGTGCAATCTGGTGCATTCTGGGCCTTGTTTTGAGGGTTAAGAGCAGCATTGTTTTGGTGCTAAAACTAGTAAAAAAAAAAAAACACTCAAAGCAAGGTACATGCTTTTTCCAGGGGTGGGGTTCCGGAACCCCTGGAACCCCCCCCTGGGTCCGGCCCTGGTAAACACTAGATTTACACACTGAATGCAAAATAATCTAGCCAATTCTGTTAACATATAAGTTAAAGAAAGCACTTGTAGATTTAAAAAAAATACTGAAAGTATGAATCAACTATCAAGTACATGTATAGGTAATACAATTACAAATTTTCTCAAGAAACAATAGTTCCTCTATACTTAACCGCCTTTTGGTGAGCTAAGATAAAGAGCAGATATTAATGAAAAAATACTAAGACTCTGCACCTCACTTTTTTTTTGGGGGGGGGGTAAAATACTTGCATAATATTGATCCTTTATTGTGTTACCAAAAACCAAAGAACCTTTTCTGTGCGAGAAGCAGATGTACTCAAAGTTTTGATATCTTGCTGTCAGAATGAACAATTTTGTTGACCTTTTCTCTTTCTGGTTTGATTTTTCTGAAAATGGAACAGGACTTTTTAGGCCAAACAATTTTAGCACTTGAAGTGCCTCAAAATGCTGCCACACATAGAGTAGCTCCATTAATCCTCTTATCACACACACTGTATACAACATACAGTGACACTATAATAACTTTCAAGAAATACAAATCTGTGGAATACCCTTTTGTAAATGAGATATATTTGGCAATACACATGTGTGCATCATAAATTAACAAGACCAGCCTACCTCCCCTATATTCACAACCAAAAACATTTGGGGCAACAATGGCTGTGCATATAAGTACAATACAATCTAACACAGACTGTTGAGTTGCTGTCCAAACGGTGGGAGATTTATTGCACAAGAAGTAAAACAACAGGGTGTACAAATTGATTCCAATTCCAGTTTTATTAATAAACATTTTAATAATAAAAGACTAAAATGTTACTGATGTTCAAAAGGATTCACACTCTTAACAACGAATAAATGCTAATGCTGGTGATAGTACATCACAAAAATACATTTAAGAGGTACAGACAACCACAAAAACTGAATCCACACAAACAAAAATAGAACTTGTTATAGATCTTGTCACATGAAAACAAAATCTTAATTAGAGTTATGTAGTTTTTGACAGGTAATTGTATGTCGCATTATTGGATTTCAATTTGAAAAAAATCAGAGATCTTGATAAAATTCAAAGAAATGTCTCTGAGGACTGAACAGTGATGAAAAAGATACTGGCAAAACGTATGCAGAAAAATGTTCAACCTTTTAATTTATATGTTCCTTGTATCTTATTTTCCTGTGAGAAAGTTCAATTTATTTTTTAAAACATACTTTTCATAATTAGAATTATCACTGTGTCACTAACACAAACGTAAATAAAAATAAGGATTTGCAGGAGTTAACAAAAGGAGTTAAACTCTGTCCGTTGTAATATCAGCAGAACGCTGTAACCGGTTGTCTTTAGGGGAGTAACAGGGAGGCAACTCAAAGATCAACAAATGAACTGGTGATTAGTTAACTCCCTTCACATGACAAGTTTGAGGAATGTAAAATGCACCAATACCTGAGTTTGCCTCCCACATGACAGAGCAGAGATAACTTTCCAGTTACAACCGCAAAATAGATAAGCCAATTTTCTGCATAATACATTTCACTTAAATTCTCATTCATGGTTTGGGAATGGAGAGACACTTTGTATCTCACAGTTAATTGGTCTCTGCAACTTGTATTTAACATACTCTGGGAAAAGGAACGCTAAAACAATTATCAGTCAAGAAGAATGCTTTTCACTGTTATAAAATATGAACAACAGTCATGTTTAAAAACTGAGGAAAATCCCAGATCAGCTGTTTTAGTTGAAATACAGTGGCTGATCGGCAGTGGAATGGTTTGACATTTTTCGTGCAAGAGAAGAACATAGGAATGCTTGAAACAACGTCACTTTTCAATATTCATCAATATGCCTTGAGATCTTTCTTTTCTCTGAGACAATTCATGCCGGAACAGATTTTGACATGTGTTTGTGTGCATATGTGTGTGTGTGTGTGTGTGTGTGTGAGTGTGTGTGTGCGCGCATGCATTTTTATTTTAAATATCAATCTTTTTCTTTCACCTGGGCATCAGCTCATACTATATGCTTGCCACCCTCAATTTAGTACTTTCATTAATATGTACATTAAACACCTACTCTCATCTTTACGTTCTCACACAACCTCTGTGAATTTTCCAATGTCACCGTGGACAAACAGAACACCGTGTGAATTCTGCAATTATCACAGCCTTGTATTACTTCCCTTCACAACTTGCTCTCTGTTCCCTACAGCCATGCTGCGAAAGTTTGTTTGTTGTACATGGCTTCGGTCTCTCTCTGACTAGTACCAGATTGAGGGTGGCTGGCTAATATTCTTGTTTCAATTTTGCCACACCTGTTAAGCTATATATGCTAGTCACCGGGGTAGCACATTGAAAAATCCTACTAAGGTTCAGAAAATCACCACTAAGCTTTGTCACCTGCTAAATTTGTGTAAGGCTTTTTTATTTAAATAAGTCTACTGGAGTGGAAAAAAAGGTTTGACCTTAAAATACTCTATTGCATTTTAAGTAGACACTACCTGAATTACAGAAGCCAAATTTGTTTCTCCATTCTTAGAATTCCTTTTCCAGACTGCAAGTCATTTCATAACTAAACTTTTCAGCTTGACCCTTTCCTACTAAACACTATACACCCTGAGTTTGATTTTCCTTTCGACTAATACCATTAGTAACGTCTTTCAGTACCATCTCATCCTTAACAAATCTTCCTCACATGATGCCCAGAACAAAACCATTTCCACAATCCTAAAGATTTACATCTACTGCTGTGACATCAGCTGCTGCCTCATCTGTGTTGGAAGCAGACGCATGAACTCGAGGCGGGTCTTGGGGTCAAGGTTGCCCAGCTCGACGGAGAGGGCGTAGTAGAGGTCGGAGAGGGCAAGGTTGGGGCTGAGGGAGCTCCAGTTGATGCGGCCGTCCATGTAACTCAGCAACTCCTGCAGCACCTGGCGCTCCTCTGCCTCTGTCAGCTGGGGGCAACATTGGAGAGTGTTCAGTAAAGGTGGGTCTGTGTGATTACATGTTTTGGAAGTGTAAAACTTAGTGAGAGTCACATGCCATGAGAATCACATGCCATATTTGACTGAGAAATTAAACTGAAGTCAGGCTAAAGAGGTGCCTCAGTTGTATATGAATATATATATACATATATTTGTTTTTACATTTTATTCACATAAACACTGATCTTACTAAAAGCAGACAATGACAAGTATAATGAAATTAACAAGTGAATTTCTTAATTCCCTCTTTTCTCCTCCCCCTACATGCATCCCTCCCACCAAACAGCTGACATGCCCAACCCAACCCAACCTAACCTGCCCTGCCTAAGAGGCTGTTTAATTCTACGAGCTTCCAAGTCTGAGAATATAAAGTCTGCAGCAAGCTGCTACCTTTTCTGGTCATTTTAGTACAACTTCTTTCCTTCACATTTTCATTATTACACCAATCAGCCTTTTTGATGTTGTTTATTGTTGTATTGTATTTCAAAAAAGTGTATGTGTGTATGAATGTATATGCACACCAGGACAATTACCAATGGCTGTAATGCTATATGGCATAATAAATCCTGTTCTACTGTTCTCTTGTTCATACAAGTTTTGTTTAACTGGCTGGAAATACTCAAATCCACATGACACAGTTCACAATCACAGACCAAAGAGCACCCTCACCTCCATGACCTTGGCCTCCTCACTCTCCACGTCGTTGACCTCCTCAGGCACGTCACTCTCTGCTCCAGCCTTGCTCTGCAGCTGCTCGCATCGAGCGCTCACCTCAGCGTCATCAGGCTTGGCCTCTGTGCTGGGGGTGAGCGTAAAGTCGAGCAGCGCAGCCTCTTTAGCGTCGTTGGACCCCACGTACATGTCGTTCTTCACGACAACACACTTCACGCTGGGGTGGTAGCCATCAGCACCTACTGTCACCTGGTAGCTGCCGTCGCTCAGCAAGCGGTAGTAGTCACCGCCCTGCACTGTGGAACAGAATAGTATGCAGTGAAAAAAAGAGAACAGTTTGTTGTTCAATGTTGGAACGTTTAATTATTGACAAGACAATACGTTACCTTCACAGACATATCGACCCAGCTGTTTTTTAAGTGGACAGACGAACACTATTTAGACAACATTTATTTTGACAAAATGTTCAGCGGCTTGCAGTTTTGGGATTATTAGTAGGCAGTGAGTTGAAAGTCCTCTGTGTTTAGTAGGGGCAAAGGAATAGAAATACAAAGAAGCATGCTAAGACATGTGGCTAAAGACAGAAGTAAAGTGGAATTGTCCTGCGTTTCAGAAGGGGCAAAGGAGTAGAAATACAAAGAAGCATGCTGAGACATGTGGCTAAAGACAGAAGTAAAGTGGAATTGTCCTGCGTTTCAGAAGGGGCAAAGGAGTAGAAATACAAAGAAGCATGCTGAGACATGTGGCTAAAGACAGAAGTAAAGTGGAATTGTCCTGCGTTTCAGAAGGGGCAAAGGAGTAGAAATACAAAGAAGCATGCTAAGACATGTGGCTAAAGACAGAAGTAAAGTGGAATTGTCCTGCGTTTCAGTAGGGGCAAAGGAATAGAAATACAAAGAAGCATGCTAAGACATGTGGCTAAAGACAGAAGTAAAGTGGAATTGTCCTGCGTTTCAGAAGGGGCAAAGGAGTAGAAATACAAAGAAGCATGCTGAGACATGTGGCTAAAGACAGAAGTAAAGTGGAATTGTCCTGCGTTTCAGAAGGGGCAAAGGAGTAGAAATACAAAGAAGCATGCTGAGACATGTGGCTAAAGACAGAAGTAAAGTGGAATTGTCCTGCGTTTCAGAAGGGGCAAAGGAGTAGAAATACAAAGAAGCATGCTGAGACATGTGCCTGTACACAGAAGTAAAGTGGAACCTTTTCACAGAGCACTGTGACAGAAAGTCTGCCATGCTGAGATTTTGCCAACAATCACATTATTAGCTAGTTGGGAATTACAAATTTGAAAATGATCAGGATTTACATGTTTGTTCCTCAAATCAAGCAAAATATCCCAATTATCCAGTTCATAAGAAGATTAACTCTAACCGTAGCCATGAGATAAAATGTGTCACTTTTTACTTATTTGTTTTTTATAGTTCTCACTCTCCCCTTCTTCACGGTTGGACATTCAGACATTAATCTGTTCACTGTCTCATCTTCATTTCATGATAGGATGATTGTTTTAATCAAGAGTGAAAACATGCAGGTGTGTGCAACAAAAATACCAATCTGCACATTTATGTAAACCCTGTATCCTGAACACATCCATCCTGAAATCAAAACATCATAAACAAAGCAATCAATAAATCTAAGATAAGTACGGTTTCGTTTTACAACTTACAGGACAGAACGTCGTGGTCGACGAGATCGCCTGTGGAAAAGTCTGTCACCTTGACCTCAGCATTAGCCACAGGTTCTCCGGCACTGTTGCTGACCACTCCCTTGATACCAATGTGAGTCTGGAACACACCACAGCACACGGTTACCACACTTATCTCATAGGAGTGTCCATCTGCATTAATGGAGTCTTGTTTCAGCCAAAATTAAGTCTGGCCCAGTCCAGCAGCTTGGCAAAACACAGGCAGAGAACCACTCAAGGGAACATTAGATGCAGACACAGAGACACATACTGCCAATACACACATACTGAATAGCTAAATGAGGAAGTAGCTAGGTAACAAATTAGAACACATGTACTACATCAAAACAACAACAAAACACAACAGCAACCAGTGTTGGTAAATTCTTCATCAAATTTCAGTTGCGGACTTGTTCAGGATGGGAATGACAAGTAAGGAATGAGGGCATGTAATGTACATTTACTACATCAGTTTAAAAAAAGTCTGACCCACATAAAAAGCAAAAAAGAATATAAAATTAAGGCTTGAGTTGAGCTAGTTCACTTGAAAAGCATGCCTGAAAATTGGACAGGAGAGGGGTAGGGGTGGGGGGAGGGGAGGTTACGGCATTATCATGCCACACCTTGATTAAAAATTCTGGCTGCACCTGTATATCTTCACTCAAGTTTTAAATAATGTCTCATTCTTTCACATTTAAAAAATACATGCTACACACTGAAAAAAAAAACCACAAAAAGTAAAGAAAATCAGGGCAAAGCAAAGAAAGAACCAAAAGAAACATATATAAAAAAAAATTAAAAATTAAAAAACACAGAAAATGTAAACTTTCAAAATTTTACATCATGGCACACACACAAAATTCTGCAGGACAATGACTCATATCCTGTATCCGCAAACCCAACCCTATCTTTTTAGTTTCAAAATGCAAAGTGGATAGAAGAAACAAGAGTGTGATGACTTCATGTAAAGATAAGGAAAGATGACACATAATGTGACTACATGTCAGGCCAGCATCAACTAAAAAGCAAATAAACAAACAAGAAGGGCAAAGCCCATACGACTCACATGCTTTACACATTTTTCCTACCAAAATACATGTGACCTTGACCCAAGGTCAAGGTCATCCAAGGTCATGCAACACAAAGCTGTTAATTCAAGACATAGGAAGTACAATGGTGCTTATTGGCTCTTTCTACCATGAGATATGGTCACTTTTAGTGGTTCACTACCTTATTTTGGTCACATTTCATAAGGGTCAAAGTGACCTTGACCTTGATCATATGTGACCAAATGTGTCTCATGATGAAAGCATAACATGTGCCCCACATAATTTTTAAGTTTGAAACAGTTATCTTCCATAGTTCAGGGTCAAGGTCACATCAAAATATGTATACAATCCAACTTTGAAGAGCTCCTGTGACCTTGACCTTGAAGCAAGGTAAACCAAACTGGTATCAAAAGATGGGGCTTACTTTGCCCTATATATCATATATAGGTGAGGTATTGAATCTCAAAAACTTCAGAGAAAATGTGAAAAATGTGAAAAATAGCTGTTTTTTAGGCAACATTTATGGCCCCTGCGACCTTGACCTTGAAGCAAGGTCAAGATGCTATGTATGTTTTTTGGGGCCTTGTCATCATACACCATCTTGCCAAATTTGGTACTGATAGACTGAATAGTGTCCAAGAAATAGCCAACGTTAAAGTTTTCCGGACGGACGGACGGACGGACGGACGACTCGGGTGAGTACATAGACTCACTTTTGCTTCGCATGTGAGTCAAAAAGGAAAAGGCAAAAGAAGGCTGTATGAACAGAATATCTCAGTCATAATTTGTTGCTGCCCTATATATTTGTCTCACACACACACACACACACACACACACTAAAAAAAAAGAACAGAAAGAGAAAGCAAAGTAAGACCCTCATGACAAGTCACAGAAAAGGGAGGAGGAACAAAACCGCCTCTGAACTCCTCCGGGACAAAAAAAGCTTGTCAGTTCCAATTATCTTAAATACCCTTCACCAAGCAAAAAACACATAAATCAATGGCATAAATTCACCACACTCGCAGCAAAGCTATCAAATCAAAATGCATCGCATAATTTCATAACAAGACCCACTGGTTTTCCATTACCTACCTCTCCGCTCATCCTGCTGTAAACAATTAGAAAGTTTTCATTTACATGGCGTTCCTTGTTAAACACACAGTCCTCCACGTGCAAACATTTTGACTCACCATCTCAGATCTAGCCAGGCTTTTGCATGGGATAAGACCATCCCTCCACTTGGACATATACACAGAATCCACAACATGCCTGCATGCGTTCTGAGCAAAGTGGAATTCTTTTTATTGATCAATTTCTGATCAGACACTTTGTCACTAGAACCCTCACTTCAACTCAAATTTGTGTGCGAAACTTTGTTACTGGAACACTTACTTTACCTCAAATTTGTGTGCGAAACTTTGTTACTGGAACACTTACTTTACCATAATTTGTGTGCGAAACTTTGTGACTGAAACACTTACTTTACCTCAAATTTAAATGTGCGAAACTTTGTCACTGGAACCCTCATTTTACCTCAAATTTTATGTGCGAAACTTTGTCACTGAAACCCTCACTTTACCTCAAATTTTATGTGCGAAACTTTGTCACTGAAACCCTCACTTTACCTCAAATTTTATGTGCGAAACTTTGTCACTGGAACCCTCACTTTACCTCAAATTTTATGTGCGAAACTTTGTCACTGGAACCCTCACTTTACCTCAAATTATGTGCGAAACTTTGTCACTGGAACCCTCACTTTAAACTCAAATTCTTTTGCGAAACTTTTTCACTGGAAGTGGAACCCTCACTTTAACTCAGAAACTTTGTCAGTGAAACCCTCGTTTAACTTTGACGGGGAATGGCACATCTCCATACCTGCAGCATGAAGTTGAGGAGGGCGACAGCGTTGTCCTGCCAGTAGGACTCCAGACGGTCTTCAGGGGGGAACTTGTCACAGCCCAGCTCCAGCGTGATCTCAAAGCAGTTGGTCTCCAGGTAGTTGTAGTCCTGCATTCCTGTTCACAAATAGGACAGAGATGGTCACAACTACGCAGTCAACAGAAACTCGAAAATTTTTAATTAAATTTTCATTTGATTAATATACTTACCCGAGTCACATATTAGCATTGACGCAGTCGAGATGCTAGGTTGACTGAAAAACGCTATCCCGTCTATAGTATAAGGGAAGCAACCCAAGCAAAAAAGTAGCAAGCTTGCTACCCTGGGTTGCCTCCCGTAGCGTGCATCACGCCACAGATCTCGTACCCGATACGAGACACCCTCATTCGACTTCTAGAATACAAAGAAACTAAAAGCGGGGAAGGTGGGAGGGAATTACCTATGTGACTCGGGTAAGTATATTAATCAAATGAAAATTTAATTAAAAATTTTCGATTAAATTACATATTCTTACTCCGAGTCACATATTAGCAGATAACTCCAACAAGGTGGTGGGTAAGATCAAAAAGTTCAAACTCACTCTAAAGTTCTGGAGAGACAAAAGCCAGCTGCCGCCAAGGAAGGAATAGGCCGAGACCCATCCTGACAGAGGGCAGCAATGTCTGCAGAACCTGATAAGACAAAATCCTAGCGCCAGAAGCTGTGCGCAGGACATCATCCAAACCCCATAGGCCAAAAAGGCCAAGGAGGAGGCCCAGGCCCTGGAATGAGCTCGGGCCGAGCCGAGGGAAAGATAGCATAAGCTATGACAAGGCGGAGGGCAAGAAAATCCCTTGCCAAGAAACTGGCCCACTGCCAAAAGTCAGGAAAGGATCCCGTGAGAAAGCAACCACTGACTCACTCTAAACCCTTGCCAGGAACTGGCCCACTGCCAAAGGACAGAAACGGACCGAGAACCACCCTGATTGACAGCCGAGATGTCTCTCAGGCAAGAAATGCGAAAGACGACCTCAGAGAGCCAGTAAGCTGTGCCCAGCACTTCTTCCAATCTTCTGAACCGTAAAACAGTCCGGAAAAGGACCCCAGTCTTGGATAAACCCGACCAAGTAGAGGGAAGGACAAGCTGCCCCCCCCCCCCCCCCCCTTAAATGGAAGGAAATGCTAATGGCCTGGAAAAGATCCGTGCGTAAGGTTGCCGGCTAAGCCCTGAAAAGGACCGACCCTCACGGAGACCATAAGGCAACCATGCCAAAGTAAGAAAACTTTGGGATGGAGTGAGGCCCAAAAGGCCGTTGAGAGAACAGTCAGCTCCGGAAGAGTGACCAAACTCCAAACCGGAAAGAGAGAGACGCCTGAGTATCAAGTACCAGGGTCCAACTCAATGAGCAAAACTCAAGGGAGACGGTCACCGGTCGTCCCCTGCCCATCCCTGCGAAAGCAGAGAGAGGGGTAAAAAAGGGGACGAAGCGACCTAAGGTAGTGCATAAGCACCGCAAATGCGGACCCGCAGTGGCCAAATCCTAATGTGACCGGAGACCGGAAACAAAATGACAAAAGCCAGCGTGATCGCAGAGCAGACTGCTTGTAGGTAATTGAAAATGAATAAAAAAACCCGAAACAGAAAGGACGAAGCTGGTAAGAAAGACGGAAAACCGTGAAGCGAACCAGCCGTCAGCCTCCCGAGACCAGAGTTCTCAGTAATAGTCATAGTTGCAAGTGAAAAAGGGGTGACCAGGCCGGAAGCCCAACCCAGCAGAAATCGTCCCAACTCACATCATGCAAGCATGATGGAGAAGAGGAAGAGACGAAATCCGCAGTCACAAGAACCAATTGCCAAAGTCGCAACACGACAGGCAGGAGACTATAACACAGGCTAAGGCCGAGAGCCTTGCTGCCCGTAGGCCGGCCATTGCACCAAAGTACTCAAAGTACACAGGCACAGTAAGAAACCAAAAGTTTCGGCCGCCGAAAAAGATGCTGGCCTAGAGGCCAGCACCGAGAAAACTGGAACATTAGCTAGACCTCTGCCCAAAAAGGGGAGGAGTAGCCAAAAAACCTGAGAAAAGTGACAAGCCAAGAATGACTTCTCAAACATGCAATGCCCAGACAATGCACCCTCAGGAAAATCTGAATGTTACTTCCGAGGCCAACTCAAGTGAACCTTAAGTTTGGACGAAACACCAGAACGCGTCTGATCGCTAGAGAAAGACAAAGTCAGACTCGGCGAAAGACAAACCTGGACCGAGTCCAGAAGCTCGTGGCAAGAGAAAACGGGGAAGCCCAAAGGCAGAAACCCCCTTTTAAACGGAAATCGACCTCTCAGCACCCATACGCTGGGAAAGAGAAAGAATGTCGAAGCCCGAAGCCACAAGCACAAGGAAAGCAACAACCACCACCTCCAACGGATGAAATGGCTGTTGCTCCCGCCGAGGCTAAAACCCCGAAGCCCTAAGGCCGGCTGTTGTTTCAAAAACCCAGCGTACCTATGACGGCTGTGAAAGAAACAATCTCACCTGAGCTGAGGACGTAGGCCGCTTAGGCTGAGTCCGCTTAGGTATAGCCTGCTTAGGAGCGGCCTGCTTTTGCTGCTTTCAAATTGAAGCTCAAAAGAAGGGAACCGCTGTTCTCCGTTGGTCTCAATCCCCTGCTTCTGGCATGAGAGGCCAGGCTGCCGGAGAGAGACCGTCCACCAAGGATGACGAACTGAGAATGTTCCTTGTCGACTCCTCAGAAAACCGGGAGTGGGCAAGAAACAAGTCCCTTCCGCACGAGACCGCATGGAAATAGTGCAGAGAGGACAGCCTCATCTGTGCCTCGTTCACCCTTGTAAGTGTGGAGAGGAGTGAGACACTTCCTCCGCGTCCTGCCCTTTACTAAGGGGAAAGGGCGCCAAGGAATCTGCCAGAGCGCGAGAAAGCGCCCGCAGGAGAGTCTCGGAAATGGAACTGAGTTCCAAAAGTTGTCAGCCCCCTTCCTCAGAGAATAGGAGATTCTGCCCATAGAGCGGCAGAACCGAATCCTTCCTCAACGGCTTCGTAAGAAGCGAAAGAAGATCCGGCGTGACCGGAAACGGTGCACGCGGACGGGGAAAGGCCAACAGGCGGCTACGAGACGACCCTGGCCAAGGCAACTTCCTCTGGTCCGCTAAGGGCACGAAGGAGGAAGCCTGCGCAGGAGCGGCAAGGCATTCCGATGCCGGCTCCGAAGCTGAACCCTGAGGAACCAGCAACGAAACCGACGCCGGAGGCCACCCCCTGTCAAAGAGGGGGGCTCGGCGAAAAGGCAAAAAGGCGAAAAGCTACAAAGGGCGATTCTTCAAACCAGAAGTAGCTGCTTCCTCTTTGCCAACCGAAGTCCTTCCTGTTGGCAATCGATTGTGCTCATTCCCTAACTGAGGGGAGGATGAGAGGAATCAAAAACCAAGGAAAGTGGGAGAG
The DNA here is from genome assembly GCF_037325665.1 of Littorina saxatilis. Lineage (NCBI taxonomy): Eukaryota > Metazoa > Mollusca > Gastropoda > Littorinimorpha > Littorinidae > Littorina > Littorina saxatilis. Next base: position 58,998,993 of record NC_090246.1, on the reverse strand, counting down.
AGGAGCTAGCGGCCACCACCGGAGTGTGTGGATGCTGCTGTCCCAACAGAGGCAAGAAGCCTGTATGCCCATAGGGCAAGCCTTGTTCGAAATTCACCGGCGACCAAACGGAAGCAGCGGGAACTGAACCGGAAAATCCGGGAGGAGCCGGAAGTGCGGCAGCAACAGCAGCGCTATGCCAAAGCTGGTGCTGAGCCACCTACGAGCTGAAGCTCGGAACCCAAAGGTAGGCCGTAGGCCAGAACCGGAAGTGACAGTAACCTGTGCACTACCCGCTTGACCTACCCTCCTGCCAAGGCCGGAAGCGAAGCTGCCGGAAATGGCTGCCGTGCAAAGGGCAAAGCTCAAACCGGAAAGGGCCATGGGCTGCCCACACACCGATGAACTAACATTTCCAGCCGGAGCCGGAAGAGAAGCTGTCGCGAACGACTGCTTACGTATAGCGCAGCTCAAGCAGGATGGGATCATTATTTGTCCACCTTCCAACGAGGCACTACTTCCGTGAACCGGAAGTGCCGCTGTCGCGTACGACTGCCGACGTAAGGCAAGGCTCGAACCGGACGTGACAGTAGCCTGTGCACTAACCAGTGAACCTACACTTCCGGTCGGAACCGGAAGAACAGCTGTCGCGGGCGACCGCTGTCATAGGACAAGGCTCGAACCAGACGTGACAGTAGTCTGTGCACTAGCAAGTGAACCTCTACTTCCGGCCGGAGCTGGAAGCGGCTGCCGCGAACGACTGCTGACGTAAATTCGGAAGCTGGCCAGAGCCGCCGAAGGCAGCTGCTCCTCGCACACGGACCCGAAGTCCGAAACGCCACCTGAAGGGGACGGCTCATAGCCAAAAGAACCCGACAAATGACGCTGCGAGGGAAGGCCGTAAGCCGAACGCCCATCCTGTTGGCCATCGATGAAACTCGCACCCCTGACTAAGAGGAAGATGAGAGTCACCAACAACCGAAGGCAGCTGAAGAGAGGAGCTAGCGGCCACCACCGAAGTGGGTGGCTGCTGCTGTCCCAACAGAGGCAAAAAGCCTGTATGCCCAGGAGAACCACCGTATTCGAAATTCACCGGCGACACAACGGAAGCAGCGGGAACCGAACCGGAAAAGCCGGGAGGAGCAGGGAGTGCAGACGCAACAGCAGAACTATGCCATAGCTGGTGCTGAGGAGTCTGCAAGCCACAACCCGGAAGCCCTAGGCCGGAACCGGAAGTGACAGATGACTGTGCACGACCCGTTTGACCTACATTTCCTGCCCAGGCAGGAAGAGCAGCTGCCGGAAACGGCTGCTGTAGCAGGGCAAGGCTCAAACCGGAAGGGACCATGGGCTGTCCGCAAACCAGTGAACCAACACTTCCGGCCGGAGCCGGAAGTGAAGCTGCCGCAAGCCCTAGGCCGGAACCGGAAGTGACAGATGACTGTGCACGACCCGTTTGACCTACATTTCCTGCCCAGGCAGGAAGAGCAGCTGCCGGAAACGGCTGCTGTAGCAGGGCAAGGCTCGAACCGGAAGGGACCATGGGCTGTCCGCAAACCAGTGAACCAACACTTCCGGCCGGAGCCGGAAGCGAAGCTGCCGCGAACGGCTGCTTACGTAAAGCGCAGCTCGAACCGGATGGGACCATGGTCTGTCCGCAACCAGTGAACCACCACTTCCGGCCGGAGCCGGAAGGAAGCTGCCGCGAACGACTGCTTACGTAAAGAGCAGCTCGAACCGGAGGGGACCATGGTCTGTCCGCAACCAGTGAACCACCACTTCCGGCCGGAGCCGGAAGGAAGCTGCCGCGAACGACTGCTTACGTAAAGCGCAGCTCGAACCGGAGGGGACCATGGTCTGTCCGCAACCAGTGAACCACTACTTCCGGGAACCGGAAGTGCAGCTGCCGCGGACGGCTGCTGCGAGCACATACCTTGTGTCGACCGTATCCCCCAAAGGGACCTGCTCAGGTGCACTCCCGCAAGCGGAAGCCACCGAGCGCCGGCCGAGAAGAGAAACGCCTCCCTGCACGGACTCCAGAGCCATCACAGAAGCCAGCAGGCTGGACAGGTGATCAGGAACAAAGGAAGCCAACGACCGAGGGTCGCACACCCCCGGGAGGGAGGCAGAGCTGGAAACAGGGTCCGTCCGCGACATTTCTGTACGAACGAGCGTCCGAATTTCTGGAATCAAAGAAGACAAAAGGCTAGCAACAAGAGCGCCAGCCTCCGGCGCAGGTACAGGGGTAGAAACGGCCGTGGTAGCGGCCACACCCGCCGCCCGCGAGCCAGACGAAGTTTCCTCCGGAGCCTAAATAGGCACAGGAAAAACGAAGTTAGTCTTCGGGTCAGAAACGTGAACCGTGGGGTTCCTAGCAGAAGAGGTGGAAGCCGAGGACTTAGGTTTAACAGGGCCTTTGCCCCCAACCTCGGCCTTAGCCGCTCGCTTTTCTCACTATCAGACATGCTGTCACACGAGAAAAACAAACTACTGAAAATACACAAGTCTCTAGGACGTAAAACTTCAGCAGAATAAACTAGCACTAACGTACCAGCTACAAGCAGCTACCAATGCTACTGGTAAACGCTCAAAGTCCGTAGCACGGACCCAAACTAACCAGCAAAAAACACCACGTGTAAGCGAAAAATGGCGACCAAAATGGCGGCCACAGCAACAAACTACTGAGCAAAATTCGTAAGTCCGCGGACGGAAAAATTCTCAGCAGAATGACAATGCAAACAACAACAAAAAGGAACAATCTCACCGCTAGAAACAGCTATGAGCAGACGGGGAGCCGAGGCCGGTAGGTGTCAAGCAGACAGCAAAACCGGCCTAGGAGCGAAATCAAGCACGACCTGTCTCTCTGGCTGAAAGATGTCGAATGAGGGTGTCTCGTATCGGGTACGAGATCTGTGGCGTGATGCACGCTACGGGAGGCAACCCAGGGTAGCAAGCTTGCTACTTTTTTGCTTGGGTTGCTTCCCTTATACTATAGACGGGATAGCGTTTTTCAGTCAACCTAGCATCTCGACTGCGTCAATGCTAATATGTGACTCGGAGTAAGAATATGTAATTTAATGTATGCTAATGGGCGATCCTTAATTGAGGCCGAAGTCGACTTCTCAAAGTCTTTTTACCGAAAACTCAGTACTAATGCTCCATACGACTTAAGCTCCGTGAACCATACTTCGCCAGGTAATTTGAGGCTTAAGGGACAAAATCAAAAGCATATATATGCTTTTATCAGCTGCTGCCAAAAAAATTGAGCCTAATATCGTCATCATCATCCAGCGATGTTGCTAGGATTTATTTTTTCTGCTAATGTGGCGCAATGACCGTGAAATTATTGGCAAGCTTCTGAAGTTTAAGTCAGTCCTTGTTGTATCCTTTGAACCTACTGTGAGAAAAGTTTGTGAGATCTGGCAAAATAACGGCAACGTTTTTTCCTATTTCAAAGAAGTTTCCGCGTTTTCTGACTGCCCCCAGCAAATGCCATCCCTGCATATTAGCTGCTGTACAGCTTATCTCGCTCCTTATCTCCACCCTCGTGTAATTCTAGTTCCTTGACATCACTCGCTGAAAATGATCGACACTAGTTCATTCAAAGCCTGATGAATGTGTATTAAACAGGTCATTAATAAGATTTGACACATCAGTCGAGAGCAGCTGCAATAACTTGCATCTAGACAGATAGGCCTGACTTAGAAAAAAATCTGTTGTTACTCTTAGAATTAAAAACTCACCCATCCTGCTTATCGCAGAAAGATATCCACAGACCCACATGCAGTCATTTGCAACAAACAAAAAACATTTACAAGTGGCAAAGCTGAAAACCTTACCTCTGCCCACAGAGTACCATGCTCCACCGTTTGTGATTCCATCTTTAAAGCTGTCGCCACTCTTGCGGTCACATGGTTTGCGAGTGGGATCGGCCATCTTGGAATGGAAGTAGGAGTATGACTTGGCCAGGTAGCTAGAAAAGAAATGCATGCAATCAGAATGAGTTTATGCATATATGTGCTGGCAGGAGAAAGTGAAGCTGGAAAAAGAAATATATATAACCCATAATCAGTTAACATGTATGATGATGAGGAATTGATACTGACAAAAATCATCAAAGATCGCAATGGAAAATTTCAATAGTAAATTTTCATTTGATTAATATACTTACCCAATTCTCATAAATGCATTGACTTCAATCTCACATGCTAGATGTCGAAAAACTACTGAAATTACCTGCCCTTGCAAGGGTGGTAACCAAGCTAAAAAACAGATGCCATAGCCGTTGCTATGACCGGTCCCACCTGGTTACCCATAACCCACCGCGCACCACGTGAGCGCCGGCATCCGGAATAATCATTCGAGACTTCTCAAAAACCCTTAGGAAATTAAGTAGCGGGGATGGATGGGAGGGTATTAACTATGAGAATTGGGTAAGTATATTAATCAAATGAAAATTTACTATTGAAATTTTCCATTAAATTACATATTCTTACCCCAATTCTCATAAATGCAGATTGCTCCTAAAGGCGGAGGGAACTTACTTATATCCCTGAGAGAACCTGTCTTGCAGAAACTAACGAGGGCAAGGAAATGGCCCCATCAAGTCAAGAGCAGGAGATGTCCAGGAGGTAAAAAATTAATGAACACTCATCAGACCTCCAAAGAGCTGTTGGCAAAACTTCGCCTAGGTGACAGGAACACCACCAGCGAGAGAAGAACCCCAGGCTCTGGACTCCTGAACACCTGTAAAGGAACAGAGGGAGGACTGAACGCCACCCCCCCCTCCCCCCTGTGTTCAATAGGCCACCACTCATAGGACTATCCTATGAAAGTAGCAACACCTCTTGTGAGCGTCAATTAAGAGAAGCCTCTTTCACTTATAGTGTAAAGAGATAAGAACATGAGCTTTTGGCTCTTCGTTCCAATTGACTGAGCGCAGTTAAAAAGGATTTTAAGGCTCTAACCAGACAGTTAGAAAATCCAAATCGCCAGGAGCGAGAATCCTCCCGAGAGGAGGAAATTAAACACCAGAGGAGATTGACCAAGTTTCTGATTCAAGGAAATCTGGCCAAAAAGCCGTGAAAAAAGGGCAGATCTCACCATGGCGAACAGGTAAAGGACCCAGCAAGCCTGTATCGTCTAAAAGACGAGGGCTAGTGAAGTCCAAGTGAGCAGTCAAATTCCGCACATCCTACGTGCGTCGTCGAAAGTCAAGAATGATTATTCCGGATGCCGGCGCTCACGTGGTGCGCGGTGGGTTATGGGTAACCAGGTGGGACCGGTCATAGCAACGGCTATGGCGTCTGTTTTTTTAGCTTGGTTACCACCCTTGCAAGGGCAGGTAATTTCAGTAGTTTTTCGACATCTAGCATGTGAGATTGAAGTCAATGCATTTATGAGAATTGGGGTAAGAATATGTAATTTAATTAATTTGGTGTATGCATAATACTCCAGTGCACGTATAAATTACCATTCAAGAGTTAACTAGTAAAAAATGTAAACATGAAGTCAGAAACTGTGTATGTGTGCTTGCATGTGTGTACGTCACTACGTGTGCATTCACAAATGTAGCTGGCACATGTGCAAGTTATTTGAGAGAGATGCAAACTGTAGAATTCAAATTCTGTTCCAAGTAAATCTTTATTGCTCTCGCATGACCCTCTGCAAATTGTTGGGTCTTAATTATGCCAGAGGTAAACCAAAACTTCCAAATAGGACATGAGAGTATAGTTAGGAAGTACCGTAACCAGAAACCTGCACAACTTACACAAATGTCTTGTCATCAGGGCTGGCAGTGTAGTCCTGGGAGTCCCCAGAGCGAGTTTCATCGTAGGGGTAGTTGGCCACCAAGTCCCCGCCGTGAAGGTTGGAAGACAGCACAAAGCCTATCTCAGCCAGCCATTTCATCACCGCCCGCGTCTCTGGTTGCAACTAATGGCAAGAAAAAACATCTGTCAAGCATAGTAGATCAATGTATTCAATACCATCTGCCCACCTGCCACAGAAGATGCAGTTCTATCTCAGCTACTTTATTTCCTTGCTTATGTTGTTCTAGTTCCAGTTAACTGGAAAGTGAAAACAGCTATTATGCCTAAACAAAAGAAACACTACCTACAAATTGAATGCATGATTATGCAGTTCCATTTCGTCATGATTTCAATGCTGCATATTGTGTTGCTGTGATCTGGCTCCAGCTATAAATGGAAAAGCAAAACCACCTATTATGCCTAATGAACAAAACATTATCTGCAAATCTAGTGATCACGCAGTTCCATTTTGGTTAGTCATTGTGGCATGTGACTCTGGTTACAGCTAAATGGAAAGCAAAAATAAGTTTTATTCTTTGTGCAAACAGATCTTTGTAACCTACACCAAAAGGGAAAATGCAGTTCTGTCTCAGTCAGCCATTTCTCTGCTGCGTGAGGCGTGATTTGTTCAGTCGATCATCATTCTCAACATCATTTATTGGTCTATTGTGTTACTGCCCGTCTCTCTGGTTACATCTAGAAGTAGCAAAGGAAAGTTAGTTATTACACATAGACTAGAGCCATATCTCGTGATTCAGATTGCAGATATTGGTCTTGGCCAGACATAATTTCTAACCGCAAGCATTTTTGGCTTCAAATAATGGGACAAGATAATAGTATATTTATTATGGTTGAAAAACAAAAGAATTCTGTACTCACTGATACAAGGACAGCACAATAATACTAATTTTCACTTACAAAAGCTGCATCAAGGAAACAAAAACAAAGGACAACAAAAAGCAAAAGCAACACTGACGGAAGGAACACGGACAAGGTTGGAAAAGAAGATGGAGGGAAACACAAAAGGGAAGGAACCCTGGCAACAGAAAGAAAATAAAGGGGAGAGTCCCCTTTATTAGATGGCAACCCAGGTTAACCAGATCCCATACTCTTTAATGTAAGACTGACCTCCTGACCACTCACCACAACTGCATGGGCACAGATCTAATTTAAATAAAAGCCCACCCACCCTCTCGAACTATACCCTCATTACCAAAATAAAGCACAAAAAAAACCAATACAAATTTAGTTCAGTTTCTTACGTCTGAGTTGAGCTCAAGAGCCTTTTCCATTTTCATGACGTGGTTGTTGCGGCCGGTTTCTGACTGTTCGTGGGCGTACACCTTGTTGTTGAGGTCAGGGAAGTTGCGGTTGAGATCAACGCCATTGGCGTTGGAGCGTCCATTCAGCCAGCTCACTGTTCCATTCTCCTGAAACATTCATACAAAATTGCAGTGCAGTGGAACCACCATTTTAAGACCCCCCAGTGTAAGACTCCCTTCTTTTTAAGACCCTGTTTTCACAGCTTTCCTCTTCATAACCTCTGTCAATTTACCATCATTTTAAGATTAAGACCTGATTTTCTTAGATTTTTGAAGGTCGTAAAAGGGTGGTTCCACTGTAATAAAAAAAAAAATGTTTTGACCTCTTGAACTTGCACACCTAAATAATTCACAATTATCACAGTCGGTAGCATCTAAAACTGTACACTGAAATTGCACAATAGGATTCCTATTTACAGAGAACACGTCATTCTTTAGGATATCAAAGGAGGGGAATTACAATCATTAATTAACATGTATTATAATAAATATTTTGGCTATACCCTCATCATTGGGTGGTTCATGCAACTGCCAAGAACTGGAGGTGAGTCAGCTCAGCAACCATAAATGCAAAATATCTGTGTTTTTGAGAAATCTAGTGTGTCGATCTTTTGGTGTGCTTTGTTAAATAGAAAGAATTTTCCAACAGAAAAGACAAAAACATTTTTTTACTTGAACAAGCTGATCTACATTTTTGAGAAATCTGTGCACCAGTGTGTTGTCTTTGCTTCATTCTTTTTTCTTCTTCTTCTTTTTTTTGGGGAAGAATTTTGTAACAGAGAAGTCAGAAGCTTACTTTTTATGGTCAATACTGTTACTCAGGTGCAGACTGAACAATATACCATTGATCAAGTTGAGCATAGTTGTGTTTTGTCAAATGTCAGCATGTGTGGCCTTTGCCTATTTTCTTTCCTTTCTGAGTTAACTTATCTTTGGACTCTATTGAAACTTAAGTTAGCACCACATTCATGCCAGATCAACTGTTCTCCAGAGAAATCTGGTGCACAAAGAGAGCAGGGGGAGGGGGGGGGGGGAGAGAGATAAAAACTTGCTGTGCTTGCACTGAGTGGCATCATCAGGGATTAATGCTCTTCAGCCGCTTACCTCAATAGCTCCAAAATGTCATTAACTTTGTTCTTTTTAACATTTTTCTGTTCCTTTCTTTGTTGTATACTGTGTGTGTGTGTGTGTGTGTGTGTGTGTGTGTGTGTGTGTGTGTGTGTGTGTGTGTGTGTGTGTGCATGTGTGGGTTCGTGCGTGCGTGCGTGCGTGCGTGTGTGCGTGCATGTGTGTGTGTGTGACGTGCATCCGTGCATGTGCCTATATGTCTGTGTCTGTCTTCCTGCATGTGAATACACATGTATACTTATACAGGGGATTCCAATAATCTCAGTTGCCTAGCTTGCATGCTGACGCTCACTACTTCAGGCTGCATCTGTTAGTGTATTCTATTTTGTCATTTTTCTTCTGAGATCACAGTTAACAAATGACATAAAGATGACTCATGACAACAGTGCATCATTTCACAACACGCAAAATCTGTGTTTTACCAGAGGCAGTTTGGTGCAATGCCATCAATATTTCAACAGAAACCAAACAGGATGTTTACAAGGCATACAGAAATAGCACAGGCATTCCGCCCACACATGGCCATACTTTGAAATGAAATACACATAATCATGTTCATAAACTTCTGAGAACCATACTCTTTTTTAATAAAAAAATGAATGCTTTTACTGCATTGGCCTTGGATCAAGACCTGACATATCAATCAAAATTAGATGCTCTCTCTTGAAGAGAAACATTACAGTTTCATCTGCTTGAATCAGGTTTGAATCATTACCTAACTGGAGCAAAAAGCACACATAAGGAAATTGTCTTTTTTCAAAGTTCAGCATACGCGCGGACAGACAGACACACACACTTATATATATGTTCAAACACGCTGTGTGCGCGTTCAGATTACACACGTGCACACACACACACACATACACACACACACACACACACACACACACACACACACACACACACACACACACACACACACACACACACACACATATTCAACTTAGTTTTGAACTCAAAGTAAGGTGGGCCAACAATATGGAGATAAGGTAAGAGTGTACATTGCAATTCTTCTAGAAGTTCAAATGAACTGTAATTTGATCCCTCAAAAGCATCATAAACCACTTAAGATGGGTCCGTAGCTCAATCGATTAGAACACTTGACTTTATTACCAGTTCGTCGCTATGGGTGTGGTTTTTGAGACCCTGAGAATGTTTCTGTATTTCCCAGAGTCAACATCCAGTGCAGACTCAGCGGATGGAATCCTACCACCCTCATTCAGGCCATGTATACGTTAAGAATCTTGAGTTTCCAGCAAAAGCCCAGGGACTTGAAAACATACAGATAACTGGCACACATAGTGACATACCCTCGAAGATGGCATCGCTACCCCCATGGCAGGGTAAAACAAAAATCAGTGTGGGACGCAAAACTGATCTTACCATAAGTATAGACCCATTCTGAGAGAAAAAGCTCAGGAACGGTGAAGAAGAGGAAGAAGAAGAAGAAGAGGAAGAAGAAGAAGAAGAAGAAAAAGAAGAAGAAGAGTACACACCTTATACTCCTCATAGGCCTTCTGCCAGCCGTCAGGGTTCATGGTGGGCATGATGTGGAGGCGGGTGTGCTTGAGGAGGTAGGTGACCAGGTTGTTACCGGCAATGTACTCTTCACACAGGTACACGATCAGGCGCAGCAGCATCTCCTTGCCCACCACCTCATTGCCGTGCATGTTGCCGATGTACTTGAACTCTGGCTTCTCTGCAACACAGAACAATACACAAAGTTAGATACAATAAGTAAAAACAAACCAAAGAAAACATACAAATCCCATCATCTGCCATGAATGCAATACATTCAAATCTTTGACCACAGCCTTTCTGCCAAGCATGTCGCACACACAAGCATCAGCAAGAAAATAAAGTATTGTGCAAAATAACAACAACAAAACAAACAAACAAAACAACAAAATCAAATCTTTGCCCACAACCTCGTAGCCTGATGCAGTGTTATCACACAATATACCAGAGCTCTAGCTTTTCTGCAACAAAAGCACTGTCAAGCCTGTGAGACATTTATTTATAAAAATAAAAACTGCCATCATTCGCAATGAATGTGATACTAGGGATGTTATTAGGATTACTTTTCTCAGAGGTGGCATACAAGTTTCAGAAGTTTTAGGCAGTCCTTGGTGTCATATTTCCCAACAATGAACAATCTGGCGCCAGTTGATTGTTATGGCACTTGCTACTGCCGATGCCAATAAAATCCCTGAATCACCACCAAGAGATCAGGGGGGGGGGGGGGGGGGGGAGGGGGGGGGTGGTGTTGTAGAGGAGGGAAGGGGAGGGAAGGATGAGAAAGAAGAGGAAAGGCTCCTTCCATTTTACACATTACTGTTAGTATGGCAAATGAACAAAAAAAAAACATGTTTGAGGACAGTGCCTCCTGAAGCCATTAAACCTAAGGGAAATGAGCAAGGAAAGATTTAGCCAAAGCTGACACTCCCACAGGGTGAGAGCAAATGAAAACGGAGATGCCCACCAAGGAAGAAAAAAAAACAGAAAAAAGACTCACAGTCACACCCTCACTAAACTCCCTTTTTTTCCCTCTCAGAAAATGTGATGGTTTTTATACAAACGAAGTTAGTGAACATTAGGGGTTAGAATGCAAGAAGTGAAAGAGGCAAAAGATTGGGGGGGGGGGGGGGGGGGAGTGAAATATGTGGCAAAGGTAAAAAAAAGCAAGCATGGATAAAATACTCTTTCCCTTTCCAACCACTCCAGTTCGTGCTTCTGGGATAGCTAGTTGATAACTGATCTGGTTGCTCCTTTAGTTTCTTGTCAATCTTCATTTGTAACATAAGAAACCACTCTGAGAGTACGACGAGTTTCTTGAAATTCCCTTTTCTGGTGATACAAATGGTACAACAAAAACGCCTTAGAGAAAATACTGATCATCATGAGAGCACGAGGTCAACTACTCTGGAACGTGTAGAAGTGAACATATTCTCTCTTTTGCTCTCTCTTGGTGTGTGTGTGTGTGTGTTTTAGAGAGAAAGAGAGAAAGAGAGAGAGAGGGAGAGCGAGAGAGAGAGAGAGAGAGAGAGAGGGAGAAAGAGAGAGAGAGAGAGAGAGAGAGAGAGACCGGCGGGGGGGGGGGGGGGGGGCACAGTTGTTGAGATGCGGGAACAGCAAAGCATATAAAGGAGACAGAACAACAGTTTTAACAGTCACGCAGAGTAATTTTCACCATGAACACGAAACTGTGTCCGAGGATTATTGTCCAAGGGAGGCAATCAGACAAGCATCAAGTCACCTAATTCTAACAAATTAGCAACTCGAGTATCCTTCGCCCACACTCTCCAAGACTGCGGACCCCAGACTGCATTTTATCCATCCCATATTGCTCCTTGTCTTTTTGCACTTGTTTCTGTGTCTGGTTTGTTTGTCTTCGGTTTTGGTGTTGTTGGTTTTTTTCAGTTAGGACTGAGTTAGTTATTGCTTGCAGGACAAAACCAGCTCAGCAGTTATTCTTCCAACTCAATAAACCTAGATTGTGACAGACACAAACAGTGCCTGCAGAAGAAAATAAGATGCGTAACAACATGGCCAAACATGTATTCCAACAAGACAAAATGATAAATGACCCAACAAATCATGAAATGTCCCGTCTCTGTCGACATTCCCTGCAGGCTGATTTTCCCAAAGGTCAGATTCTGGCATAATCTTAACTATTATCACCCCGTTGCTTTGGCAACTGGCCCTTCCTTGCTTCCAATGAAACTCTAGGGACATACTGTCTTCGAGGGACCTGCCACGTATGTGGTAACCACCGCCAGAGCTTTCTGTCTCCGATTACCCCCCCCCCCCCCCCCTTGTTCACCGTTCTCCCTCGAATCCACCATCTATATGTCACATGTGTGATGCTGACATGTGAAGGAAGGGGGAGGAGGGTGAACGTAACACGGAGTTGGAGAAAGAGAGAGAGAAAGAGAGAGAGAGAGAGGGGGGGGGGAGGGATGGAGGGAGAGAGAGAGCATTTCACCAAGAATTGACTAATGACTGAAAACATGATTACGTGTCTGTACCGACGTCAGTAACATACAACAAGAAAATTGGTTGATTAAAATCAACATGGCCGAAGCAATGTTTTCGGTTACATGTGTTGCAGAGTATTTGAAAATCCGTAGGCATAAAAACATGCAAAGAAGAGTGATAGGTCCCTGTTGTGAATATAGTCAAGTGGATAACTTGATTACTTATGTTTGATACTAGTTTTGCTGTTACAGCAGTCCCTCTCATGAACGGACACCCTTGGGCCAGTGCAAACCTGTCCGTGCATTGCGGGTGGGCGGTCACGGGATAGCCCCCCCCCCCCCCCCCCCCCCATCACACACACTCAGGCACACTGACAGACTGAGTGAGTCTTTGCTACTGGTGAACGAGCTCTACTTGTCCTAAAACAATAAGGTCAAACTACTACAACTTATAACTGAAAGGAAAAAAACTGTCCTGTAAAAATGACGTTAAATCAACGGTGTCAGAAAAGAGAGATAAAAGAAATCCTCAAATTCCTGAGGATGCAGGTACCCCATGAAAGCAGCCACGAACATACTCACAGAGGCACACATGCTTGGAAAACCTGCATATGTGGTAACATCTTTTTTGTGTGTGTGGCTTTATTGAATACTTCAGGCAGTGACTTTTCCCTGTCCAATTTTCTCTTTCGTCTCTCTTACCCCTCGCTTACCCACCCCCCACCCCCTACTCCCTTTCCCCAGCCCCGACAGCACAAATTTGTAATCTGCAAGGCAGAGTACACATTATCTAAAAGGAAGACCACTCCTCTTCAATTATATCCAGAGATCTTCCAGCTGTCTCCACCATAAGCCAAACCGGCACGGTTGGCCTAGTGGTAAGGCGTCCGCTCCGTGATCGGGAGGTCGTGGGTTCGAACCCCGGCCGGGTCATACCTAAGACTTTAAAATTGGCAATCTAGTGGCTGCTCCGCCTGGCGTCTGGCATTATGGGGTTAGTGCTAGGGCTGGTTGGTCCGGTGTCAGAATAATGTGACTGAGTGAGACACGAAGCCTGTGCTGCGACTTCTGTCTTGTGTGTGGCGCACGTTAAATGTCAAAACAGCACCGCCCTGATATGGCCCTTCGTGGTCGGCTGGGCGTTAAGCAAACAAACAAACAAACCATAAACCAAGTGGTCGAGTCTTATACCCCCTTTCCACACAACCGTTCTAGGTCCCGTTCCCGTACCGACCAAGGAACGGTGCGGGCACGGGAGGGATCGGGACAGAACCGCAATGAACGTAACTGATCGTTAACGGAACTGCTTTAAACGGTAGGGTCGGTAGGGTCGGCTGAGTTTGGGCTGCATGTTCAAATTTTTAGCCGTTCCCCTCCCGATCAGAATGAACGGTAATGGAACCTCAACCCATCGGTAACGGAACGCTTGGATCGTTAAAGGAACTTAAAACAACGGTAACGCAACGGTAGCGCTCTCACACACTGAGTTGTCATATCCGCATTCCACACATCCGTTCTAGGTCCCGTTCCCTTACCGACCAAGGACGGCTGCCACTATGGTCAGACGCTGCTGAAAGATGCCAAAAAACGGCCGTGTGCGCAGCGTTCCATTGTTGTGGCAGCATTCCTTGGTTGGTACGGGAACGGGACAAAGAACGGCTGTATGGAATGGGGGTATAACTTTTGACACCGACAAACTGAAGAATGAACAGATCTATGAGCTAACCGTTTCAATGGTCCAGGCTCAGGAAACAAAGAGTATATATATGGCCTGGGGCGATTGTAGCTTCCCTTCTTCGTGTCCGATAGACAAGGACAATAAATAGTAGAGCATAGTGCAATTTCATGTTGGCATCTTCTCCACTGAAAGCTATAACCCAAAGACTGAAGACCAAAGTGCTTTACACCACTTCTGACCCGAATCACCCCCCTCCTGCTAGGTACACGTGCACTCAAGTTAACCTCTGCTTTGATCTGTGTGCCAGGAGTCGGATGAGAGAGAGAGAGAGAGAGAGAGAGAGAGAGAGAGAGAGAGAGAGCGAGAGAGAGAGACACACACACACATAGACAGAGATAGACATAGAAAGACAGAAGCGGAGAGACTCAGAGGGAGACACAGACAAAGACATACTTACATACATACAGAGAGAGAGAGAGAGAGAGAGAGAGAGAGAGAGAGAGAGAGAGAGAGAGAGAGAGAGAGAGAGGAAAAAACTGTAACTGTAATCTCGTGAGAACGGTAACAAAACGAGACTTGTGACCTCTCCGAATGCATTCCAATAGATGACCGCTCCTGCGGCCATCAATAACAAGTCTACCAGAGAGAGTTTGTTCACGACCGAGTCTACAGTCTGTATGTATAGATGTCCCTGATATTCTATCATCGACATTGGTTGTTGAGATTTCATCGGTTATTGACTGATTCATGTACAATGTGTAAATACTTCGATCCTTTCTTTTCCAAGCTTCCAAGTGTATACACAACCGAAACAGTAAGCTTAATTAAGTCCTATTGACTACAACCGGAATTAATACGAAATGTACTTCGCCTTTTCGCTACGCCATACCAACAATCATAACGGTCCATTACTTCGATCAGACCTGCAGACGATGCCACGGTTTCTGAGACGCATGAAAAGGCATTCGCTGTGTCTGATGGACGGCAAGCGACTAATATGTTCACTTATGCTGTTTGGTCGGGGATCTGCAGACGAAAGTCGGGGACCCCAGGAGCGTGTGTCAAAGCGCCTCTCAGCCCCTAATCATTACCATCGACATCGTACTGTCATCACGAACTATCGTTTATCAACAGTTAAAAAAAAAAATGGTTTGCAACGGTAGTGTTTTAATCGAAAGGTCGACGTGAACAGAATCGAAGCTAGGGACTTGGCAACAAAATCTGAAACAAATAGACCAGCTCAAAAGCAGGACGGGTAATTTATGGAATGTCCAATTCAAAACATGGTAACAGTCTGCTTGCATGTTCATTTTCCGAGAATGAACGGTCGGCATCTAAACTTTAGATCCTTCATTTTTGTTTGTTTACCTTCTCACTGCAGTTTCTGTATTCTATTGTTGAATACGTAGGGTTTTTTAAACTTCAATGGCGTATGAGTCTAAGATCAGCGAATGCTTTGCAATGTATTTTTAACCAAACGTTTCCATAACTTCCCGTTTCCTGTCTTTTAATCAAAGCCGAGATCTCAGCATAAACACAATTCCTATGGCAGCATCATAGACAGCAGAGAACAGCAACAATGAGAATCGATAGTGGATC
This sequence comes from Littorina saxatilis, assembly GCF_037325665.1. Taxonomy (NCBI): domain Eukaryota; kingdom Metazoa; phylum Mollusca; class Gastropoda; order Littorinimorpha; family Littorinidae; genus Littorina; species Littorina saxatilis. The sequence goes on along the minus strand of NC_090246.1, from coordinate 58,983,500 downwards.
CAGCGAAGCTCGCCCACGCATGTACGCTTAGTGCTGAAAGTCCACCTCCTGACCCCCCGCCGTCAAACATTTGCCAGCGATTTCTAGGTCCGTGAGCCTGCCTGCCATTTGCCATTTGCCTTGAGTTGCCCCCTTCTGATACAGTGCTGAATAGCCAGGGGTTTCCTGGGGATACTTTGGCCGATTCTTGCTGTTGACAGTCTGTGACAACCTGTCTGCGCTTCAGTCTATAGTCTAGGCTGGGAGACGCCTGTCCATTACCTAGTACGCCCGTACTGTTTGTTTTGGAGCCGTACTGACTCCCCCTCTTCGTCGCAACCTGCATCCATCGCCCGGACATCCACCCCTTCTTTGATCTCGATCTCTCTCTCCATCCTCCCGTGTACAACTCTCTCTCTCTTTCTCTCTCTCTCTAACACACACACACACACACACACACACACACACACACACACACACACACACACACACACACACACACACACACACACACACACACACACACACACACACACTGATCAGCTCACAAAGAACTATCCCGTCTTAATCTCTTTTTTCCCGTCATAATCCGATCGTCCAGATCAAAAACCTGTCCCGAATAGCTCCTTCATTCCTAACAGGATCAGTCAACGCATCCTCTGTCATTTACGCTACCAAGCACGTGAAGCCTCCCATGGTTCTGGAGATATTTATGCAGTCTCAGAAGTTTTATAATGACCGAGCTACAAGTTCCATAAAGCAAAGGAAATCGATCGACGGGCCAGACTTTTATTATAACGGTAACATCAATATTTTGTGTGCAGTCCGTTGCGGAAAAAGTGATGTTTTCACACAACAAAAGAATTACCGTTGACCAACATCGCCTTCATCTGTGCTTTGCCCTAAAAATTAAGACTACGTGTAGTTGTGAGATCATACATATTATTGTAGTCTTGAACATATAGACCAGGGGCCAGTTTCATAAGCCAGAAACACAGTCGACCAACTGCAGTTGTCCGAGAGAACCACAGTAATCCGACGTTATCGGGTTTCACGAACAAAATTTCAGTCGGCCGACTGCGGGTCGTCTCACCGGAAGTCGGCCAAACACGGTGAAGCTCTCCCCCTAACACTGAGTTCGGCTTACTGCGGTAAACCGAAAATAAATGTAATTATCCGCACAGTCAATGGCACAATGCACACACTTTTTTGGATTGTGAGCCAAACCTTGTGATTGTTCTTCGAAATGTATCTATCATGACGCAGTAATCCAGGAGACAAGTCAGGGTTATGTCTTGAAGACGTCACATTATGGCGTAAGAGGGTTCGACGTCACGCGAAGGAATTACTGAAAGTCTCGGTCATTGTTATTTTGAGCGGGCCGAGACTAGTTTTTTCTTCGAAATCGGCCATTTCCACGTGCGAATGAGCAAACGGAAGTGGTAATGTTGCTAAATTTAGCCCTCGACTTGGCCATTCGGATTACTGTACAGTCGGTCGACTGCGGTTGTCCGCGGGTGACGGTGATTCGCTCATGAAACGCGCTTTTCGGTGACCCGGCGATTCACCACAGTCGATCGACTGGGCAGTCGATCGACTGTCAGTCGGTTGACTGCTATCTTATGAAACTGGCCCCAGCTGTGAGACCTACAATAATCCTGAAAAGGGACCTGACCTGTTGTCAGGCCATGCACAATATAATCCAGCCTGAGATCACATATATTTTAATCATAATGTATTAATAACCACATGTGTAAAGGTTTCACTTCTGCCTTGGGCTAACAATAAACTAGTTGTAGACTATGGGAAGAAAGAAACAACACCCACGGGAAATCAACAAAAACCTAACCCTTTTGTATTACCAAATTGCGAAAACGATTCATTGGGTAGACTGCGTGCGAGTATGATGAAAAGATCAAATAAAAAGTACAATGCAATCACTACCAAGACTGGTACCTGGAAACTCGACTGTATGTGATTCAATGCTCTTGGAAAATATAATTACAGGGCGATGACACATGTCCTTACTCGCCCACTAAAAACGAAAATGCATAAGGGTGTTCCCCATCATCAAACTAACATGACATAGAAAACAATAGCACCAGTATATAAAGCAAGAAGCAAAAACAATTTCAGTTTTATGATTATCCCTTCGTGAGCTTGCACTGGTGGTGCCGAACCATTGCAAAAATTTACCAGCTCCGACAACTGCATAGTTTCTGATTGACCAACAACAACAAAAAGTAAATAAAACTCAGTCTGAGACCAGTATTGAGTGCCAAAGACAAACTGTTACTGTTAGCCATGCCTTTTGCACCCCTACCCCCCCCCCCCCCCCTCTCTCTTTATTTTCTAGTCCCATTTCTCGTTTTTTTCTTCTTCTGTTGTTGTTGCATGTACTTATAATCTTGTGTAATGGTCAAGAAATCGTAATCCAAATTACGCGCGGACACTGGAACAACGAACGTGATCACTACATCTGACACCTTTCTAAATGTCGCCACGTAACCAACCAAGAACTGTAATCCCTATACTGCAATAGCAATCTTCAACCTGGCACAAAGTAGGCTACGTGCTGAACCTCTGGAGTCAAGATTGTTTTAATCAATTTTACCCACCCTCCCCCACAACCCCCATCCACACACAAATAGAGAGAGAGAGAGAGAGAGAGAGAGAGAGAGAGAGAGAGAGAGAGAGAGAGAGAGAGAGAGAGAGAGAGGGGGGGGAGAGAGAGAACAATTTACAAACAGAAAACATGATTAATTGTCCGTATGGACGTCAGCAACACATAAAAAGTCTACCAGAATAATAATTTTACTAATTGATTATCGATCATCTCGGTCGTGTCAAATGACTGCCACACACAACAAGGACACACGCTGACCACACTGGTCTATTATGAGACGAGTGGCTGACCAGCGACACAAACACGTTGGCCTCGAAAATATCACGGTGTTTTGCCGGAAGGCCCTCTAGTAATTAGACAACCTTCCATTTCCATCCCACCGCCGCTCTCGAGGCAAGGGTGGTGGAAAAGGTCAGAGCATCGCCTGGAGGTTTGACAGGTGCCGCAAACGAATCGAACCACCCGGATCTAGCACGAACCGAACCGACTGACACGCAACCCAGTGACTGCTATTGATGGGGTCGACTTTTTTACCGTTTGGTCTCAGGTTAGTTGCTGGGTGATATTTCGTGTCCATGTGGCTTTTCGGGACTGATTCAGTTGTGTTTTCTTTCTCAGTTAACTTAGCCAAAGGAAAAATCTAACAGATAGACTTGTAACATTCAAAAGTCAAGAAGAAAAGAAAGGCAAGTGAATGAAAAGTTTAATTGTAGACGAAACTATACAATATTATATTCAAACTGAACGAAATTTTGATTTGATTACAGTTTAAACATTCCATGAGGAAACCTTTCTTGCTCTGTGTTTCCCTTAAGGATTTTCTCTCTCCATTCTACAAATAATAGATACTAATATTATAGTGAACCCTTACTTAACCTTTCTTTTGAGTCCAAGAATATATATCCCAGTGGTTTTTTTGTTAAATTTTGCATAGTTAACTTTGTAGCCACACACACAAAAAAGCACCACTTTCCATACTTCAGTTAAAGAGGATATTCATAGTCCGAGTCAACATTCTTTCCTTCAGAAGTCACGGAACTTTCTGGATAGATTTCTAAAAACAGTAATAAGATGGTTGGTTTCAGAAGAAGGAAAACAAATCAGAACTCAGACTGAAGACGGAAATACGAAGGACAGAAGATGAGTTAGACAGCCTAAGAAGGGAAACGACAGACGAGAAAGAAGCAATGATAAACAATCAAAATAGTCAATACACTTCAACTAACCTACAACTAAAACTTGTACAGAGAAAGGTTAGAGAAAAATGACTCTGAAGCAAAGCTAGTTATATGAATCTATACAACTTGACAATCGACATCCAAATAAAGCTGGTTAAGTAAAGCTGGTTAAGTGTCGTAATTTACTACACGGTTGAATAACAACAAGTGGTATATCGTGATGTGCTCGAATCCGTAGGGTTAAACGTCATGAAAAATCTTTCCGCTCGTATACCTACAGACACACTGCAGCTGCTGATTCCCATGGCATCAATCGCAAAGGTTATTGCAAATGTCCAATAAGACCACAGTGAAAATAACTGATGGAAGCGTCTATCTAAAAGTTCTAAGCTGTTCTTGAACAAATAATACTTTATTCAGACGCAATGCGCCATCTACTTTGCTGTGTGCGACTAAGTGTGTTGCGAGTGTGCAATCCGAACCTCTGGCAAACATGCTCCAACATTCCAAAGCTGATCAGTTACCCGGCAAGAAAAAAAGAGCCAATAAAAGCAAATCATATCAGAAATCTGCAAAGCCATCCGCTTCATAAATCAAACACGACGCAAAGTTCGGAAGCCGCAAAATATGATAAGAATGTCAATTAAGGCTTAAAGTGCAAACCAAAACGGCAGACAATTCAGGTTGTTATTCTGCAGGATCCCGGTTTGGTCAAGTTTCTAAGCGGGAAATCTCCGAGGGTGATTATACCATGTTTTCTGAGCCAGACAAAAGAGGTCTCAGTGTGCGTTTGGTGGCAGGACTGGCCCCTTCAGTGGGTCAACCTGAGTGGATACATCTCTCAGGGAACGTAATTCCAAGCTGTGATGGAAAGTAATCAATATCCATTGCCAGAGAAAAGAACCCGCCGATTTCCGTTGCAGCTGTTGAAGGCTCTTGTTATCCTGGGCGCAGACGACTCTCATTTCCCACTGTTGGAGATGAAAAAAACCCGCACAGTATTTGTTTGCGACTCAAAGAGGGAGGGGGAAGTGCCGAGGGACTAGGATTGCTGGCGGCGATAACCACATTCTGACCGAGACACTTTTTGGAAACAGAAATCCTGATACACACCATCTCATTCCCCTTCCCGCGCTCAGCTCACTTTGTGTGTCCCCATAAACTCAAATGAAAGCGCTAGCATTTCTCGATTATAATGGCTGTTGTTATTCTGATTAATCCCTCAGGGAATTTCATCATGTGCACCCTTCTTATCGGAAAACGCCCAACAAAACAGTTATGTTTGGATCCAAATTGGTATCATCTCGATCATTGCCAATAAGAACCCCACAAATGTCAAAGGGGACAGTCTTGACCGGTAAATATTTACCCAACATAAATCATTTTTTCTGATCACAAAAACGCGTTGCCCATTTTGTCGCCAACTGGAAGAGCTGCTGCTGAATAATTACCAAGCCTTTTAAACCCCCCAGAGCGATTTCCACAGCATACAGGTCGGGCCACCTCTATCCTTAGCGGAGAAAGAGAAAATGTAAGTTTTACGCCCTCACGGCAAAGCCATTAGGGGCATGTTACACGGGAAAACCCGGCTTTGTATAAAAATAAAAAATAAAAATGCAGGGGGGGGGGGGGGGGGGGGGGATGTAGACAGCTGGCTGCCGGCTGCTAGAGGAGACCTGAAATGGGCTAGGGACCGGGTTGGGTCGTCTTAGGTCAGTGCTGAAATGGTTACTTTATTGGCTGTTGGCCAAACGGACACCCGCGCTTCATATTTTTGCATGCATGTATTCGTGTTTCCAAGGCCTGGGGCTTTCGCTGTGACCCTGGGATCTTTATCGTGCGCATGCGTGCACACGGGGGTGTTCGGACACCGAGGAGAGTCTGCACAAAGTTGACTCTGGGACACACATCCCGCGCCGAACTTGGGGGTTGAACCCACGCTGATAGTAACAACCGGTTTTAAAGCCAGCGCCTCTACCGACTGGGCAAACTCCCCCCCCCCCCCCCCAATTGGTTGGGGTCAAGAAGTTCCATGGAGGGCGGGGGGTATGGAGTAACACATAGTGTTTTGCTCAGAACATTCCCACCCAAGCAGAGCCGCGCTAGGGGTACGCATTACCGTGAAGCTGGCAGTCAGTGCTACCAAATGTCGTCTGTGTCTACCACTCGGTGGTGACTTAATGTGGGTCTATGTAAGCAGATGCCAGCGCAAGCAATCTGTTGCAGAGTCAGGAGGCAGTTTGGTACAAGAGAACCTTAGAGGCCACAGCCTCGGCCGTCTAAGGGATCTGTGTGTCTGGAGGCACATTTGGTTTCTGAGGTTCAAGCAGCTTATGGTAGTGTGGCAATGTGCAGAGCTTAGGTTAAAAACACATCGTTCAGCGTTTGGGAGGCCGGATATCCCTCTCGTACTTTCCTTTTCAACCTTGTTAACTCAATAGGCACGCTTTTAGCATCCAGTTACAGGCGAGTTCACTGACCTAGCAGTACGAGAGGTGTATCCTTAGCGGATTATGACTTTATTCGGTTATTCTGCAGAAAAGACAAATGCTGGAGAAAAAACGTTCTTTTCTGCAGCATTTCTGCATAATGTCATCTTTCGCCGAAGCAGCGTTTTTTTCTGCTGCAAAACATTTTACTGTAGTAAAATTGAAATCAAGAATGCTGCAGTAAAACAGTGCTGTTGTTTTACTGCAGAAAACCTGTTTACATTTTTTCTGCAGCATTTTGTACTGGCTCTTGGCGGATTATGACATTATTCAGTTATTCTGGAGAAAAACCGAAATGCTGGAGAAAAACTGTCTTTTCTGCAGCATTTCTGCCTAATGTCATCTTTCGCCGAAGCAACGTTTTTTACTGCAGTAAAACAGTTTTTCTGAAGCATAATGTTTACTTGGTTTTCTGCAGCATTATTGCGATTAACTTTTTCTTCAGAATAGTCTGTGACAGTTTTTCTGGAGAAAAACGAACAACCTTGTAAAGTAGCGTTTGTATTCGGCACCCCCTGTAGTATAATAGTTTGTTCCGCAGTGTACCAATCAGAAGGCGTGTAGCATAAGGGCATTATATTAATTTGAAACTTTGAACTTCCGGCGGAAAGGAAGTCAGACAGACAAAATACATTCGTGTTACGCACAACTATTGGTAATTCTGGATGAGTCATCTCTCGACAGAGGGGGGCTCGCGTGCTCGAACATTATAATGAGCCAGTACAAAATGCTGCAGAAAAAGTGTAAACAGGTTTTCTGCAGTAAAACAACAGCACCATTTTACTGCAGCATTCTTGATTTCAATTTTACTGCAGTAAAATGTTTTGCTCCAGAAAAACCCGTTGCTTTGGCGAAAGATGACATTATGCAGAAATGCTGCAGAAAAGACAGTTTTTCTCCAGCATTTCTGTTTTTCTGCAGAATAACTGAATAATGCCAAAATGATGAAGAAAAAGTGAAAAAGTGAAGAAAAGTTTTTCTCCAGTAAAACAACATCACCGTTTTACTGCAGCATTCTTGATTTCAATTTTACTGCAGTAAAACTGTTTTACTGCAAAAAAACAACCTTGCTCTCGCAAAAGATGACATTATGCAAACAGTTTTTCTCCAGCATTTCTGTTTTACTGCGGAATAACCGAATAAAGTCATAATCCGCTAAGGATACACCTCTCGTACTGCTAGGTCAGTGAACTCGCCTGTAACTGGATGCTAAAAGCGTGCCTATAAATATAATGCAGTTATTTGAGTTAACAAGGTTGAAAAGGAAAGTACGAGAGGGATATCCGGCCTCCCAAACGCTGAACGATGTGTTTTTAACCTAAGCTCTGCACATTGCCACACTACCATAAGCTGCTGGAAATTACAGTGGAGCCCCCCCCCCCCCCCCCCCCCCCCCCACCTGCCATCCTTGGTGACCCACCCCCTTTAAGGCCCTAGTTTTCAGATTTCCCGTTCATAACGTCCGTAAATGTACCTCCATTGTAAAGACTCCCTCCCCTTTACCGCCATTTTAAAGACTCCCTCCCCTTTTAAGTTTCTCAGATTTGATGTCTCAAACAGGGGGTTTGACTGTACTGGGGAACCTGGCCGAATGGTAGCTGCTAAATAAGTGAAAATAATCTGCAAAGAGTAGTGTGAATGACGACATGACAGGAGGAGAACAATTACAGGCTATGATTGACAGAATGTCCATGCAAAAAGCGGAAAAAGAGTCTGGTAGCAGGCATGGAGAGAGAAGTATTAAAGAGACACCAACCATGTCTAATCCTCTCTGAATTGAATCAATGAGAACATCTTTGGATTTACTTCCTGAAAATCATTTTCAAGTTCTGCAAGCTGACGTTGTTGGGTTTAAAAAACAAAAACAAAAACTGCTGTAAAGTTTGAGTATCCCTAGGTTATGTTGTGAAGTACGTACTATGAAATTGAAAACCTCTCACATAAGCAGAGGAATAATGGTAACCTCTCAAATAAGCACTAAAAGTAAAACAGACATCACATCAGCCTGATCAGAGACAAAATAGTGTTTTCATCATTATTACATTGTAATTTGTATACATGATGTATTAGTAGGCCTACTATTAGTATTACTACTGCTAGTCCTACAAAATGATTTCAGAATGGGAGAAAACTATAAGGGAATTTATAAGTGTCAATCATGATCAGGCAAAAAAAAAAAAAGTCTGTTTACGGTAACCCGACCGACCCTATTTTTTTCGCGCGACCCTAGACTTTTTTTTGGCATGTGGGAAAAAAAATAAATAAATAGGGTTTTTTTGCAAAATAACGTAAAAATATGGTTTTTTGGAGAAAAAAACTAAATAAAAAAATCTTGACCTACCGACCCTATTTTTGGCTCCACGTAAGTGTAGCCTATGCGATGATAAACTTTGTCTGTCTGTGCGTGCGTGCGTATGTATGTATGTATGTATGTGTGTATGTCTGTGGTAGAAACTTTAACATTTCCGAGTCTATGGATTACGTCAGTCTCGGTCAAAAGTGTTCGACGTGTGTGATAGAAACTATTTGAAGACGTCACATTATGACGTAAGAGGGTTAGACGTCACGCAAAGGAATTACTGAAAGTCTCGGTCATTGTTATTGTGAGCGGGCCGAGACTTCTTGGCAGATCCAGGGTCTCGCTTTCTTGCATAGTTTCACCTATGCTTACTGTGTGTGTGTGTGTGTGTGTGTGTGTGTGTGTGTGTATGTGTGTGTGTGTGTGTGTGTGTGTGTGTGTATGTGTGACGGAGTGATTGAGTTTGTGTTACTGTTTGTCGATTTCTTACGTGAGCCTTGAAGGCTTCGCCTCTTGTTTTGGCCTATGTTACCGTAAACAGACCTTTTTTTTTGTTGGCCTCAGTGTTATAGTTTACAAAATGTATAGTCAGTAAACTGGATGCCAAAATTAGAAATACATACATGTACTGTTCAAAAGCTTATTCTGTTTACCAACTGCTTTAGATATTGAAGTGAAAATATATATATAAGTGGAAAAGGTTAAAATTATGAGAAAGAAGAAGAGAACAGAAACAAATTCACAAAATAACACAATACATGTACCTGATATGATGTCTACTTGGTAATTTTATATAATTCAAAAGTAATCTCATCTTAAACTGCTAGGATCTTCTTATGACTAAGATAAAGACATGTCAAAGCTCCAAAGCTAATTTCAAATTCTTCTGTGTGGAACTGCTGCCATACAATGATACATGTACATTATGTTTAATAATTATTTGTGTTCATGGAAGTCGATCTACAAAATAGGAAACTGCTTTTGGACTTCAGGAGACTGTTCAAATTTATATTGGATCTAAGCTTAAAAACCAAATAGATGTGCTATGGTGAATAAGGTTTTCTGCCTTGATATTTACAACATACTCAAATCATCCTGGAATATAATGTACATCCAAGAGGGGGCAGTGACACTTAAGTTGAAGACTCAAAGACAGATCCACAGTTCAGCCAGTAACCAAAGAAATGAAGCCTGACTTGCGCTTTGGTAGCTCCTAAATCATACACGATTATTTGCTACACAAAAACATGCTGAACAGGAAACAACACCCAAAAAGTCTTAGACTTGATTGATTACTTACTTATTATGTGTTTGCCTGGTTCTTCAGTCATCTCAATGACGATCAGCTCCCTGCCCTGTACTGAAGGTTCACTCAGGTTGTACAGTCTGGTGATCTCAGGACATTTCTTGTTCACCTCATCAAGAAGAGCCACTGTAGCGGGATGGTCATGGTGGATGGATTCGAAATTGATCTTTTCTGGTTCCGATGCCTGAACCAGTGCCAGACAGGCAAAGGTAAAGATCGAAACCTTTACCAATGATTGATTCATTTTGATCTCTTCAATCTGCTGGCAGTGCGGACGCTGAATCGTGAGAAGCCTCTCAAGTTGAGGTCTGATGCGAAAGAGAGTCGAAGAGGCTGCTTTCTCACAGAAACAGCTGCCAGCCTTTTCTGCCACAAACACATTCGCGTCATTAGTGATAATTTATGCTCCTGACGCAAATAATGGCGTCAACGGGGTCTATCATTATGTGAGAATACGATCTACGAATTAATCTTGTTTCCTGAGGATTTTATTTGCATACTTTGCTAAAGTTTTGCAATATTGTTTAATTTAAAGTTATGTTAGTTGTTTTGACTTCATAGATTTAACGCTTACAGTAATATATATCGCACTTACAAAATACGACATCTTGAAAATAATCTCAACCCCCGACTGCGCGCGACTGCCTCAAACATGGCTGTCAGGGCGGCATGTGTGCGAGCCTTTATTGATATTTTTCACAGCCGCGTCCCCCCTGTCGCATCTAGGTAGGTGAAAATGCATTAGAAATGTATGCCCGACTACAATGTATTGCGTTTCCTCGCCTGTCTATCAACATTTGCATTGAATTAGGAATTACAGGAAACATAAATGCCTCTGTTTTTCAAAATTCCTGTCGTCTGCTTCATCTGTGCAGAAAAAACTGACTCCTCTTTGCTTTTACCACAAAAAAACTAAATTTTGTGTCGGGCCACTTACTCAGTAAGTTGTTAGGTGTACATATGATTATCATATTGGACAATCAGTTTTGGTTTGCAAGAAAGGATTAAAGGCATGTAAGTTGTAACAAGAACTTGAAGAAGCGCTTGACATGAAGGTCAGGCTACAGTCACAGTGATTGTTTTAAGTCCGGTACATTCAGAGCTCACACTCCAGTGGCATTTTATGGACTTATTTTGGTAATGTTGATCTTGAGCGTGTTAAATTCATGGCTCAGAATCCAGTGGCATTCAATCTTTACTTATTTTGTTAAATGTCCCTAGTGTAAGTGTAATCATGCAAGCCAAAGAACATTTGTCATGAAATTAATTGACGGATTGAGCTCCAAACTTAAGCATAAGTAATTAATATGGTTGTTTGATCAACGAAAATGATGCGAAAATGCATACGTTTTCAAATTCAACCAAGGGACATCACTTACAGTTACACGACAGAGTTGCCTACCTTGTCAGCTAACACGGATAATTCCTTCTTTGACGCATGTAAACGAAATGCATTCGTACAGTTCATTCCGTGACTCCAAAGGGATCTAAAATGACTTGTTATGTTTACAAGTGCAGGTTCTGCAGTATTGGCGTTAACCGGTAATTACCGGTATTTTACCGGTTGAATTGAGAAAATACCGGAACAAAAAATGGTAGCCGGTATGACCTACCGGTTGATTTTTGAACTACCGTGGTTTTTTTGCTGGTAAAACAACAAATCCAGTACTGTGAGTTGGACTCTTACTGGTTCCAATGACCAGCCTACCGTTTTTTTCTGGACTATTTGTATCATAACAGTTTGCGTACCGGTTTGAAAAAATACTAGCGCCATCACTGGTTCTGCAAATTTAGAGGGTTATAAATGCTTCTGAATTATGAGCTAAAGTTCAACGTTACCCTTATTTTTATTTTTTTTGTATACGAGTCACTTTCATCAAGGCAAAGAGTTAAACTAATCGATGAACTTAAATTCAAAATTAGGCACAATTGTCAATTAATTAATTTGGTCACTTGATCCAGGAAAATGGCTGCCAGAAATTGAATGCCGTAACATCAACAAAGTTGTCTTCCTTCCTTTGTTAAAGGCCGTGGCTGGAGAACGGATGAGTCAGTTATACGGAGCCCCTATGCTCGGGAAACTGCAATTTCCAGTCATTCATAACGATTTTTTTATTATGTTAAATTCAAAGAACGGTGGTCTTTATTTTGTTATGGGGAGAAAGATTTATGGAGATCAGTGATTGCTGAATCTGAATGGAGTCAGTGACTAGTGAGCTTTGTTGTGGAAATCTTCGAGTTCGATCTTTCAGAAACCACCTAAACACTTAGGAATAAAGAAGAAGAGAGCGAAATAAAAGAAAGGAGAGTTAAGAAATTTGGTGATTTAATATGTGTGTGTATGTTTTTCTAATTTTAGTGTACATCCAAATCTTCACCATAGGCGATGCCTGGTTAGCATCTCGCAGCGCTTCTTGTCACTGGAACCACCAAAGAAGCCAGCTGGTGCCTTCTGTAAATTCATGGAAATGAAAACTTCAGTGATAAACAGCAAAAAGCCAGGTAACAATTCTGTTGTTTGCACCACTTTTAAATGTTTTTAATTTGGACATAGAGCGAAGTTGATTAAATTCTTCTTAATGATTTAGTTGATCAATATAAAACAACTGGCATTAAGTCAAGCTCTTGACTGGAATATTTTGCTAAGACCTCATACGACTACGAGTTATTTGTGTACATTAGCCAGTGAACCGTTGTGGTTTATAAATTCACTGTAACTGAGTGTAAGTGTAACTGTAACTATGTGAGTTTACATCTTGATAAGTTAATTACGTGGTAACTTTTAAGGCATGCAGTCATCCCTTGAACCAGTGTCTTAGCCTGTTACACTTCTTAGATCTATCTGTGCATTACAATTTAAAGTTTGTTCCTAGACAGGTAGGAAGTGTGTGGTCAATGTGTTCTGATGCAAGATTGCTTGCTTACTGCCAGGACTTTTTGTATTTGCTACTGTTTTTTTTTTGAATACAATGAACTGAATATGAAATTCATCCATGTTTAATAAACTGGTCTGTTATTGCAGGTGCCAGTATAGGAGAAAAAGCTAAAATTTGCAGTGTAATGTGGCGTGAATTGGACCCAGAAGAGAAAAATGTAAGTTGTAAAAAACAAACGTGTACGAAAAAAGAACAGTGACATTGTACAAAAAAAGTGCTTCAGCTAGCTCAGTTGAGGGCTAAAGGTTTTGAATAGAGCATTTGTTTTATAAGCACAGTGCAAGAAATAAGAGCTGACCAACTTCAGTGAGAAGGATTAATTTGCATCACTCCATAATACAGACTACCAAGTAGGGTGCAAGCATGCAAACCACAGAGTGAAAACGTGATGTACTGTACCATGATGCTCCTCCGAAAACGGCGTATGGCTGCCTAAATGGCGGGGTAAAAAACGGTCATACACGTAAACTTCCACTCGTGCAAAAAACACGAGTGTACGTGGGAGTTTCAGCCCACGAACGCAGAAGAAGAAGAAGAAGTACCATGATGCCATGTTAAAAACTGGTGAAATACATTCTTTGTGTTTATACTGCACTGAATAAACAATGCTGATAAGGATGAAAACAGGATGTTTTTTGATAGGATAAATGGTATTTGTACTGGTCCGTAAGCCACATGATTAAAGTTAACCAGTAAAGGTTTGCAAATGTTCACGTACAAGTAAATATTCTAGCTGTTGTTGACCATTGTACAGCATTGTATTGTACCTGTTTCAGAAACTAAAGCTCGATGCAAACGAACAGATGCAAGCATACCGTGAGAAATACATGATGTTCTTGGATGGACTGAATGATCAGGAGAGGGAACAATTCTTTCTGCAGAAGAAGAATAAAAAACAAGCCAAGATCGAACGCAGGCATAAAATGGTATGAGTAATTATTTATTTAGAGTTAAAAGTATTTTATTCATATTATATATGAAAAGTGCTTTGCGTGGCGACAGCACAATTGAGTCTCATGGTTCGGATTTAGATATGCAGTTTGTGGAATCTGGATCTCAATCTAGCCACTATACAGGAAATACAAACGGCTTTACTAAATTTGAGTAAAATCTGTTACTGTTTATAAAGAAAGAACATAGAAACACGTCAGTATATTAGATAATATATTTCGTTATCATTTCCAATGAATGTTTTGTTGATAAAGTAGAAGCAGCCACTACACCCTCTTCCAGACAGCTGTGCACTTGTCTTGCTGAATAAATCGGCACACCTCACGAGTGTGTGCATGCCTTTGGGCGAGTGTTCTGGTTGGATTTAGATAACCCCAAGTCTGATTGAGGACAACACACCTACCTCCAACATTTACCGAAAAAGAACCCGCTAAACATCTGAACGTTATCAAACAGACACATATTCAAAGTAAAATTAGCTCATAGAATACACTATCTTGCCAGACAAGTTGTCTATACTAAACTTTATGACTTAGAGCCCTGAGAATGAAGCAGTAAACATGATCGGAACTACATACATCTACCCTATACCTGTGTTTATTTGAAACATAAAGGATTCACATTTATCAGGAACAGAGATCTGACCATTTCGAGCTGCAGTCAGAGTGTGTACTTGCTGAAAGTGGATTGTCATCGTGTCTTTACTGTTGCTATGCTCTTTCATTTGACCACTAATCTTCTTTCTTTCAGGAACTGAGGAAGTTTGGAAAGCCGAAAAGACCACCAAATGCCTTTATGCTGTTTATTAGGTCTTCACGCTTAGAACGCGGAAATGCCCATCCGACAGTGAGTCATCAAAGATTTGTTTATGATTGGTAGAAACTGCAATTACATCTTTTGTTGTTCTTGTGGAATAAGCATAAACTGCGAATTGCAGTAACGTAAAGACATTCACCATGTGAAGAATTCCCTTTGCAAGAAGTCTGTGGAATGTCCGAATGATTAAACAACAGTGAGTTTTGATAATTTTGAACCATTTTTCTTATCTTTCATGGAGGCCATGATGTGTGAACCAGAATGAACGACCTATTACAAAAAAAGAGAGATTTGGGTATGGTTTCATATTTAGAATAAGTTTATGAGTGTTTTTGTGTGCAGACATTTGTGAAAGGTCTGGTAGAGTACTGGAAGCTAATGCCTCAAGAGGAGAAAGAGGTATTTACTTTTTTTTGTTTTTGTTATTGACTAATGTTGCTGTTGTTGTCACGCTCGCCCCCCCCCCCCCCCCCCCCCACCCCTCTCTCTCTCTCTCTCTCTCTCTCTCTCTCTCTCTCTCTCTCTCTCTCTCTCTCTCTCTCTCTCTGACGTTTGTGTGTTTGTGAGTGAGACTTAGAGTACATGTGTAATAAACTAATATGGGCGCTCAGTTTCGGTTTTAATATTCTGCTGGAAAGTTCTTTGAATGACTCTTGAGACATCCGGCAGATTTTCTCTTAATACAGAGCAGGTTGTCCTGTCGTGAATTATTAATTTGTGTTAGGAAGGTTGTTTTCCTTGAACAGAAACTTGTGTTGTAGTTGTGATGGGGCAGTAAGTGTTGGCAGTTCAGTTTACATGTATGATCAATGTCAGTAGCTCCCCCCCGCGAGTTAGGGGGAAGAATTTACCCGATGCTCCCCAGCATGTCATAAGAGGCGACTAACGGATTCTGTTTCTCCTTTTACCCTTGTTAAGGCTGGAGTACACTTTGGAGGCCCAATTTCAAAGTGATTAGGTAGTTTTAAAAGTTACTTTTTCTGTTAGTTCAATGTTTGCTTTATCAGGAAAATACAAAATATAAAGGGCTTAACGCGCAAAATTTTAAGATAACGACTGAAGTTTAAGCATAGGTATCAGATTTTTTCACGCAAACACTACTGAATAAGTTGCAATATTGTATTGTGAAAATGTAAACAAAATAACAATCAGATGATCACAAACTGAAGAAGAGAAATAGGGAAGCAAAATAGAACATTAAACGTAGTGATTTTACTTGTGAATTCGGAAAAAAATCCTTTTGTATCCATTTTGAAGCTCAATTTGAAGCATGGAACACCAACAAACATTGATTAAAAGTGTTAAAGTGATTACAGTGTTCAGAAATAGTGTTAGATACCAAGTTGAGTTATCCCTCTTTACCAATTTAAAAAAAAATATACCTCTTAACGCGCAAAATTTTGAACTGTGATGCTTTTACTACCCCCACCCCCTTCCCATTTGTCAGAAAAGAGTGCATATTATCTTCCAAATAGAAAAGCAGGGTAGTCAGATGATCAAAAACTTAAGAAGAGAAAGAGGGAAGCAAAATAGAACATCCAACATAATGATTTAACTTGTGAATTATGAGAAAACTATTTTTTTTACCCATTTGTGAAGCTTAATTTGAAACTTGGAACACAGACAAACATATATTAAAAGTGTTAAAGTGATTACAGTGTTCAGAAATAGTGTTAGATACCAAGTTGAGTTATCCCTCTTTACCACTGTTAAAAGAAATACACCTCTTGTCGCGCAAAATCTTGAACTGTGATACTTTTACTTCCCCCACCCCCTACCCATTTTTTCAGAAAAGAGTGCATAATTATTATCTACCAAATAGAAAAGCAGGGTAGTCAGATGATCAAAAACTTCAGAACAGAAATAGGGAAGCAAAATAGAACATCCAACAGTGATTTAACTGGTGAATTCTAAAAAAAACCCCACTTTTTTACTCATTTTATTAGCTTAATTTAAAGCTTGGAACTGAAGACAGAAAAAAAATTTAGAAGTGCTAAAGTGGTTACAGTGTTCAGAAATAGTGTTTGATACCAAGTTGAGTTATCCTTCTTCATCACAGTTAAAAAAAACACACCTCTTGTCGCGCAAAATCTTGAACTGTGATGCTTTTACTACCCCCACCCCCTACCCATTTTTCAGAAAAGAGTGCATATTATCTTTCAAATAGAAAAGCAGGGTAGTCAGATGATCAAAAACTTAAAGAAGAGAAAGAGGGAAGCAAAATAGAACATCCAACATAATGATTTAACTTGTGAATGATTAAAAAACCATTTTTTTACCCATTTTTGAAGCTTAATTTGAAACTTGGAACACAGACAAACATAAATCAAAAGTGTTAAAGTGATTACAGTGTTCAGAAATAGTGTTAGATACCAAGTTGAGTTATCCCTCTTTACCAATTTAAAAAAAAATACACCTTAACGTGCAAAATTTTGAACTGTGATGCTTTTACTACCCCCACCCCCTTCCCATTTGTCAGAAAAGAGTGCATATTATCTTCCAAATAGAAAAGCAGGGTAGTCAGATGATCAAAAACTTAAGAAGAGAAAGAGGGAAGCAAAATAGAACATCCAACATAATGATTTAACTTGTGAATTATGAGAAAACTATTTTTTTTACCCATTTTTGAAGCTTAATTTAAAACTTGGAACACAAACAAACATAAATTAAAAGTGTTAAAGTGATTACAGTGTTCAGAAATAGTGTTAGATACCAAGTTGAGTTATCCCTCTTTACCACTGTTAAAAGAAATACACCTCTTGTCACGCAAAATCTTGAACTGTGATACTTTTACTTCCCCCACCCCCTACCCATTTTTTCAGAAAAGAGTGCATATTATCTACCAAATAGAAAAGCAGGGTAGTCAGATGATCAAAAACTTCAGAACAGAAATAGGGAAGCAAAATAGAACATCCAACATAGTGATTTAACTGGTGAATTCTGAAAAAACCCACTTTTTTACTCATTTTATTAGCTGAATTTTAAAGCTTGGAAGACAGAGAGAAAAAAAATGAAAGTGCTAAAGTGGTTACAGTGTTCAGAAATAGTGTTTGGTACCAAGTTGAGTTATCCCTCTTCATCACAGTTAAAAGAAACACACCTCTTGTCGCGCAAAATCTTGAACTGTGATGCTTTTACTACCCTCACCCCCTACCCATTTTTCAGAAAAGAGTGCATATTATCTTTCAAATAGAAAAGCAGGGTAGTCAGATGATCAAAAACTTAAAGAAGAGAAAGAGGAAAGCAAAATAGAACATCCAACATAATGATTTAACTTGTGAATTATTAAAAAACCATTTTTTTAACCCATTTTTGAAGCTTAATTTGAAACTTGGAACACAGACAAACATAAATCAAAAGTGTTAAAGTGATTACAGTGTTCAGAAATAGTGTTAGATACAAAGTTGAGTTATCCCTCTTTACCAATTTAAAAAAAAACACACCTCTTAACGCGCAAAATTTTGAACTGTGTTGCTTTTACTACCCCCACCCCCTTACCATTTTTCAGAAAAGAGTGCATATTATCTTCCAAATAGAAAAGCAGGGTAGTCAGTTGATCAAAAACTTAAGAGAAAGAGGGAAGCAAAATAGAACATCCAACATAATGATTTAACTTGTGAATTATGAGAAAACTATTTTTTTTACCCATTTTTGAAGCTTAATTTAAAACTTGGAACACAAACAAACATAAATTAAAAGTGTTAAAGTGATTACAGTGTTCAGAAATAGTGTTAGATACCAAGTTGAGTTATCCCTCTTTACCACTGTTAAAAGAAATACACCTCTTGTCGGCCAAAATCTTGAACTGTGATACTTTTACTTCCCCCACCCCCTACCCATTTTTTCAGAAAAGAGTGCATATTATCTACCAAATAGAAAAGCAGGGTAGTCAGATGATCAAAAACTGAAGAACAGAAATAGGGAAGCAAAATAGAACATCCAACATAGTGATTTAACTGGTGAATTCTGAAAAAACCCCACTTTTTTACTCATTTTATTAGCTGAATTTTAAAGCTTGGAAGACAGAGAGAAAAAAATGAAAGTGCTAAAGTGGTTACAGTGTTCAGAAATAGTGTTTGGTACCAAGTTGAGTTATCCCTCTTCATCACAGTTAAAAGAAACACACCTCTTGTCGTGCAAAATCTTGAACTGTGATGCTTTTACTACCCCCACCCCCTACCCATTTTTCAGAAAAGAGTGCATATTATCTTCCAAATAGAAAAGCAAGGTAATCAGATGATCACAAAATTAAGAAGATAAATAGGGAAGCAAAATAGAATATCCAAAATAGTGATTTAACTGTAGATTTCAGAAGAAAAAAACACTTTTTTTTAATCATTTTTGAAGCTGAATTAGAAGTTTGGAAGACAGAAGAAAAAAAAGAACAAAAGTGCTAAAGTGGTTACAGTGTTCAGAAATAGTGTTAGATACCAAGTTGAGTTTTTGCTCTTTATAAAAGAAACACACCTCTTGTCGCGCAAAATCTTGAACTGTGATCCTTTTACTACCCCCGCCCTCTACCCATTTGAACAGAAAAGAGTGCATAATTTGTATTCTCTTCCAATTAGAAAAATAAGTAAAAGCAACTGGACATTTTTAAAATACATCTTTTCTGTCAGTCCAAGGATTGCTTAGTCCATTAAAAACAAACAGACTAGGATTTAACGCACCCATTTTAAGAAAAAGTTAACATGATAATTGATATATCAGACTTTTTTTTATGCAATTACTACTGAAGATTCCAGACCAGGTAAAACAATCATTTTCCTTTGTCACATTTGTTTTTTTATTTTTTATAAATCTATCTATTGTCACTCTCTTTGTGTCATTTAGTTATTTTCAAGAATTCTATCCTGGCAACAACAACAACAAAAACACCTACCTACCTACCCTATTTTTTTTTAGCCATGTTAATAGAAACAGACAATTTATTTGTTTTGGCCTAAAGATCTTGAAACATTTGTTTTAATAGAGAAATAACAAGTACAGCCATTATAGGTATTAGCTGTGTCACTCGAATTTCTTTGTCAGGCTGAAACTTAGCTGTTGCGTTGGTGTCTGCTGTGTGTATAGATCTGGGTCCAAAGCAACTTTCACATTCTCATCTACACACTCACGTTACACAAGTATATATATATATATATACAATTCCACCCACAGAGGCGTTCGGGGATGGGGGTCTCGCACTCGGGCGAATCACACCACAAAATACAAAGTATAACGTACACAGATTTTACTATTGAACCAAAAAGCAAATTAAATCATGAATAAATCAATCAAGCAAAACTTCCACACAATGACACACTCACTCTCGGTTCACACTGCGCTCTGGACGTGCACACTTGGCAGCACGTATACCGTTCCGGCACCGTTTGTCTTCCTGCAAGTCCAGCATAGGCACACGATTGTCCAAGAATCACAATAATCCTCGTGAATGTCACAGCAGGCATAGTAGAAAAGTCCAAGAGGGTGCGTTGATGGTGGTAATCCGGTGTACACACACACACACACACACACACACACACACTCCGGTTTGGTAAGTTACCTGATAAATAATGTAGCCTGTGGATTTCAAGAACGGGGAGACTGGTCAGACAGGAAGAGCATTTCACATTTCCGATGTTCAGTGATAAACTTGTTTTCTTCGAGAGTTCGATCTTCGTGCGATTCTGGCGCGTTGTCACCAAGAACGTAAAAAAACACCAGGATATCATCATGATGCCTCTCTACAAAAACCAGGCAGTCTAGGAACTCTTCATCTAAAGTCAGTCAGTATTAGCCCCTCAACACAATCCTCATCTTGTCCCATAGTGATTTCTGCCGCCAAAGAACGTGTGGTTCTTAACTCACAAGATGGATTTGTCGTCTTCCATTGCGAAATTCAGATCTACCCCAACTACGTGCATTGATCTGAGCAATAAAATGTAGATGCGATAATCTGCAAACATCTCTTCAACACAATCTACATCTTGTCCCATCGTGATTTCTGTCGGCAAAGAACATGTGGTTCTCAACTCACAAGACCGATTTGTCATCTTTCAGAAATTCAGATCTGCCCCAAGTACGTGCAATAAAATGTAGAAGCGATAATCTGAAAAAAAATCTTTTCGCGTGAACGCTGCCACGTTGTCATCAGTCCGATGTCTTTTATCCAGAGCAGGGATGAACACACTTTTTCATTAGTAATTTGTTATGTTTATCCGCAGACTGCTTTCCATTACTAATTGTCGTCTGTTTTAGCTTGACTCGTGGGGTTCTTCAGCCAGGCAAAAAGTGCTTGTTTACTGACACGTTCTCACGCACGACATGTCGTAAATGCAAGTTCTAACGATTGTTTTTTATTGCACTGATAGAGAATGTCGATATTTGTAAACGTCTGCCATTTCCTAATGTTTATTTCATTATTTTGCATACGGATATGGCTAGTAAGTGGATAATCTGTTACGACACGAAACGCGTTCTAAATCCGGGAAGGGAGGCTACTCCAACGTAGAAGGGAGGCTACTCCAACGTACTTTCCAAAGTGTGCTCCAGCCTTAAGTGTTTCTTGTATAGAATATAGTAAATTTTTGTAAAGATTTTAGTCAAGCAGTATGTAAGAAATGTTTAAGTCCTTTGTACTGGAAACTTGCATTCTCCCAGTAAGGTAATATATTGTACTACATTGCAAGCCCCTGGAGCAAATTTTTGATTAGTGCTTT
Organism: Littorina saxatilis; assembly: GCF_037325665.1. Classification (NCBI taxonomy): domain Eukaryota; kingdom Metazoa; phylum Mollusca; class Gastropoda; order Littorinimorpha; family Littorinidae; genus Littorina; species Littorina saxatilis. Next base: position 58,962,219 of record NC_090246.1, on the reverse strand, counting down.
TGTGAACAAGAAACAATTGACAAGTGGCTCTATCCCATCTCCCCCCTTTCCCCGTCGCGATATAACCTTCGTGGTTGAAAACGACGTTAAACACCAAATTAATAAAGAAAGAAAGAAAGAATGTCAGTGGCAGAGTTTTTGGCTTGACAGGAACACTTATTGAAAAACATAGTTAATCTTTGTTACACCCAGAGCAGAGCTAGTGTGTTTTGGTTTGTGATTCTTCTTCTTCAGCGTTGGATGATGGTGGCTTGTGATGAAAATTATTGATTTTAATCTTCCATTGGGGAACCTTGCCAGGCAGGGTAACAAATTTGACACCCTTTATGCCTGAAGGTTCTCCCCATGGTTGGGGAGTGATTTGTGAAAGGGAGGGAAGAGCCTGGCGCTAATGTTTGCAAAGCAGTCAATGTTGTGGTTTTGAACATCTGCTTTTTTGTGTGTCACGCTTTTTTTTGTGTCACGTTTGTCTTCAGGCATATGAGGATCAGCCATCTTTTTACATTTAGTCAAGTTTTGACTGAATGTTTTAACATAGACGGGGAATCGAGACGAGGGTGGTGGTGTATGTGTGTGTGTTTGTCAGTGTGTGTAGAGCGATTCAGAGAAAACTACTGGACTGATCTTCATGAAATTTCACATGTTAGTTCGTGGGTATGATATCCCCGGACTTTTTTTTCATTTTTTCGATAAAATGTCTTTGATGACGTCATATCCGGCTTTTTGTGAAAGTTGAGGTAGCACTCTCACGTCCTCATTTTTCAATCAAATGGGTTGAAATTTTGATCAAGTAGTCTTCGACGAAGCCCGGACTTTGGTATTGCATTTTGGCTTGGAGGCTTAAAAACTAGTAAAATCAACTTTTCACTGACAGATTTAAAAATGATTGCATCGTATTCCTCAATTTCTCCTGAATTCAAAAATATATACATTTTGTCATGGTTACTCTAAAACTGTGCTCAGAATGACAGAAAATAGGTTAAGTAGGCCTATAAGTACTGCGTTTGCACGCTACGCGGAGACGAGCGAGACCCGTCTTGGTCTTTGGCTGTGGTTAGTCGAGACTATCTTAAATATAGTCTCAGCGATGACTGTTTGTTGGTGTTAAACTGTTACTTGACTAAATGTTTTTATATCGCTTCACGCGACTTGTTTTCTTTTCTTTTATCTTTCGTTTTTTGGGTTCGGTTTTGTTTTTTTTTCCTATCAGTCATTGACATATTACTCGGTGAAAAAAATGATGTTTTTTTAATGAAATGTTGATTGGTTCTGTTACTTGGGGATATATGATACATTTAGAAATATTTCTTTTTTTGTGTGTGATTGCATGTTGATTTGTGATATGAGACTGAAGAATCTAAGCTGTGAGCTAAACCTTGTGTACCTTGTAAGTTGTACGAGTGTTGCTTGAATCTTAGACCAATTCATTACATAAGATTCTTATCCAAGTTATAATTATTGGCAGAATCTTGTGTTGAAAGCAAGTTGCAAAGGTAATGAGGATAATGATGATGAAATATGCTCAATTGTATCATATAATAAATTAATAATAATTTATGTATTGAGACTGAGAGGTACATATTACATCTGTTTTTCTAATCATATACACAAATAACCAAATAACAAGCATTGAAATGAACAAGGATGAAAGTCGCTTGTTCATTTCAATGCTTGTTATTCTCTCAGGTGCCAGAAGAAAAGGTTCCATACAACTCTCGCTTACTCTATTACACGTGTCATATGTATAAAGAGCGATTACTTCCCTTTGGTTATTTGATATCTTAACATCGCTCTGCCTCATTCTGTTTAAGATTCTAATCATATACACATCTCTAAAAGCCCTTTTCATGTTAGCATTTAATGTATCTGTGACCATGCATCTTAGTTCTATTCAAAATTATTAAATATCTTGAGTAGTGATGTCGGTTTGCAAAAGGTTTAATTATTTCAAATCACCAAATATTTTGCCTTAACACTTTTTTATGTTGGGGGGGAGGGGGGGGGGGGGGATTGTTGTCAAGGACTGCCTAGAATATTTGCCAATGAAAATAAATCTTATTTGCTAGAGGGTATTCATACATACAGACTTTCTCTATTGGGTTTGCTGAGTTCCAATATGACAATATATACACCTGTCATATTTTCTTATCAGATCTACCAGGACGATGCCAAGGTGGAGAGTGAGAAATACCAGCAGGAAATGAAGGAATGGGAGCAGAAGATGAGGGAAATCGGACGGGAGGATCTCATCCGCAAAAAGTCCCAGACCAGGCCCAAGAAAGTGCGTTCCACCAAGGTCAAGAAGAAGGCGGCCAAGAAACCTACGGCAGCGGCAAAATCAAAAACTGGAGCCAAGAAAACCTCAGCGAAGGCCAAGACCACAAAAAGCGTGAAGAAGAGAACTATATCTAAAGAAGTGCAGACTGAAGAGTAAATGGCATTGATTAAACGATTGATTTTTTTCGATTTTTTTTCCCAATCGCAGGCAAAATCTGAAGTGTGTTGCACAGCTTGCCGTCTTCCAGAGTGTGTGTTTGTCTGAAGTGTGTACTTTTCGAATAGATGAGTGTGATGAATTGTATGATGCAACCAAAGAAAGCGTGAAAAAGATGTTGAAAAGCATTTTACCTACATGTACATGTACCTGCATTTATCAGAAACAGTGCCAATGTGGTTGTGTCATGAAAATAAGCGGATATTAAGATGCATAAAGTTTGTTTGTGTTTTCGTTTGTCCCAAGGTTTGTTGACTACCTGTATGTTCTCTGTTGCCTTTTTTGGCTCACATAAGTGTAGCCTATGCGATGCTAACTTTTGTCTGTCTGTGTGTGTGTGATAAAAACTTTAACATTTGACTGAACACCGAAATACTAATTTTACCTGGTTATTATCCAAGCAACAGCTTCAAAGTATTGAAGCAATGATCAACATTTCGTCGGCACGTATGTAGTTAAAGTGTGTATCCAAAGAAAACGGGTTTTGGGGGGGGTAAAAACAGGTGACTGGTTTGTGTCGTGTGTGGTATGTAGACCAGGTCAGGGGTCAAAGTTAAGTCAGATCGCGTGAAGGATTGTGGTATAGATACAGTTCTCACCCAGCTGCAGTTCGCCGATTCGGGGAAGACGATTTCACATTGTTCGGTTTCGTAGCCCCAGAAAAATAAAGAAGATACCAAAGGAGATTTCCTACAGGTTGATCTGCACAGCGTGTTTCCAGTGTGTGCGCGAGGAAGCGCTGTCGAAAGCGCAGTGTCGATCTGGCAGTCGTGTCCCCGTAAGTAGGCTACAGACAGACAGATCTAGATCTAGTGTCTCGCACTCTTGCACCGTGTCACCTATGCTTACTGTGTGTGTGTGTGTGTATGTGTGACGGAGTGAATGAGTTTGTGTTACTGTTTGTCGATTTCTTAGGGAGCCTTGAAGGCTTTGCCTCTTGTGACTTATTTTGAGTTTGGTACCAACAGACTTTCGATGAAATTGTTGGGAAAATATAGCGAAGAAGGCAAAGTTTTCAAGACTGTGTCAAAGGATATTACCACTATATTTTTATCATTCTGGGTAATCTGTTTTCGTGCTGATATTCTAAAAACACTTAATTTAGCGATGTGTAGTTTCTGTAGAGGGAAAGTCCCTCAGATTCAGGTCTTTGAAGAGTGTGTCGCTCGTGACTTAGCTTTTGCTGAACAGCCATTAATGATTTGTATGTTTCATTGTATGTTCTGTGTGCAGAAGATTTTGATACAGAATTAAAGTCGGGTCAATTTCCACATCTATATTTACCTTGATCATTTTTGCATTGTAACATTTCAGTAAACATGACCTTTAATTTGTCACAGTATCTAATAAGGTTGTTTTTCACAAAGCATAGTGTGTTTGTGTAACTTTTACCTTCTTCTGGTAAGTAAAGAAAATGGTTTTGTGTAGAATATTTTATTTCATGCTGGATTTGTTTGTTTAGTCATTGTGCGTTTATCTCACTTGTTGTATGTGTAGTAATACTGCTGAAATTCTTTATTTAGGCCAAAAGTCTGATATGATTTCAGAACAAATACGTAAAAACGGAAATGTGTTTGATTTCAGGAAATTTAGAAAATAAATTAAACAATAGCACACAACAGCATGGCGCACGTTATATGTCAAAGCAGCACCGCCCTGATATGGCCCTTCGTGGTCGGCTGGGCGTTAAGCAAACAAACAAACAAAGCACACAACAGCAGAAAATGTCAAGTGAAGGACTGCTTCATGTTTTATAATCCTTTGTTGTTACCTCAGAGGTCATGGCTTTTTTTCTGTTTCATGAGTAAGAAGTTAAATGCGTAAGAGTTCTAGTAAAATGTGTGTACTAAATGGCAGCAAATAAATGCACCTCCATTCTTGCTGCACAGACCCCTCTCACTTTTGCGTTTTTGTGTAAGTAACTTGGTGAATGCCTATTGCCTTATTCTTTTGCATGTAAATAATGTCATTGCACTGTATGGATGATTTGCTTTGTATCATTTTTTCATTGGAGACAGATTTAAGTGTGCGAGTGCCTTTCTTAGTTTGTCATAGTTTTTTTTATACCATGGGCATTTATGAATAGCAGTCAGTGACATAGCATGGATAGCTCCATGCTTTTTTTAGATGTTACCTGGGCGGGCATTTACAGCATGCAATGTCACTAATTGCTGTTTTAACCACATTTTGTGTGTTCAGTGTGTCAGACCTGTTTACCCCTAAAACATTGCATGTGTATTTTCTGGGAGCAAAATGAGGCAAATGTGTAGTTTTGTAATTGAATGTGTAGAATTTCTCGTCGACCTATCACAACAACAAGAACAATGATCGCTACTTTTTACCACATGTATTGATTGACTGACGGAAAAATGGGAATTGCAGACAGTGCAATGAGCATGATGTTTTCCTTTTTGCGAAGACAAGGCATGGGTAGTCCTGATGATATTTTGGCAGAAAGACTTGGTTCGGCGCATTGCTCGTCTTTTTCTTTTTGGTCGGTGGCCTTTCGGAGTCATTTTCTTCACAGTTCTCATCTTCACTTTCGTGTGCTCTGCGTTCAGCCATTGTGTCGAAACGCCCGCATGGTTTGGCAGTAACGCTTTCAGTTGTGCCCGGCATTTGCTTGGAGAAGCCTATTCGGCATTAACAAGCTACAACGCAACGCCCGTGGGCGCTTTACGCGCTGCACGCAGCAAACGACTGCTGGCCGAAAACATGGATTGGAAAATGGATCGGTCAAGGGAGATGAAGAAAATTACGGATTGTGATATGCGTAGCCGAAACAATACCGTTTGCGTGCAGGGACGGGACGGTGTGAGAGCACAACGGGACAAAGAACAGGTGTAAAGACGAAAAAGAAAGAAAAAATTTTTTTTTTTTTAAAATACCGTTTGCGTAGAAAACGACAGACTTGCGTAGTTGCGTAGTATATTATTCAAATTCGTAGTTTACTACGCTCAATGTGTAGTGTAAACAGGTCTGGTGTGTCCATATGTTTGCATGAATCGTTTCTGATTCAGAGTGAGTCTGTCTTTTGGGACTGGGAAACAGAGTGCCCCCATTGGAGCAAAGAGTGAAGGTTAAGAAAAGCTTGGCTGAAAAGTGAGGGTCAAGCATTTTAATATCAAGGTTTAAGAAAGTGGAAATATCTTAACATTCTCCCACTTTAAATGGTGTGATTGCAAAATGATCTGCGAGTTCCAAAACTACATCGCAAATGAGGAAATAAGTATGTCCAAGAAAAACGTATACAGATTTAACTTTAGTTATTTGTAGAAATTTAAAAAGTTTTATGATGCACAAATGTGCATAAGGGGTTTTCTACAGAAAAGAAGAGTGGATTCAGTAAGTTTACAACAAAAAAACATCCATGTCAAAATCTGTTGTAACACATGTAACACCTTAATCAGGTTTGATTTTTTAATTGTTTAAATACACTGCTTGAGAAATAAATGTTTGATACATGACATGTACACTTTTGCAAATAAAAGATCTATACAGCTGATTTGCAATTGTCATGCTTGAATCTATTTTACATGTTCTGTAGTGTTTGTCCTGTGTGTAATTTATGCTTGGTATGATTCTTGTCATCTTTCAATCTTGCTTGATGTTTGTTTACCCCCAGAAATGGAACAACAGTCAAGGACGTCCAAAGACTTTATTTGAAAATGAATTACTGCACACATCAACTAGTCATCAGCAACAGGGTTTCATCTAACTTAGGAATAACATTACATATGAAACGGATGCTTTCTAACTGAAGTGACAAAATTAAGAAAAAGAAAAAGCCATCCGAAGGAACAAAGAAGAAAAACCGACAAAATACAAATCATACATGGTAATTTTTCTATCGTCTCGGAATAAGATGGAATGGAAATGTTCAGTCACAATGCAAAACTGCAAATGCTTATCTCATAGTGGGTAATGTTGAAGATGATGGCTTTGATGTTGATCCCAATCAGCACACAAAAATGCACACCTCTATACTTGCATATCTCCATGATGTTTAAGGCACAGATGTGAGACAAAGCAGCACCAAAAAAAATAAAATAATAATGTGGGTCATATAGACTATGCGCAAACACACTGTAAATTTGGTTTAGGCCATAGTCGGCTCAAACACACTGAAAATGTGGGTCATAGTCTGCTCAAACACTATCAACCTCTCATCCACACACACTAGCATTACTGACAAACCATTCAAACATCTCTGTACCCCTATGCCTATGGTTTGTTTGTGATCAACATTTTTATAAACAGTATTGCACAGCTTTTTCTCCCTGGTTAACACAAAGATCTATCCCGGTAGCTCAGTTGGTAGAGCACTGGACTTGTGATCGGAAGGTTGCAGGTTCGAATTCGGGCCAGGACGGACACGGGTCAACTTAATGTGCAGACCCAGAGACGGAAGCCATATCCCACCCCCGTGTCATCACAATGGCATGTAAAAGACCTTGGTCATTCTACCATAAGTGCAGGTGGCTGAATACACCTAAACACGCAGACACCTTGGTAGCGCGACTCCGTTGCTGCTAGCTTTCCACTGGGAGGAAGCGACCCGAATTTCCCAGCAATGGGACAATAAAGTAATGAAAAAAAAAAATCCCTTTGGTCTCAGGAAAATTAATCTTGATGGTGCCCACCGTGGTCACACAAGCTATAACAAATTGAAAGTAAAGAAGCAGAAAATTGATAAAGCTCCATTAGACCCTCCATATCATTTACTGCATCCCCATGTCCCAAAACTGGTATTTCATTTGCAGTACACATTAATCCTACAAAATCAAAATGTCTGACTTAGATATATATATATGATATTCTTTGATATAATATAGTTGTCAGAAATCCTAAACAATGCCCACCTTATTCACAATTTAAAGAACAATAACAGAACACCAGTAATACTTTAACAGTAAATAGATAAATAATAACTAACTCCAACCTAAATCTACTTACAAACTTAATTTAACAAAATATGCAAAACTGACAGGCCACTTACTGACAAACCATGGCACACAAGCTATGAGTTTATTTTTTTGCTTCATAAATATGCACTTACTTTTGCTGAAAAGTCAATCCAACAACAACAAAAATCATTCATAATGCCAACAACCACCATAAAATGCAATGCCAATGAATGGTCTTGTGACTAGGGTGTAAAGTCTTCACATTATGTTCTCCTTGCACAAATGGTTATTTCTGTAACTGGTCAATCTTTCCTCTATTCCTGTCAACAATTGTAGCTACCATCAACAAAGAGTTTACGCTATCACAGCATGGGAGAGCAAAAAGGTGAACAGGTAGAGTGCAAAATCTTCGCTGCCAGCACTGATGTAGCCCATGATAGCGTTGTACTTGGTGATCACCTCTGGTTTCATGCCCGACAACAGAAGGGCATAGGATATCATGGAACTCCTGTGAGGCAGCTGAATGTCCTGGAAAAATAAATCGAATGAGATGTACACTCAGATTCAAGTGGTTTATGTTAGAGAGTGCTCACAACCCTTACAGTTTCTTTTTGCTCCGACATTCTCATCTCGTTCACTCGGAGAACATCACATGCACACACAACCAACATACATCACACAGATCTAACATACATCTCTCTCAGCTCTCACACACACACTCTTACATGAAACAACTTCTCTTCTTTCAAATGCTTCCACATACTCTGATGACTCTCAGTTTGTTCAAAAGGACACAAAAAGATTTCATTTCTTGCGTTTACCTTCATGTGCATGGTCTGAAAATAGTACAGAGATCCTTCCAGAAGAATGAATGGAACAAGCACCAACTGAAATAGAACAGAACATTTTATAATCCATCCACTGAATGATTTTATTTATTAACTCTTACCAGTTCGGGGGTTTTAGGGCATATTTTACAGTGCTGTTGGTGCCTACTTGCCGAGTGGCTATCTGGGGTCATATTCTAAATGAAATATAGAAAGTTATATATCAAATGAAAGGAAAATGAATAAGCTTTTCATATTTGCAAAGAGAATTGTGCTATCTTTAAAGGTAAAAAATGTTATGGGGGTGACAACATGATTTTTGTTGAAATTTGTACGCCCATTTTTTGGAACACGTGACAAACACAAAGCTTAAAGAAAACATTTTTTTTGTGTTCAGTTTATTTTAGATATGCTGCTAACTAGTCTGTTTTGGCATTCATTTTACATAAGATAGCAAAGTTTTATTGAGTTTTGCTGATAAACAAAAAAGTTATTGTCACCTGAATACCCCCACCCAAATTTCAAAGTTGGACGTTTCATGACATACGCATGCCTAAGGCACACCAAAAAAATAGTCTGTTTACGGTATCCCGACCGACCCTATTTTTTCCCGCGACCCTAGACTTTTTTTGGGCATTTGGGAAAAAAATTAAATAAATAAATAAATACATTTTTTGGCAAAATAACTTAAAAATGTTTTTTTGGAAAGAAAAAAAAAAGGTCTGTTTTTTGGTCTAATAACTTAAAAATATGGGGGTTTTTTTGGGGAAAAAAAAAAAAAAAAAGTCCCGACCTACCGACCCTATTTTATTGGCCTATGTTACCGTTAACAGACTTTTGTTTTTGTTTTTGCCTAATAATGCATTCCTATAACTAACTTATAACAAAAACCCAGCTTGTTTCTGTCTAACATATGAGTTTATCCACTGTCCGACCCATCCAATGTAAAATAACAATTATTTTTTTTCGATAATTAGATAATTGGTCAGTGGAAAACTACAGGGGGGGCATCGTAAGCTTGCTTACGATGGGTAAGGGAGCGAACTGGTAAGAGTGAAGGAGATTTCTATAGCGCATAACTAAAAGCACTATGCGCTTACCAGAGAGCAAAAAGTTTATCTGGAAACATAAACAATCTATTTGCTCGCTGTAACGATATATATCTATTTTCGATGTGCTATGACTAAAAATTGGTTTTCTGCAACTCCTGTGTTCCAAACGTTACCTCATTTTCATTATGAATATAAATATATGTGAGACTAATACCAAATAATAACAATAATGATGAGAGGCCGAACAATAAGATTAAGATCCATGTTCTCTGCGCTTTACATAGTATGACTATGAATAAAACACACTAAGTCACCAAAATAATGAAATGAGACAACACTTCAGGGTTATTTCCTACTTGAATCATTTATAAGCCTGCTGTTTAACAATTTTAAAGTCCATCACAACATTTGCAATCAGAGAACCATGGTAATTGATATGTACTATGTTTACAATTTAAAACACAGCCACAGATCTTAACATTTAAATTTGAAGTCCTCACTTCTGCCAGAACATTAGCTTATGGGATTGAGGTCAGCTCTGAACCTGAACATTTCAACACAGTTCATATCATATCATATCATATCATTTCATGTCATATCATTATCAGTCAAGAAACAACAACAACAAAAAGCAAACAAATGATAAACAGAAGGCAAGCACACACACAAACTTCACCTCAAAGAAAAGGATTCCTAAGCCAAAGCTGAGTGCCCAACGTGTGAAAAACGCAGTCAGCAAACACCCTCCACACCTCATCAGATCCAACACTTTGACGGGGTCAGTGTCGGCAGACACTTCTTTTCCAATTCCAGGGATGCTTTCCAATCCATTCCCATGCGTGCTGGTTCCGGGAAATGATTTCCCTGGACCATTGGCTTCTGTGGTCACTTTCGGTGCTGGCTGCTGGTCATTTGCTGGAGTTGTTCTTTGTGTCCTCTGCCTGACACTGGCTGCTGAGGCTTCAGATTCAATGGGTTCAGTTGTTTCTGATGTGCGTTTTATTCTGTTTGTTGGATCTTCCACTGGCAACGGGCAGCCTAGTAAACTGCTGCTGTTGAAAGCATTCCCTGAACTGTCTTGCTGCAGGCCAAAGCTTGGGATCCCATCCAAACTTTTAGCTGGCTCTGCGAGAGAAAACATTTTTTTTAATATAATATCTCACTTTTAGAGATCTGTTAAAACTTAGTGTTATCATGATGCGTATACCGCTCTTACTGAAAGCTTAAATAGTCAGCTCTTCAAGAAGTAAGCAAGAGCATAATTTTAGCTTCAGTCAGGGACAGAGTAGGTATGGCTAAATCGTCCGCCCGGTCGCAAGGGGCAAGTGAAAAATCCGCCCGGCTAGTAGAAACCATCTGGCAGGTTGCCCGGCTGGCAAGTGAAACAACGCAAAAGATACATTGCATATATATCTAAACAAGGTGAAAGCGTGAAAATTTGTCACCCTGTTTTCAAGAATGCTACAGACAGTGATATGCCATTGTTAAATGTTAATGTTATAACCGATAATCACCCCGTCGCGATATAACCTTCGTGGTTGAAAACGACGTTAAACACCAAATAAAGAAAGAAAGAAAGAACCGATAATCACCGAGTTTAAATCGACAACACAAACGTCAAGTTTATAAGATGTATCAGTCACACAACAAGCAAAGCTACGTGTTGTAGACAACCACTTTACTCAAGAAAAAACAAGTCGCGAAAGGCAAAATTACTACATTTAGTCAAGCTGTGGAACTCACAGAATGAAACTGAACGCACTGCATTTTTTCACAATGACCGTAGTCCGCCGCTAGTGCAAAAGGCAGTAAAAGTGACGAGCCTGTTTAGCGCGGTAGCGGTTGCGCTGTGCTGCATAGCACGCTTTACTGTACCTCTCTTCGTTTTTACTTTCTGAGCGTGTTTTTAATCCAAACATATCATATCTATATGTTTTTGGAATCAGGAACCGACAAGGAATAAGATGAAATTGTTTTTTAAAACGATTTCGGACATTTTATTTTAATCATAATTTTTATATTTTTAATTTTCAGAGCTTGTTTTTAATCCGAATATAACATATTTATATGTTTTTGGAATCAGAACATGATGAAGAATAACATAAAAGTAATTTTGGATCGTTTTATAAAGAAATAATTTTAATTACAATTTTCAGATTTTTAATGACCAAAATCATCAATTAGTTTTTAAGCCTCCAAGCTGAAATGCAATACCAAAGTCCGGCCTTCGTTGAAGAATGCTTGGCCAAAATTTCAATCAATTTGATTGAAAAATGAAGGTGTGACAGTGCCGCCTCAACTTTTACAAATAGCCGGATACGACGTCATAAAAGACATTTATCGAAAAAATGAAAAAAACGTCTGGGGATATCATACCCAGGAACTCTCATGTAAAATTTCATGAAGATCGGTCCAGTAGTTTACTCTGAATCGCTCTACACACACACACGCACAGACACACCACGACCCTCGTCTCCCCCTCTATGTTAAAACATTTAGTCAAAACAAGACTAAATGTAAAAAGGACGCAGCCAATGAGATTTAGATGGAGACACCTTTGTGCCTGGTCAAGTGATTTTTCTTCTTTGTTAAATTTAAGCGTTGGAACTCTAGTTGCGTATTCCCAAGTCTACGGTTATACGTTCAGTCAAGTAATGAAGTATTACTATTAACTAAATATAAAATTTTAAAAAGACATGAAAATTGAAATCTGCTCAAAATGAATGCTACTTTCACTTCTTCCCACTGTCTGAGCACTTCAAACTTTTACAATTTTTGAGTAGCAACGTTCTGAGATAAAAAGCATGCAGACTTTTGAGCAGATCGTAAACAGCCAAAGTTCTTCCCAGCAATGTACTCCACAGTAATCACGGTGCAAGTCTGCCCACAGGCGGAAGGTATCGTCCACTGGACTAGATCTACTACTATCACAGAAAGACTTTTCTGTGATAGTAGTAGTCCAGTGGACGATACCTTCCGCCTGTGGTCTGCCTCCATAATCATGAGGCAAAACAAAAAAAGGTGTGGTTACGGTAACATAGCCAAATAAAATAGGGTAGGAAGGTAGGCAACCACTTTTTTTTCAACTTTTTTTTCTAATGTGTACAAATTAAACCTACTTGACAGGGAAATAAGTGTGCGACTCAGGCGCTTTCGCTTTCATTGCGTTTTCTGCACTCGTTTTCTTGTTTGTTTGTTTTTGTTTTTTTTTTACAAATGTAATAAAAAGTTATAGGGTCGGCCCCTAAAAATAGGGTAGGTCGGGTTACCGTAACCACACCTATTTTTTTTTTAGGCCTGATAGTCCATTCGAACAAAATTACCATTTTCGACGACCTCAGAATTTCCAAGCACTCGATTCAATCGATTTTCTGAATTTTGAAGAATCTTGCGTCGGCGTGCTTCTCTTCGGGCTTCTGCGTCTGCCATTTCACACAAGTTGTCTTCCAGCTGAAGAAGATTATCTTGTTCCACGGAGCCTGTGTCTTGTTCGGAAAGCAGAACGACTTTGATGGGTATCGTTTTACCAGAAACGCTCACAAAGAAAAATATCTGAATCTGGTTTTATGTCGTGTGTGTGTGTGTGCAGGGGCGGAGCAGTTAAGCCTGAGGGGGGGGGGTTACAAACTGGGGTCCAGGGGTAGACCCTATGTGGGGTACAGGGGGGTCTGGGGAGCAAAGCCCCCCTGAAGCTGAAGAGTTTTAGCTATATTATAAACAATTTATGGCTTATCCTTGATTTTAAACATGAGCAACTGGTGTCAGCAGCCACTCATTATTTCTTTTAAAGTTAGTATTAAATCTTTGGGCGGGGGACAGCCGGGGGGGGGGGGGGTCCTGAACCCCTGTAATCCCCCTCCCCCCTATCCGCCCCTGGTGTGTCTATGTGTGTGTGTGTGTGTGTGTACTACGGTGTCACTGTATGTGTGTGTCACTGTGTTGTGTGTGTGTGCAGTGTGTTGTGTGTGTGTCTGTCTGTCTGTCTGTCTGTCTGTCTGACAGCTGTTTGTCTGTGTACATAATCAAGTGAATCGGGAAACGACGTGTCGATTCGGATACTGTAAAAGGCTGAGAAGCAGCAAATATATAATATACACTCGGAGTGCGTGTCGCCAGTGCGATTATATATACACACAAAAAACAAGCATTCTCAGATTCACTATTATTTTTGCCTCTGAGTGTTTATATATACCTGTAAATCTTCTACAGACATGGCATAGTGAATATGGACGGGTTAAGTGTATTTTGTGATTATTTGTGTAGTATAGTAGTTAAAAGATGATAAGAGACTTGCTACTGTCAGTTTCGCATTTAGACATCTTCATTGAAATTGCTGCTTTTATGATGACAGATTATTGAAATCACTACATGTTCTAACTCGTTGCTAGAGCTAACGCAAATATATGTTTTTGTTGATGACAGCATCTCTTGGCTTTATTTTTTCAACTAGCTCTGGGCAATAATGTACAACTTCCGGTTCTGAAAGACCCTTTCTCTCGGGAAAGGAAAAGTGAAAAAGTTTTCTTCTAAGTGCATCACAGAGAAGACCTCATGCGGCTTTTAATGCTGAGCCGGAAATTTTAAGTTAAACTGCAACTCATCATGTAGATGTTAAGTTGATCAAGCGCTTGAAGATTTGTGTAGACCAAAGGCATGAGTGACACCGATGTCTTCTTTCGATTTCATGCTGTATACGCCACCAAGGACAACAACACACCTGAGTTTGTAGTGATCGTCTGCCACTGTAACTAAAGCAATGAAAGGAGATGAAAATGACAGATTAGATAAGATAAATCGTGCACTTACTTCAAGAACTGCGAAGACGCTCTTGGCGGGAGGTAAGGGAATCTTTATTGATTTTGCAAATGTACTGATATTATTATTATTTTTTGTACGGTTGATTGTGTGGAATGTAAGGTTGTGAGATTGTTATGTACGAGTGTATGCATGAAGCGCCTTTGTAAACGCCACGAGCTTCCCTTTGGGAAGGTGTGCGCGTATAAATAACCATTATTATTATTATTATTATTATATAGGCTAACTGGAATGTTTCAACTTGGGAAAAGCTATACGCACTCTGAGTGTATACAGGATCAATGGGTCTGTATACACTCCGACAATGAAAAGCTCTGTTACAAATCTGTAGCCAATGAAATGCCCCCTAACAAGTCGTTAGGAACTGAGTAGCCAATGAAAAATCAGTCTGACGTATGGACTTCCGCTATCTCTTTTCGGAGTGTCGAGGGTTGGTAAATAATGTACATTCACATAGTATACAACCGTTTCTAGGTCGAAACACACTCAAAGTGCAAAGTGTGTTCCAAACTCCGACAATAAACTGCCGTGAAGGCACTGAAGCATCAGTTTCGTGTGTGTGTTTGTTTTTGTCTGTGTTTGTTCCCAGCATATTTTGATACCATGAATCGAAAGTGAAGCGTACCTATTAAGCAAAATGGCGCCGAATGACGCTCTGAGTGTTGATGTGGTTCAGTGTCCGGTCTTTTAAGTACACCCCGAAAATGTAATCTACGTTACAGCAAAGGCCGTGCAGCATCAGATTGTTTTTCGTTTCTTTGTACAGTAAAACCTGCGAGCAAAGGACGCTCTTGGGGAGCCTTGCCACTGTCCTTTGTAGCAAGGTGTCCTTTCTTATGAATATGAATGCGCCAACATTTTTTTGGAGAAAAAAAACACCCAACAGTCACTGATTCTTTTTTGCCACAGTGATTATTAAAACTCAAAGTTTTGAAGCCCTCAAGTTTTTTTTGTTTTTGTTTTTGTTTTTTGTTCAAAGAACAGGAGAGAGAGAGAGTGAGGTGCAATCGGTTTCTTATCTGAAGCAATGGGCCATTCACTGGAAGATTCTTTGATCGAGCTGTTGAAAACCACTCGAAGAGTTCTTCGTTCAACTCGTCATAGGTTGTTTTTCTTCTCTTAACACATTTTGCCGTCGATCTGGCACCGGAGTCCCACTGACTGAGAATTTGTGTTCGATCAGCTTTTATGTTGGAAATTTGAGTTTTTCCTCAATTCAGCTCATCAGCAACTTTTCGAACGGTCTTTATGACATCGACTCTCTCTTCTAAAGTCAAATTTTTTCGTTTTGGCATGATGAGACGAAGACGAAGGATGACACGAAGATGCATCACAGTACAGAAAGTAGAAACCCGAAATGTTTGTGAGTTCACGGCATCGACCAATGAGCGTGCACCATACAAAAATCAACTTCTTTCAAGTGCTGTCATTGGCTTCTCGCGCGTTCACATCGCCAGCAAGATTGTATTTGCAGAACCAAGATGGCGGACCAGCGTCTGCTAAAAGCTGTCTGCTTCAAGGGTTTGTCCGTTGTTGACAAGTAACGAACCCAATCGGGACCAAAAAAGGGTGTCCGCGTCCACGCCTTTGAGGTGTTCGCTCTTTTAAGGTGTTTTTGAGAGTAAAATACATCCGTCCTCACTTGAATTGTCCGTTATGCTAAGGTGTCCGCCGAAATAAGGGTCCGCTAGATGCAGGTTTTACTGTACTCTTATGAGTCTTATATTATATAATCAACTGCTCTGCGTTTCTATCGCTAAGTGGTGTCGAATGGCAAATTAACGCCGTAGTATATACAAGATTCTGACCCCTGTATACACTCCGAGTGCGTGTATAGCCAGTGCGTTTCAACTTTCACTGTTTTAGTCAGCATTCCTTCATTCGAATCATTGTTAGAATGGTGTGCAGAGAAATAAGGCCCATAGGTACGGATCTTTCGTTCTTCATAGTTGTAGTTCCTAATTCTGACTATGCCATTCATATAAAATTTATAACCGACTAACTCAGCTAACTTCAATTAACTGATCCCGGCAGCAGCCTTGAAATTAAATGAAAAGGCTTCTTGCATGGCCAGGGTACTACTTTTCTCAGAAAAAAAACCCATCTAAAAGAACTGCAGTGACCTAGTGGATAAGATGCCAGCTTCCCAAACAGAAGGTCGTGGGTTCGAAACCCAACCATTATTATGCAAGACCAGGCAAATGCACATACAAAGGACCCTGTAATCCATGACAGAGTTACGTAGGTGATAGTAACACGTAATATATACTAAATATACCAAGCTTGCATCCCCCCAATATGGGGTATAGCTGCCTAAGTGGTGGGGTAGAAATTGTGGTAGTTTCAGACCATGAACGAAAAAGAAGATCTTTAAATAATGTCATTTGACATGTTTGTTTGAAATCATCCCTGATTTATGCCATTTCAACCATTATTTATGTGTTTGTATCAGTTCACTTGCTTTTAGTTTTATAACTTCCGCTCCATCGCAAATCCTGACACAAACAAGAAAATAAAGGTGAAAATTGCAGATATTATTAGTTATGATTTTAATAAATATATATAATATATATCATGATTTAACTTTAAGGACAGAATATCTTATTTTCTGTTGAAGTTTTCAGTGGTTTTTTTGTTAGAACAGACTAATATTACCGGGCATCATGGCTATGTCATCAGATGATCAGGAAATAGGGCCAAAGGAATGTTGTTTTGGCAGTAGAATGTATGAATCTGTGCATTTTTAAAGTCTCAAAATGTCCTCAAAGTTTTGATTCTATCATTTTTTTGTTATATTTTCAGGGGTAGCGGGATGTTGTGCAAAATCTACAGTGGCACCTCTGGATCGTGTGAAGATCCTCATGCAAGCTCAGAACACACACTTCAAAGATCTCGGTAAAATTTCAAACTTGTCCTCTGTGGCTATTTGCAATTGCAGATGTATATTGCGTGAAGTTCACATTCTGTTTTAAAATCTCTTGAAATGTTTCATATACATTGGTACCTCTGATGAGAGAATATGATTAGGATAAACAAAAGTGTCCCCACATTGTAGCTGCCCCATCATGACAGGTGTACTTTAAGTTTAACATGAAAGAAGAGGACAGAAGTGTTACAAACGTTCAACTAAAAAATAACAAAGTCTCAAGGTGTACTTTTGTCTAGTTCATACATGTATATCAACTCGACGGGCGCAGTGGCCTAGTGGTTAAGACGCCAGCCTCCCACGAGTAAGGTTGTGGGTTCGAATCCTGGCGACGTCTTGTGGGTTAAGGGTTGAGATTTTTCAAATCTCCCAGGTGAACTTATGTACAAACCTGCTAGTCCTTATCCCCCTTTGTTGGTACACGCAAGCACACGACCACTGCACACGGAAAAGATTCTTTAATCCATGTCAGAGTTCGGTTGGTTATAAAAACACATAAATACCATGCATGCTTCCCCCGAAAGGGGCGTATGACTGCCTGAATGGCCATACACATAAAAGATCGTGGGAGTTTCAACCAATGAATGAAGAAGAAGAATTAAGACATATCAGTTGACAAGGGACAACAGGAGGTGACCTTTACTTTGTTGGGGGATGTTCTCTAATTGCGGGGGTTCTGATATCACCTGTACCACTTAATGTCATGCAATCACTTTCAACTGCTGTAGTTTTCATCTAGACAATAAGTGAAAATAAGTGAGATGTCTTCCATTTCCAAGCGCAAACTTTTTCTTAGTTTTTTTTTTATGACCTAATTTTAGTTTGGTTTTGAATTTGATAATGTTTTGTCCAGGTGTCTATGGAACATTTAAACAAGTTTTGGTCAAAGAAGGAGTGCCTGGTCTCTACAAAGGCAATGGAGTGCAGATGATAAGAATTTTCCCGTATGCTGCCATTCAGTTCACTGCCTTTGAACAATACAAGAAGGTGTGTATTTCAGATTTTACACATCAGATACTGAGATAGCTCTTAATCAACCAATAAAGCAAGTCGTTAATAAATTTAGCTGAGAAGTTTCATTCTTAAATGTCTCAGCAGGATATTGTTTGACCAGGTGGACTGGTCGTTGGCTTCTGTTGCTTCTGAACTTTATGCTATTTCTGAAGCTAGTGAACCTGAATTGTCTGTGTATATATTTTTGGAGTTTGACCGTGGATGTGAAAAATCATGTCTATGTCTGAATTAAGCTGATATGGAATGATTTATTAAAAAACTTTTGACGTGTTTGTTGTTTTCAATAAAAAAAATATCATTAATAATTCATTATTGAGTGCTGTGAGTTTACCAGAGTAGTCATAGTTTATATAAAAAAAAAAAAAGAATGCACATGATTTGTTCTCTGTTTGCAGCTAATTTGTCAATTCTGAGATTATCCATATTTTGCAGTGGCTGAAACCTGCTTTCCCAAATCATCCACATATTGACAAGTTGTTTGCTGGATCTTTAGCAGGTAGGCAATGCCCATATGTCCGACCTGTTTGTCTTCTATCTATATATATATATACGACTTGTGTCTGTCTCTGTGTGTGTGTGTGTGTGTGTTCGCGATGCACGGCCAAAGTTCTCGATGGATCTGCTTCAAATTTGGTGGGCATATTCAGGTAGACCCCGGACACAACCTGGTCAATGAGAATTTTCAACATGTGCTCTCAGCGTGCAGCGCTGAACCGATTTTGGTTTTTCTGTTCATCTTCCCAGATCCATTCCCAGTAACTCTTCCTTATCTTCTCCAGTGTTTTGCGTTTATCTCCCTTCCTTCGTGTGGCGTCAATCCATATTCCCGTTACTATTTTTAGAAGGTCACTGTCCACAACGCTTTCATCCCGGCGAAGCCGGATATTCCCGTTACTATTTTTAGAAGGTCACTGTCCACAATGCTTTCATCCCGGCAAAGCCGGGTATTCTTCTACTTCTTCCCGGCGAAGCCGGGTACCCGGCGAAGCTGGGTATTCGGCTCTACTTCTTCCTGGCGAAGCCGGGTATCATTCGGCTCTACTTCTTCCCGGCAAAGCCGGGTACCCGGCGAAGCGGGTATTCATTCTAGTTAATATATATGTGTGTGTGCTACACATGAACACATGTGTTTCAGTTACAATTTAAGGCTCTAGTTTACAGCTATCTAGGCGACTAGGTCTTATGGGAAATATCAGCCTGAACTTAGTCAAGGTAGTATGCTGCTTCATGTAGCCAGCTTACAACTTATAAGTACTGTATGTAACATAAAAATAAAAGTCCTTGAGAAGCAGTCACCTGAGCTGACTTAATTGTTTTTTCTGGCGATAATCATAAAAAATTATTGATACAAAAATCTTTTATAATATGCAGCCCGGCTATTGAATCTTGGCATATGTTCTGTTCATGAGGAAAGGTGTACAGTAAAAAAACCCTTTTAAGACCACCCAATTTAAGACTCCCTCCGTTTTTAAGACCTTGCTTTTTCACATTTTTCGCAGAACCTCTGTAAAATTTACCTCCATTTTAAAGGTCCTTGTCTACATTTTTATACCGAAATCGCCATTTGACCATTAAAATGCAGAGTCTATTATCTACAAATATCAACAATACACCCCCTTTCGATCAGGAAAGACGAAGCCAGTGTAGCCGTTTGATAATTCATTGTAGTATTCCAGCGTAGTACTCATAGTAGGATATCCTTATTTGGAAAATGCCAAGCGCAAAACTCCTCTCAAATCCCGTGCATTTCGTGCGTTTAAAAAAAAGCGTGGACAGCGCTCCAGTGTCAAACTGTTGCTGCACTTGTTTGGGCGTGGCAATAAGCGTAGTGACATGAATTTGATTGGTCAGTATTTTTAGGCAAAGCACATGTTCTCAGTAAACAGAAAACAAAATATTGGAAGCGTGAGTGACACGCTACCCAAAAATAAAATCTTTTTTTACATATTTTTTTTCTATAACTTTTTTCCCCATGGTTCATCCATCATCTGACATAACTTTTTAGCGAAATCTAACCATAAGATTATTGAAAAAAAGCAAAAATGTAGACGACCTTCTTTAAGACTCCCCCCTTTTTAAGACCTGATTTTTTCAGATTTTGTTAGGTCTGAAAAAGGAGGTTCCACTGTATACATTGTGTATAGCTTCATTTAAATGATTGGATAGGGTTGCAATGGTTTACACTGCGATTTATACCTGTAGGAAGGTGCAATTCTACATCTGAATTTCTGTCCTTGAACAGGATTGACAGCGATTTTGGGGACGTATCCTCTGGATGTTTTGAGATCCCGACTGGCCTTTCAGGTGAAATCTCCGTCCATGGAGCTTGGCATGAGAGAGATGGTACGACGAATGCATCTAACCGAAGGTGGAATGCGACCGTTTTTCAGAGGCATGGTTCCTTCCATGATAGGGATGGCGCCTTACTCAGGTTAGTGTGAAGCTGTTTGAATTATCAATATGCTAAGTTTTGGGTTTATGCCTCTCCTGGAATGTTTCAATTAGTTTTACTTCAAAGCAATTTTCCTAGAACGTTATTCTCTCTTTTTTTCAATAAGAAGAAATAAAAGAAGAACTACAAGCAAGTGCTACATTTTTGCAATCAGCTTAGAAAGTCTTTAACAAACATATTGTCAAACCTTTTTTTAACGTGACACATTCTACAGACACATGCATAGTACATGTATGGATAAATCTATGATTCTTTGAGACATAATTGTGCATGCTGTGTATATCTGAGAAAAAAAGGGGTGTAAGCGCTCTAAATGCATACAACATGTGCAGCAATAGTAAGTTAGATTCAAGCAGAACCAATCTCTTGGCAACTGAAAAAAATAACAAGCTTGCTGTTCAATTAATGGCAAGAAAGTTAGCAACAACAAAAATCTTGCACAACAATCTTGAATAAGTAATGCAGACCCAATAAAACAAACTGTTGAACTAATATTGATGGGACAATTTATAGGCTTGACGGCCCTACTCCATTTGTCCCCACGAACTAAACTAAACACATTCTATGTGTTCCTTTTTATCCTTGCTTTCAGCATGATTTTACAGTTTCTAATGACTAGATGTGTGTCTCTCTAGGCCTGTCCTTTTATTCTTACGAGATGCTGAAGAACTGGTGCCTAGACACCTACCCAGACATTGTGGGCAGTCCGTGCCCACAGAACACAGGAGGTCTGGTGCTGGTGGTGCCTGCAAAACTGTTGTGTGGAGGGGTGGCAGGCGCTGTGGCACAGACCGTCTCGTGAGTACTATCCCTCTGCTGGTCTGTTCGTCTGTCTGTCTATCTCTCATTGTCTGTCTGTCGCTGTCTTTCTCTGTCTCTCCCCTCATGAACTCTGTATCGCTCATTTTCTTTCTCTCTTGTATCTCTGTTTGTCTCTCTGTCAATCACTCCGTCTGTCACTGTCTTTCTCTGTCTATCCCCTAACGAACTCTGTATCTCTCATTTTCTTTCTCTCTTTGCTCACTTTATTGCTCTCTCCATGTTAGAGTGATACTGATAGATTTACTTAAAAATAGCCTAGTGTATATGCAGTGCTGGTCAGGTCAGAAGTAATGGTTGTCTCCTTTGCAAAGCTGTTGTAAGCGTTCATAATTTGTGTGTGCGTGCATGTGAATACACGTGTGTGTGTGTCTCTCTCTCTAACTCACTCCTACACACTCACACACGTATACACCTCCCGATCCCCCGTCTGTTTTGTTTCTCTGTCGTTGTCATTCATGCTTCTTTAAATAAACTTGATCATTGTGTATGTTGTTAGATACCCACTGGATGTTGTTCGACGGCAGCTTCAAGTGGGCAAGATGCACAGTGATGTCAACAAGTTCGAAGGGTGAGCACTTTCATACTCATGTTTGTGGATTGATGTTTTGTAGTTAAAAGTCAATGTCACACTATTCATGAATCTCCATCATGACATTATTTCACCTTGTTTAAAGTTTCTCTTTGTTGTCTGAAGGACCTGTGTCATACTGCATGTATGTAACAACTTTGTTTGTCAGTGTGATAGACATGTTGATATTTTTGAACCAGCGGGACAATACTTGCATCAAGCAGGAAAGCCCTTATAGATGATTTATTGTTATTGATTAATCTTTGAAGTTTCAAAATAATATGCATATATACATATGTACAGTACAATCTCCCATAACGACCCCTTCCAAGAACAAAACGTCACGTTTTCCGACTTTTTGATTTTCTTGACACGGATGCCTCTTGCACTGTAACTGACCTCCGAATAGTTAAACCTCCCGTTTTCTGACAACAGACCAACCAGCCAATGAGTCAATAAAGACTTTCATCTCAGTTTACTACAGGCAACTGTGTCCATCTTTAAGTACTTGTGATTTGATTCTGACTGATGTGAAATCTAATCATGGGGTATTGGTTTGGGTGTATAAGTGTTTGCCATCACTGTGAGAGCGTGTGTCACGCATGCAAATGTCTTTTAACCTTCACCGTGCTTCGTGGGTTGTGGACCACCCAGAGCCTCACAAAATGGCTTTTAACCTTCACCGTGCTTTGTGGGTTGTGGACCACCCAGAGCCTCACAAAATCGTCTTTATCTCTGAAACTATGTGGAGTTTTTAATTGAGACTTCATGTAATCTCTAATCACTATGCGACCTTTCCATCGCCCAACTTTTGAAAGATTATCTTTGTAAACAAACAAATAAATGATAACGTAAATTGAACTACACAGTCTGGATGATGTGTGTCGTGGACAACCCATATGGAATTACGAAAGGAATTTTACGTTGTTTATCCTTATTCTGATGGCGTGGCTCGTGCACGACCCATACTCAGCAAAGAGGCGGCAAAACGTGTATCCCAGTTCGGATGGCGTGGGTCGTGTACGACCCATACTTTTTACATTGAATCCTTCTTTGGAAAGTATGGGTCGTACACAACCCACATCATCCGCACTGTGTAGTCCAACGCGTGATCGGGTGAAGGTTAAGGAACGTTTCCCACTGTTCCTTAAACTTGTAAGAATGCAAATATCAAAGGAAGGCAGGAAGTGAAATGACAAGCAGTTACCTCCTACTAATGAAATGACCAGGACATTTTCATGGGTTTGGGTGTCCAAAACATGTGATTCCCAATAAAGACCTCTCCATTTTACAACCGATTTTTCTGAAAGTTGTCAAGGTCACAAATGGGAGGTTTTTACTGTATCTGCGATGACAGCTAGCAAATTCTAACTGAATTGTGGAGCTTCTGAAATGATGATGATAACAGTGATAATGATACCCTGGAACCCAAAAATCTGAGAAAATCAAGTCTCAAAGAAGAGGGAGGGTTGAAGAGGGAGGTAAATATACAGATGTTCTGAACATAAATCTAAAAAAAGATATGCTTTTGAAAGGAGGAGGTCTTGAACGGAGATTCCACAGTAGTGATGATAATAAATGATAACAACAACACTGATGGTGACTCTGATCTGATAATAGTTTTCTCTGTGTCAACAGTCGCAGGTGGTACAACGTGCTGTTTCTTGTGTACCACGATCATGGGGTGGTGAAAGGACTATTTCGTGGAATGAGTGTCAACTATCTACGCATCATGCCTATGGTCGGCGTTTCCTTCACAATCTACGAAACGATGAAGCAGTTTTTGGGACTGGACACTGGTTTTGACAGATGATGAAGGTGCAAGTGTAGACCACATTTGTTGTAGCTGGTTTTAATTCTTCTTTTTTACATTTAGTCAAAGTTTGACTGAATGTTTTAAGATAGAGGGGGAATCGAGACGAGGGTGGTGGTGTGTGTGTGTGTCTGTTTGTGTATGTGTGTGTGTGTGTGTGTGTGTGTGTGTGTGTGTGTGTGTGTGTGTGTGTGTGTGTGTGCAGAACGATTTAGAGAATACTACTAGACCGATCTTTATGAAACTTTACATGCGAGTTCTTGCAAATGATAGCCTCAGGCATTTTTATCATTTTTTTTATAAATGTCTTTGATGACATCATATCCAGCTTTTTGTGAAAGTTGAGGTGGCACTGTCACACCATCATTTTTGGGAAGCTTAAAAATTAAGAAATGAGTTGGTAATTAAAAATCTGAAAATTCTGAATAAAATTAAAATGTTAGTAATTGATCAAAAAAGGAATGCATCTTGTTCTTTGTCATTTCCTGATTCCAAAAACATATAGATAAGTTATGTTTAGATTAAAAACAAGCTCAGAAAGTTGAAAAGGATAGAGAAAAGTGCGCTTTCCTGTGAAGTCCACCATACTGGCTTGTCACTTTCTGCACGCTTTTTTTGTGAATGTTTCGGCGCTTTCTTGGTGCATGGCTGCGGGGGTAAAAATTATAATTTCATACTGTTCAACAGATTGACTAAATGTAGTAATTTTGCATCTCGCAACTTGTTTTCCCTGTTCTCTCTCATGGGAGGGGATCACTTTCAGAAGTTCAGCTCATATTATCAGGGATGCATTTTTTTTTACTTTTTCAAATTCACTGAACAAATGCATGACATTTTCTTTTTTTAACAGTTTTTTTTTCTCCATTATATGGGCATTTTATTTAAGTGTGACATTAGTCAATTTCAGAGAATGTTTGTGTGTGTGTGTTGCATTTGGTACCTTTAATCCATAAGCATTAAGCCAAAACAGCTGGAATTGAGTTTGACAAGATGAAAAACTGCAGTTGAAATAGTTTGTTTGCACTGTGTTTAGTAGTTATCATCTTTTATCATTAAGGCAGACAGCTGGTTTCAGTCATTTGCTTCCATGCAGTCATTCATTTTTCCTGTTAACATTTTTCCCTTGATGAAAATGCTGTTAAAAGTAACACGAATTTGCTTCATTGTGTTCATTTGGAAATTTAAGGTTTGGTAATTGAGAGGTTCTGGTTTGGTTTGAATGCCTACAGTTTAATGTTGAAAGTTGTTTTAAAGAAGGCATTCACTTTTAAGGTTTAATTTAACAATGGGAAATCAGCTTTCCTGTCAAAATCTTCTTTAGATGTGACAGAATGTGGCATCAGTTTAATCAAAATGTGCATTATAATTTCCATCTTTATAACTTCTAGATATTTCTGTTTTATCAAATCGGCTAACTTCATACTACTTTATGTGTAGGGTTGGAGGGGCAGGGAGGGAGAATGGGGGTGGATGGCTGTAAACAGCATTTATCAGGTCTTTTTAAAGATGCTCTTTTGAACTTGCAAATGTTAATTGTACCCAATGATCTTGTAACCAACTTTTATAAAGTGTGTGTGTGTGTGTGTGTGCGTGCGAGCATGCACACATGCATGTATACATTGTGTGTGTGTGAATGCTTCATAACACACATACTAAGTGCCAACTCCAGGTGTATATGTCAAAGTGTGTGTGTGTGTGTTTGTGTGTTTTATCTGGAGAGATTATATATATTTAATTTATGTTTTTCTCTTACCGGTTATTCAGTTGTCCATGAAGTTGGTGAAGTTTCTAGCACAGACTTATTTGTTATGTGAAATTTGTATATTGAAACTGTTTGGATGAAAGTAATTGGAACAGGTGAGTGTCTGAAACAGGTAGAATGTAAACTTTGATGCAAAATCTCAGGATGTCACTGCGTGTGAACTTTTTGTATATCAAAACTTACATCATCAGAATCTTTTTTCCCCATTTCTTGTAGATTTTTCAGTTATTGCTTATTCTTCAGTTATTGCTTAAAATGACATGTACTGATGTAGAAGCTCAAATAAGTGCCAAGATTTTAATTGTTTTTTATGTGAATTGTTTGGTAAATGGATGATAATGCTATTGCAAATATTGTTGTGGAGGGGGGGGGAGTGGGGTGTGTAAGAGTTAAGTCTTGATAGTAATGTTTCATGTTAAGTAATATAATGTTACAGAAAATGTGTTTTCATTTTTGTCTCCCAATCTGAGTTTGTTTTGTGGAGACAGATGCAAGAGGTCTCCCTTTGGTTGGATAGCTAACCAGACAACATTTTAAAAAAGAACAGTATTTTATCCGTCATCTGGTCCTTATGTCATATACTTTTAAGTGGTAAAAGGCTATCACAGGTTATTGATCACTGTTTTTTTAAAATCATAAACTTGCCTCGGCATTCAAAATGCAAGTCTCCTGAGTAAGATATCATATGGTTCAGTTTACACTATCCTGCATTAATTGTTTTGTATAATTTCTGAAATGTTGAATTTTTTTTCCTGTCAAACATGTTAAAATGGCTTTGTTAGAGTTATCCATGAAACAGGCAAAGTAGTATTACCATTACTATGACTAGATCATTTTGTTCCCTGTCTGAAGCGGTATTGCAGAGCTTATGGTTTTATAAGCCAACAGAATTAAGTTGTGATGAAGTTATTATGTTTAGCACCAGTATAAAATTTAAGCAGCGTTGCCACACTGACATTCTTCTACACATAAGAATGCACCGAAATTTCATTTACTATTACTGTGTCCTCTTTGGAACAAATAAATGCAGTTAAACATTAATTTATTGTAGCTGTAGCTAAGCCTTTGTTAGAACTGTTCAAGTCTTGAAAGAAAGCTTAACTTATTTGATCAAAGATTGTCTTAACTGGCCTTCGACACTGAATCAAAAGACATGAAGAGAAGTTACTGTATAAGTCCTTTTTTTTATTTAGACCCTTTTTTCGGACCCCGTTTTCTGAGATTTTCTCTGCATATCAATGTTTTGTTTTGCAATTTAATCTTGGTTTTAAGATTTCCTCTTTCCCAAATTTCTCAAATTGTTTGCAATCTTAAAAGGGTGTTACATCTGCCACTGTAGTAGCCAAACTCATGTGTGCTTCCAGAAAATCTCTTGTAGAGATTGACTTTAGGCACACACAAAAAAAAGTCTGTTTACGGTAACATAGGCCAAAAAAAAGGTAGGTCGGGATTTTTTTTTTTTCTTCCAAAAAACCATATTTTTAAGTTATTTTGCCCAAAAACAAAGATTTTTTTTTTTCCCCAAATGCCAAAAAAAAAGTGTAGGGTCGCGCGAAAAAATAGGGTCGGTCGGGATACCGTAAACAGACTTCTTTTTTTTGGGGGCCTTACAGTGAACACTCAAAGCAGGAAAACAAGTATAATGTGAAACAGACTTGCATTCCTCTTTATTTTTCTTTCCTGTGTATTTTATCATGCCTGGAAGGCTTTACATCTGTCAATGTTATTAGTTATGATTTGCATTTTGACTGATATACTCATTTCCTTAAAAAATGCAACAGCAGGTCATGTTTATTGTAAATATCAGGTTAATTTATTGTGATCTTGTGAATGTCTGTTATTGTGATGTATGCATGTATTTTAGTTTCTTTGGTCATGGATAGGATGGTTATTTTTAAGCATTTATTATTTAGATATCAAACTTAAGTGAAAGAAATATTTCATTCAAACCTCACTTTTTTTTCAGACAAACATTGTTAAAAAGTGTGAAGATTTTGAGTTTGAAGTGTGCAGTGCTTCACCAATGAAAATGGATATTCTGTTCATGGTCCATTCAGTGTTTTGTGTTTACTGACATAAGAAAAGTTTGCAGTGAGTACATTTCGCACTAGAACACATCACACCAAAATATTTTCATTGTCATATTTAGAGAAGCATTATTTATCACACATCAGAACACAAAAACACAATTCTGCCACTCACCCAAAATGATTTCATGATGATAAAGCTGTTTTTACCTGGTGTAATTACTGTTACCTTTAACAAAAAGTGTTTAATTATGAACCAATATTTGGGCATTATACAAATATTTTTGTTATAAAATGATTTGCATTACATTTTTTAAATGGTTGAAAGACTGTATTCATCACAAAACCATTCAGTTCTGAAGCTGAGAGTCACAATGAACAAAAACTCAGAATGTATGATAGATGCATGTTTTGTGTGTACAATGTGTCATTGATGTATTTCAAACATACATTCTTTCCTGTGAGACCAGTCATGACAACTGGAGCAAATTTTTGATTAGTGCTTTTGTGAACAAGAAACAATTGACAAGTGGCTCTATCCCATCTCCCCCCTTTCCCGGTCGCGATATAACCTTCGTGGTTGAAAACGACGTTAAACACCAAATAAAGAAAGTCATGACAACCATCACACAGGTCGGTGCAGGCGTTTGCATGTAATAAGAGCCACACATACCAAAAATTAACAGCTTGGCTGCATTCTATGGGAATGTTTTGCTTAATTGATTTTGCATGTTTACACTGGTTAATATATTAATTCAACTAAAATTTCCCCCTCTGCACAGAAAGTAGCCAGGCCATTGAATGTTGGTATGTGTTCAAGTTGAAGGACACTTTTATCCATGAAAAAGCCTGGACACATCTGTGTTGGGTGGCATGATCCGTTAAATAAGAAGGAAAATACATGCACTTTTAATGTGTTGTCACCACTACATGCACTTTAATGTGTTGTCAGTACAGTTGTGTTGACTGCGGGTTGGGTCATAAGTCTTTCATTGCGAGTATGAGAGGTGTACATGAATGTGTTTTTATTTTTTATTTTTTACCTATGTCATTCCACTACACATGTTTTTAAGCAACCAAAGAAACACAGAGAATGTGTATACATATGTATGAGTCAAAATGCAGGGAAAGCGTTCTCATTCACAGTACAGTACAGACTGTCATCAAGATTTTTTTCTTCTGATCTTCAAACAATGCTGTGCTCAGAACGAAATTTATCCCAGTTGATTTTCCAAAGACAAATTGTCTGTTTTTAATGCTGTACATATTTTCATATCCCAGTGCATAGTTTCATGTTCAATGACAGTTTCATGTTCTCCCTAGACACAGTTCTGCTAGGAATTAAGTAGCAACTCTTTCGTGATACAGGGAACTGTCACATGTCACCCAATGTCAATAAGAAGCGACCAGTAGATTTTGAAAGTTCCCCAAACATTTTGTGGCCTTTTTGTTCAATATTTTTGTATTTGTGTAGCTTAATCGTCCACCATACTATAGAAGTGTGTATCAAAGCTACATGCCGGTTACATACATGACAGGCGCTTGCAATTCACGTCACGATAGAGCCAGAAGTCAGCCGATGGCTGTTCTTTTATTGTTCTTATGATATGCTCCTGTTGGCGAAAACCATGTCCAAAGTACTGGCATTAGGTGATACCATTTCAGAGGAATAAGCAGTGATGTTTGTGACGGTTTAGTAGCCCTATGTTCAAAATTTATTATTGCCTTTTTGTTGCAGGTAGACATACTTTAATAGTGAAAAACCAACCGGTACATTTAACTTATTTAGGTTGTTTAAGGGATATTTGTGTGTAGGAGCTGCCACAAAATGGGGTCCCAAGATATTGTCACAACAATGTACTGCTTTCACAATAGTTTCCCTGGAA
The DNA here is from genome assembly GCF_037325665.1 of Littorina saxatilis. Taxonomy (NCBI): domain Eukaryota; kingdom Metazoa; phylum Mollusca; class Gastropoda; order Littorinimorpha; family Littorinidae; genus Littorina; species Littorina saxatilis. Next base: position 58,932,854 of record NC_090246.1, on the reverse strand, counting down.
ATTTACTTTTTTACCATGGTGTTGACTCACAGGGACTTCCTCTTGCACGTAAGGACTGCAACAGCAGCACTGACATTCGTATCATTAAAAATCCTAGTGCTTGTGACGAGAAATGGTTGGTCTATATTTTTTTTCATGAGTTTATTTTCATAAAGGCTACACCAGGACAGTAAAGTATATGATGTTTCTGTGCGTATATATTTCTCTCAGGACTATAACAGGAGCTACAAGTAATGGGCATTTATTGATGTGCCTCAGTTAGCTTACCGCCGATCATATTAGGGCTGAGGAAAGTTTAGTTTTTACATCCCTTTGCATTGGCTGCAGGACCCACCAGACAATAACAAAATTAAAATGGTCGCTTCTTATTGACAACAAGTGATGTATGTCATGTAGGCTCAATTGAGAATGAAACAGTAGATTGACTCAGACAATGCAAAAGCGGCTATATTCCTAGAATGTGTTATAGTGTGAACCATTAGGGTATGCTCATTTGATTCTGGGGTGTTTGAATGTGATGTGCCATTGTACATACAGAGAGACTGCCCATTGCTCTTGGAAAGCTAAAGCTACTTAATATGAATATCAGAGTGATGGGTTATTTTTAAAATGTAAACAAGAAAGTCATGGAAAATAAACCTTGCATTTAAGAGTGTGTGTGTGTGTGTGTGTGTGTGTGTGTGCGTGTGTGTGCGTGTGTGTGTGTGTGTGTGTGCGTGTGTGTGCGTGTGTGCGATTCACACATTTTAAGTTTGTAAAATAAGTGTTCAGCAACAGCTGCATGATGAGATGAAGCTTTGACTAAACAGAAAGAAACAACAATTACATGTACCACCAATTTTTTAACTGAATGGAACTGCGACACACAGCTTTATAACGTTCATGAACTTTTGTATTATAAGGATAATCGAAAACCATGGGAACAAAAGCATATGTATGATATGAGAGATTCATTAACAAAAGATGGGTCAGCAGAGGTGACTATTTCAGCAAAACTTCATTGTCTCAGAAGATCTTAATAGACGATGTTCGTAAATAACTCAAGTTTTTATGGATCGTGGAAGAGATGCTTTTCTTTGTTTCCATAGAAACACTTAGGCAAGCTACATGTGACATTGTAGGATTGCCTCGGTGTTTCTGTGAAAAAAGCCAGGGAAAACAAGGAAAAGGCAGCTCTTCTAGAACCAATAAAAACCCGACCTAGTTATTTCCGGAATTCGTCTATTGTGAAACTTTTTTTCTTCTGATAATGGCATGCATAAATTGATTTCTCTTCGGGACTCTGAGACTGTATACTCATTAACACAATTCAGTATTTAAACACGTGTATGATGATGTTCATTAACATAGCCCAATAGGTCGGCATTATCATTGATATTACAGTGTTCTAGATGATCGAACGTGTAGCAAAGACCTGAACGTGTACGTGTAGATATTGCGTCACCCGTGACTCACTTTTTTCTCCAATGTTCCAAATGCATACGTTGTTTTGCTTCCACCAAGACTGCAGATCTTGGCAAACGCGTGACGTAAAAACTAGATTTGATGACGTTATCCGTACACGTTCCCGTACACGTCCTGAAAAGAGCTGATCTAGATCTTGCGAAACAAGCCTGGGCAGTCGCCAAGCCCTCATGTTTGCAGTGACGTCGTACTGAGCTATGACATCAATCAATTGGTATCATATAGAAACGTCCAGTCTGATCAGAACTCCAGTGAATGAGGAAAGAAGTTCTCCCTGAAGTTGAGTCGCATCCCCGTCGAATCTTCTCACCCACACTCTTCTAATATGGACCAGTGAAGCGGCCTTCACGAATCACTGTAAAAAGCTCCCAATATTTCAAAATAACATGATACAACTTAGTGTACAAGTCAGCCCAATTAAAATTTGCTCTAGATTTATATGTTTCAGGTTGATGAGAGCATTATTTGAAGCACACCGAGAAACTAAAGAAGCTTATGAAAAACAGAGTGAAAATAAGTGAAATTATCAACTTCCACGAAAAGAAGACTTTTTGTTGCATTTTTTTTAAATCTCGAGGGCTAGTTATAGGTTATTTCCAGCAAGCTTCTTAATGAATTAATGAAAATAGCCTTTAGCTTTTATTTTCTTCGATTTGTTGAAGGTGGTCCATATTAGGGGACTCGCACATACTTTGAGATTTTGCTATTATTATATTTAGTCAAGTTTTGACTAAATATTTTAACATCGAGGGGGAATCGAAACGAGGGTCGTGGTGTATGTGCGTGTGTCTGTGTGTCTGTGTGTCTGTGTGTGTGTGTGTGTGTGTGTGTGTAGAGCGATTCAGACTAAACTACTGGACCGATCTTTATGAAATTTGACATGAGAGTTCCTGGGTATGAAATCCCCGAACGTTTTTTTCATTTTTTTGATAAATGTCTTTGATGACGTCATATCCGGCTTTTCGTGAAAGTTGAGGCGGCACTGTCACGCCCTCATTTTTCAACCAAATTGATTGAAATTTTGGTCAAGTAATCTTCGACGAAGCCCGGACTTCGGTATTGCATTTCAGCTTGGTGGCTTAAAAATTAATTAATGACTTTGGTCATTAAAAATCTGAAAATTGTAAAAAAAAATAAAAATTTATAAAACGATCCAAATTTACGTTTATCTTATTCTCCATCATTTGCTGATTCCAAAAACATATAAATATGTTATATTCGGATTAAAAACAAGCTCTGAAAATTAAATATATAAAAATTATTATCAAAATTAAATTGTCCAAATGAATTTAAAAACACTTTCATCTTATTCCTTGTCGGTTCCTGATTCCAAAAACATATAGATATGATATGTTTGGATTAAAAACACGCTCAGAAAGTTAAAACAAAGAGAGGTACAGAAAAGCGTGCTATCCTTCTTAGCGCAACTACTACCCCGCTACGAGTATACGGTCTTGCTGAAAAATGGCGTTGCGTTCAGTTTCATTCTGTGAGTTCGACAGCTACTTGACTAAATATTGTATTTTCGCCTTACGCGACTTGTTTTTTGTTTGCAGTAGAAACTCGGGGTCAACACTGCTAAAATGTAACAAATACGGTTTTAGCTGTCATATACAGCAATTTTTGTGTGAAAAAAGCTTTGGCTGTGGACAGAAACGAGTCCGTTTTAGGCGGCAAATTTAGAGTGAACGCTGCCAAAAGTGAAAAAAAGAGAAAAAGCCTAACGGTTTTAAGATTTCTGTTTCTGCAACTGTTTTGACATGTGCAAGTTATCCAGAGAGGGTGAATACAGCGAATAAAACTTTTTTGAGCGCTCTAGCGCCGTTAGTTTGTCAGAACAGAAGGTGGTCCATATTAGGAGCCCTTCCCCTACATGCACTGTAACAGTGTTGGAGGAGCGATCGAGGTAGGGCCCGGGACCACTTTTTGGCTCACGTAAGTGTAGCCTATGCGATGATAAACTTTGTCTGTCTGTGCGTGCGTGCGTGCGTGCGTGTGTGTGTGTGTGATAGAAACTTTAACATTTCCGAGTCTATGGATTACGTCAGTCTCGGTCAAAAGTGTTTGACGTGTGTGATAGAAACTATTTGAAGACGTCACATTATGACGTAAGAGGGTTAGACGTCACGCAAAGGAATTACTGAAAGTCTCGGTCATTGTTATTGTGAGCGGGCCGAGACTAGTTGGCAGATCCAGGGTCTCGCTTTCTTGCACAGTTTCACCTATGGCTATGCTTACTGTGTGTGTGTGTGTGTGTGTGTGTGTGTGTGTGTGTGTGTGTGTGTGTGTGTGTGTGTGTGTGTATGTGTGACGGAGTGTGATTGAGTTTGTGTTACTGTTTGTCGATTTCTTACGTGAGCCTTGAAGGCTTCGCCTCTTGTTGTTTCATGCTGATAACTAGCTTGTTTTCTTGCGAAGAAGTTTCCTTTTGTGATTGGTAGTCCTTCTCTCTTAGGTTAACCGTTAGGCCTAGTTAGAGTTAGCAGGGACCTATCTATGGAGTTAGTAAGCTTTGATAGATATTCAGCAAAAAATAAATACAGAAAAATCACAAATGGTCCATATTAGGAGCCTGGGCGCCCAATATGTACCAGTGAAGAGGCCTTCACGAATCACTGTTTAAAGACCCCTATACTTCAAAATAGCAAGATACAACTTAGTGTGCAAGTCAGACTAATTAATATGCTTTAGATTTATCCGTTTCGGATTGATGAGAGCATTACTTGAAGCACACCAGGAAAATAAAGAAACTTATCAAAAACGGAGTGAAAATAAGTGCAATCAATCAATCAATATGAGCCTTATATCGCGCGTATTCCGTGGGTACAGTTCTAACTTCTAAGCGCAGGAATTTTTTTAATTTTTATTTTCTTTATTTTTTTTATGCAGTTTATACCGCGCACATATTCAAGACGCAGGGATTTATTTATGCCGTGTGAGATGGAATGTTTTTACACAATACATCACGCATTCACATCGGCCAGCAGATCGCAGCCATTTCGGCGCATATTCTACTTTTCACGGCCTATTATTCCAAGTCACACGGGTATTTTAGTGGATATTTTTATCTATGCCTACTAATTTTGCCAGGAAAGACCCTTTTGTCAATCGTGGGATCGCTACGTGCACACCCCAATGTAGTGTACACGAAGGGACCTCGGTTTTTCGTCTCATCCGAAAGACTAGCACTTGAACCCTCCACCTAGGTTAGGAAAGGGGGGAGAAAATTGCTAACGCCCTGACCCAGGGTCGAACTCGCAACCTCTCGCTTCCGAGCACAAGTGCGTTACCACTCGGCCACCCAGTCCACATTATCAACTACCACGATAAGAAGACTATTTGATATATTTTTTTGAAATCTCGAGGGCTAGTTATAGGTTATTTTCAGCAAGCTTCTTAACGAATGAATGAAAATAGCCTTTAGCTTTTTATTTTCTCCGATTTGTTGAAGGTGGTCCATATTAGGGGACACACACATGCTTTGATATTGTGCTATTATTTTTGCCAGTTTTGTAGTAGAAACTCGGGGTCAACACTGCCAAAGTATAACAAATACAGTCTTAATACTTTTGTAATTTAGAAAAGCGTCATTTTGTAAGCAAACAAATGTTTAAACTTGTATCAAATAGCGGGGAAACCTTGACAGAAACAAAAGATATGTTACAAGAAACTAAAGAATATTATCAAAATCTCTATTCAGAAATAGAAGTTGAGGATGTTGATCTGGATACATATGTTCATTCTTTACCTAAACTATCAAAGGAAGATGCAAATCTACTGGAGGGCATTATCACATTAGAAGAAGCAACTGAATCACTCAGAAGAATGAAAAATGGTAAAAGCCCAGGAACTGATGGTATGACAGTAGATTTCTTTAAAGTTTTCTGGAGACAACTTGGTGGCTTTGTAATACGCTCACTAAATGAAGGTTTTTTGGAGAAGGAAATGTCTATAACTCAAAAAGAAGGTATAATCACTTGTTTACCTAAAGGTGATAAACCAAGAGAATATCTAAAAAACTGGCGTCCTATCTCACTTCTGAATGTAATATATAAAATTGGGTCTTCGTGCATTGCAAATAGAATCAAGACTGTACTCCCAAATCTTATAAGTGAAGATCAAACTGGTTTTGTGCATGGGAGATACATAGGAGATAACTTAAGGTTATTGTATGATGATATAGACTATTTACAAGATCAGAACCTCTCGGGATTACTGGTTTCAATAGATTTTGAAAAAGCGTTCGACTCAATCAGTTGGAAATATATGAATAATGTTTTAAAAAACTTCGGGTTTGGAGAAGGAATTTGCCAATGGATATCAGCTTTTTATAAAAATATAAAGTCGTCGGTTGTAGTGAACGGTAAAATATCCACAAGCTTTCCAATTAAACGGGGCTGTCGTCAAGGAGATCCAATCTCACCCTATTTATTTATTCTGTGTACAGAATTGTTAGCATGTAGAATTAGGGAAAACAAGCAGATAAAGGGAATAGAAATAACAGAGAATACGGAGTGCAAAATTAGTCAATTTGCGGATGACACATATTTTTTACTTGACGGAGAAAAAGTATCTTTTGAAACACTGTTTCAAGAGTTAGAATTATTCAAGAATTTGTCAGGGTTAAAACTTAATTATGATAAAACATGCAATGTTTGGCTTGGGAGAAAAAAAAATAGTGAAGTAGTGTTTCTCACACACCTGAACATGTGTTGGAATCTTGACAAATTTAAAATACTGGGGCTCTGGTTTAACAATGATTTGTCTAATATGGCAGAGATGAACATTAATGATAAATTCAATGAAGCAAAAAAGTTATTTAACGTATGGTCAAAACGGTCAACAACACCGGTAGGAAGAGTAGCAGTCCTGAAATCACTTGTATTGTCCAAACTTGTTTATTTGTGGATCATGCTTCCAAACCCACCAGATGCACACATAAGACAACTACAACAAATGTGCTTTAAATTTGTATGGGATAATAAAAGAGACAAAATAAAAAGAACAATGGCTATCCACAAGATAGAAGAAGGAGGTCTAAATATTCCATTCATTAAAGCTTATATCTTTTCTTTGAAACTTAACTGGATGAAGAAAGTTCTGAACACCACATATAATCCCAAATGGAAAGCAATACTATTAAGAAGATGTCCAAAATTAACAGAAGCATCAAAGTTTCGAGGCAAACTATTTAACGACTGTAGAGTAAATCTGTTTTGGAAAAATTTATTTGAAGCCTATGAAGAAATCCACTTCAAAATAGAGATCAATACATCTGAAGAACTGTTGACAGAACCGCTTTTCCTCAATACCAAATTCAAGATTAATAATAAAGTGTTTAATTTTGTAAATTGGACTGAAAATGGTATACAATATGTCAAAGATTTATTAAAAGAGAATGGAGAGTTTCTAAGTTTTAAAGAATTTAAAGAAAAAATACAAGTTGAGACATCCTTTCTGGTGTATTATGGTTGTATCAGCACGATCAAAAGTTATATGCGGAAAAATAAAATTGTTATTGAATCAACAAAATCAATTAACAATATTAATACGGCATTTTCTCCTTTTTTATCTGGTGGAAAAGGAGCAAAAATATTTTACGATCATCTTATTAGAAAGGCTGTTAAAAGTGTCCCAAAGGCATGTAAAAGTTGGGAAAACCTCCTTGGCACTGAAATTAACTGGGATAAAATTTTCCATAAAACAAAGAAAATACAAGATGTGAAATATCAATGGTTCCAAATTAAAATAAATAATAGGGTTCTCGTGAATAATTCAATATTGAAGGACATGGGTGTAGTCACAAGTAATGTGTGCAATTTTTGTGAACTGGAAAAAGATACAGTTTACCACTACTTGTGGCAATGTGAACATGTCCAGGTTTTTTGGTCTGAGTTTGAAAAATGTCTGAAAGAAAAATGTTTTAACTGTGACAGACTCAGACTAACACCAACACTGATATTACTGAACCATGACAACCACATTAAAACAGACGCTGGTTTTGACTATATTTTATTAACAGCAAAGTTTTTTGTATACAAATGTAGAATTAACAAAATTCGTCCTCGCATGCAAATCTTTTTAAGAGAACTATGTAACTTATATCAAATTGATAAATATGCTCACAATATCCTCATGAAACAAATTCAGTTTATTACAAAATGGAACCCGTACCAACAGCTAATATCAGTTTGATGATGACTGGTGATGTTGTGATTTGCTATTACAATAGCCGTTAATGCATTTCTGATTTCGGGATATGTATGCTTTGAAACATATAACAATACCAAATGCCATGTAGCTTGTCATATGTGTTTAACTCTGTTACTGCTGCAATTTACTATCAGTATAAGTATCAATGCTTTTAATTTGTCATTGTAAATCTGTGTTTGCCTGAATAAAAAAACTGTTGAAGAAAAAAATACAGTCTTAGCTGTCATATATAGCAATTTTTGTGTGATAACACCTTTGGCTACGGACAGAAACGAGTCCGTTTTAGACGGCAAATTTAGAGTGAACGCCAAAAGTGAAAAAAAGAGAAAAAGCCTAACGGTTTTGAGATTTGTGTTTCTGCAACTGTTTGACATGTGCAAGTTCATCCTAAACTCAGGTCAAAATGAGTTCGGCTCATTCTCTCCCTGACAGGATGCCTTGAGTTTCCTTGTCTGGCAAGGAAACCGATTTTTTTTTTTAACATATTTAGAGCTTATTTTTGTAATGTATTATTGATATAAGCAGATTCGCGATCGTCGATAATGATTTTTCATGGTGTTTCACGGTAATTTTTAAATTACAAAGAATTGATATGTAAGACAGTTTCAAGCGAGCTATTTTTCGCGGCTCTATTAACTGTGCAAACAACTCTAAATATGGCAAAAGTGTCACGTGATAATCAACCGTCTGGTTTCGGCGCTCACTGGAGCAGACGATTTTTTCTGTAACCAGTTGACAGTGATGAATTTACGGTCTCCTTCCGGCAGCAGTCCCAAAATTTCGACTTAGTTTTTACCTTAGAACGATGTCTTTATCATAACTGTGAAGAACAGAACGGAGATCACTGTCAAAGTCGGCCAATCTGCAATCATTTTCGTCTCGCGAACACCGTGATCTCAAATTTAGATCAGTGCTCGCGAAAAACATATGGGACGGATAACTCTGTATTCGTGTTTTGATAGATTCGCGTAGGACTGTAGCGTCCGGTCAGAGAGATAACTGGCGTTAGACGTTGAGCGATCATGGACGGATCAAAATGGTGCAAGTTATCCAGAGAGGGTGAATACAGCGAATGAAATTGTTTTTAGCGCTGTAGCGCCGTTAGTTTGTCAGAACAGGACTGGGTGGTCCATATTAGGAGCCCTTCTCCAACGTCGTGTCATCCCGACTGGCTTCCACTTTTGCGATGGGCGATTCTGCCTCAGTTTACCATCTGCAAGAACCCATTGCAAACCATTTATATTGCGACCTGTTGTTGGTGTTGTTGTCGTGTCTGTGTATGTGTGGTGTGTTGGGCAGATAGGACAGACACCGAGACAGAGTATACCAAGTTTTGGCTCCACTAGCGTAAGTCTGGCCTTTAGTTTCTCAATGACCTGTGCCGGTGACGTCACCACAGCTTCTAGAGGATTCACATCATTTTCCCTCTTCATCGTCGTTCCTGATATCACGCTGAATGTTGTCACAAAGAACTTGAAAACAAACAAATATACTACCGAAGCCATTTGAGATCAGAGCTAGTGCGCAACGTGTTTTTGTGTGTGTTTGTTTTTTCGTTTTCGTATTTCATTTTCTTCGACTAGACTGTTGCTTCCTTTCTGAAGAAATAGACTCGAATGTGTGCACATCTGTTTTTTACAACAGCCTTTTTTTTTTTTTTTTAACAACGAAATCGGGTTTTTTCCAAGCTTGCCGAAGGTTTCGCAACAACAGCTACAACTGGCACACAGAAAGTTACAAGTATAGCTGAATGCCTTCGACAAGGTGACAGGTAAGATAAAATATTGTGATGTAACATAGACTCTTTGATTATCTCTCACTCAGGTAAGACTGTTCAAAATACACTCTTCAAAAATAGTTAAGGATCGGTTGAAAAAACGGATCTAATTATAAAAAATTGCCAACAAATTAAACATCGACATAATAATTAAAAGATTAATGTGTTTGAATTAACCAGAGACATCTATGTCTCTGAATTAACAAATGAACACTGATGAGTCTTGACCTAGCATTTTGTTTGGCAGGCAGAGTTATTTCCCTTTGTGTGACTTCTCAAAAGTTTCTGCGTTTTGGAAGAAAAAGGGTGTTTTTTATAGCCCCATGAAATTTGCGGAACGCATGCCAGGACAAAAGGTTGTGATGCACGTGCTACAACAGGGTCCTGGCTATGAACATCGCTCACCACCTTGTGTTTAAAGGTTGACACCCTGACACAATTATGCACAGTAGCAACATGCCCCCACGAAGAAAACTGAGCGATTTGGATAGAGGAAGGGCAATAGGATGGCTACAAGACGGTGTTGCTGCCAGGCAAGTGGCCCAGAGGCTTGCAGTGGCTCCCTCTGTCATCATCAGACTAAAACAGAGATTCCACGCAACTGGAAGAGTGCAGGAGCGACAACGTTCTGGTCGGCCCAGAGTCACAACACAAAGAGAGGATCGCTTCATTCAGAGGCAGGCCATGTAACAAAGAATGGCTACGGCAAACAACATTACGCAACGCCTACAAGCTACCACCAACACTGTTGTTAGTGGTCAGACGATCCGAAACCGCTTACACAACTTTGGCTTGCGTGCAAGGCGTCCAGTCCGAGGAACAACCCTGACTGCTAATAGGCTAGGCAGATTTCATCAGATTTCACCTCCTGTGTGAACAAATTGCTATAAAATTTATTTCACCTTTTTTGTACTCTACATGCATCCATTGATCAGGTAAAACCGAGTTGGCCAACGTTTTCCCATGCGAACTATATTTTTGAAGCTTTTAAAGAATGATGACAACTGTGCAATAACGGTATTCCGAATATGCTCCGTCCCTCACCTCTCACGTCTATAACATGTCTTATTTTAAGGGATGTGCCATATGTCACTCAAATAGTATGTAAGAAAAGCACATTCAGTTGATAAATAGGTTCAATTGCATTTATTTAGCGCGAAATAACGTAGCCGAAGCTCAAATCTAGTGCATTCGGTGTGGTTTCACAGGGCGCGTCTCCCGGGTCGCGTTTGACAGGTATGTGAGTTGACAATTACTGTGCTGATATTCTCCCTCCTTTACCCGTTACTGTTGCATTACACGTGTGAACATGCAACGCACACTCTATTCAACATGACCTCGTACTTACGCTAAAGCCCGTCTTCATCGTCTGATGTACCTACACAGGCAACCTCGGTCACAGTGTTGGCACAGCTCTCCCCTCTGCACTCTCTACAGCCAGACGTACACACGAGGCCGTGTTTTCGGCATGGACATCTTGCTGTTCGACACTCTGTCTTGCAATTGCATCGGATGACATCGAGTAGATCACCAGGAGCAGCAGCAATGTCAATGAGAATAGGAAGCATGGCGCCTTGAACAATCTCCCATCCCCAGTCCATCGGATCCAGGAGGAACTGTTCTTGATGCAAGTGCATCCATTCTTGCACCTGGAAGTATGTTCTCATGGAATAGAATTTAGCTGCTGCTGATGTAGGTGGGAGTTTGCAGGGCTGAAACGATGAGGTACATGTAGAGACTTTCTGCATGTACTTGATGTAGCGGAGGAAGTTCAAAGTGTCTCTTTCCTTCCCCCCATAGAGTTCTACAAAGGCCCTTTCTCCTGCTCCTATCAGCTCATCAGTGTGTAACCGAGTACCGAAACACTACGATCACCTCGGGAGGCGAAGTGCAATCAAACAGGATTGAAAATGTTAGAGCTCATTTCTTAGCCCTATAAAAACTGTTATGCAAACCCGAAGGTTTCCATGAACATACAGACAATCGGATACCACCAGATCCCATCACAAACAGAATTCTACAATACACCGGTGTTGACTTTTAAAGGCCAACAACTCGGGTGCAGAGTCTGCTGTGAAAGGAGCGGAAGCCTCCCCTGTCACAATCGCCCCCGTTTGAATGAACTTCGTCCCGAAGTTCCGAACCGGGGGACCACTGTCCATCCCAAGTTCGCAGAATGGGAACAGCACGAAAATGTTCAGTGGTCATATTATGCCATTACCTGAACATATCATGCAGAGTCCCATCCCTGCTCGCAAGCACCAGATGTAACCGAGTGCCGAAACACTACGATCACCTCGGGAGGCGAAGTGCAATCAAACAGGATTGAAAATGTTAGAGCTCATTTCTTAGCCCTATAAAAACTGTTATGCAAACCCGAAGGTTTCCATGAACATACAATCGGAAACCACCAGACCCCATCACAAACAGAATTCTACAATACACCGGTGTTGACTTTTAAAGGCCAACAACTCGGGTGCAGAGTCTGCTGTGAAAGGAGCGGTAGCCTCCCCTGTCACAAGTGTCTCTGCAAGGACTGGCGCTGAAGACATGGGCCTGCTGCACGAACACTGTTGACTGGGTCAATTTCGTTAAACACATTGGTTTTCCAATCCCGAATGGACTGCTAATTGTATCGCATCCACCAAAGGCGTGCGCAAACACGATGTTCTCACAAACTTGAGATCCAAGAACAGTCTGGACTTTTCTGATGTCCCACATTTTGCAGCTGATTTTGCTGTCGATGATCTCACTGATGTGAAGAAGACGGGGCAGTGATCTGGCGTAAGATGGTACAACAGAAGCATGAGCAGATCGGTGTCCTCGCCAACCAGAATCACGTTTCCCTTCCTTGCCAATTCCAGAGAAGTCTTTACGACGAGCCTATCAGCATCAGCAGTTGTATGGACAGTGTCAAAGCCGTGCTGTGAAAAACGGGAACTAAGGAGGTTGATGAACCGCTGTTTGTTGTTTGGATTCGTCAGGAAGCGCTCCTTTGGTTCGCACAGGACCATCTCACCCTCAAAAGTGATGGCACATGCTGTATTGGCTCTGCTTGTTCTTCGCAAATGGGCTGCATCTTTGGTGGTAGGTCCGCAGCTGTATCCATCAAAAACAACAGTTCCTTTGCCAAAATGACGAATGAGAAAGTCTGCGTAACTCGGAGTAAGCTGGTTGTATGTTGAACCACGGCACCAGGGCAGAAGGTGCAACAGCAAGCCACCATCGATGACATATGTTACATCATCAGGAATAACACCATTTACCTGCTTTGTTGAAGTCCAGATGTAAGTTGCCAGTGCAGCCTTGGTACCTTGTCTTGGCAGACCACCCGAATCAAACAGCGATGCTGGGACACTGCACATCTCAAAGGCAAAGGCGTCCTCAAGACATCCGTTGGTGTTCTTCACAGTTGTCACTAGTCTCTGGAACAACAGCATGGAGTCAACATGTACTAGATCATCGTGCAGATTGGACGACTTGGCTTTCAGAGCCATGGTTACAGCTTGATCCTTCTTTTTAAAGGTGAAATCCACAACATTATTTCCGATCATGCTGCTCAGAATCTTGTTTCCTACGCCTTTTGCTTGTTCTGCATTCACAGTAGCTTTAGCTTCTTTTCCGCTTGAAATGGGTCGGAGGGCTGTATCCACAGTGAAAGGGTTCCTATCAAGCAGATATCTCAAGATCAGCTGAATGTCTGTGTGATCTCGCTTCTGCCTTGCCACGCTCAACTCTTTGTGCTGCGTTTGTTGCTCGCTAGAATGGAATGCAACGTCTGTGACAGACTGCATTGCGTCGGGGATTTCTGCACAGGCAGGCATACACAGTAGTAGGTGGGAGATCAATGCCATATGATTGCGCAGCATTCAGTTCAAATTTCCGTACCTCTGTGTAAGAACAGCTACAGCCAAGGTGGCTGAGGGTATCGATCAGAAACCGTGAACCGAATGATCGGTGCATTTGCACGCCAAGTGCAAACTGCAATGGTGCAATAACAGTGTTTGGCCTACTGAGCTGAATGATTGCTTGTCCTATTGCACTGATATAATGTTAGGTAACCTTGAAAGAAATACATGTACGTATCCACTAACAAATGCACAGATTAATAAATAAACGCAACGTAAGTAGGTGAAGCTGAACATGGAAAAAAACTTATTACCTAACAGTCACATGCACGATCCACGTTGTTCTCAATGGACATAATTTCACAAGGCACATAGACAAAGACTGAATCTGCAATCGCCTAACAATCATTATAATGCGAGCAGTGAAATGCGCCCCTGGGAAACAAACAAATATATCTATACATAGATGAGACCAATAAACTGCTTACGCCATGCTGATTAAGCTATCGTGTGATGTTATTGAATAGTTTCCTTGGGTAGCTTGTGAAAAACTGTCGCTCCGAAAACTAAAATAAAATGTACGATATTTCGGACTCATCGCATGGTTTTTTCCCGGCCAACTCGATTAGATGTGTGCAGGCACACTGAAATGAATCAACTGCACCTAAAATGAATTTTATAGCAATTACTTCGCACACATCCAAACGCTTCCCAGCCTATAATCACCGAGCAGCTCGCCGAGCCTGGTGCACTCAACATGTGAGGTGGCAACGTCAGCAGTGGGCTCAGGTGTTGTTTACAGATGAGTCCCGCTTTTGCTTGGAACCTGCTGATGGTCGTATTCGAGTGTGGAGGCGTCGCGGAGACTGAGCGCTTCGCAGAAGGCGCTGTTCTGGAACTACAGCGTTTTGGCGGAGGCTCTGTGGTGGTCTGGGGAGGGATCAGCACACGTCAAAGGACACCTCTGTTCCATGTAGTGGGCAACTTGACCGGTGTCCGCTACCAGAATGAGATCCTGCAACCCCTGGTCGTTCCAGCCCTCCAAGCGATCGGCCCTCGTGCGAATTTCTTCAGGATGACAACGCACCTCCCCATCGCTCTGCAGCTGTAAACACCTTCATCCAGCAGGCCAGGGTCAACAGGATGCTGTGGCCAGCCAACAGCCCGGACCTGAACCCCATAGAGCACACGTGGGACGAGCTTTGTTGTCGGGTACAGCAACATCACCCTCCTCCTGCCAATCTGGGTCAACTGCTGCAATGGCTCCAGCAGGAGTGGAATGGAGTTCCCAGAGCATTCACATGCAACCTGATCCACTCCATGCTCCAACGATGTGTTGAATGCCTGGCACACAACGGAGGGCACACGCGTTATTGACACTGATTCACATTGTTGTGAATTCCATTTTCGAGGGTTGTCACGTTTGACACACTCTAGATAAATTATCGCTGCCGCGTTCGATCTTTGCTTTGTTTGTCATTACTCCTTGGTTGTTCAATTATATGATTAAAAAAAAAAAGAATTTGGTCTTGTCTGTTTTGTGTGGCGTGCTTGTAAAAAAGTAATCCTTAACTTTTTTTTAAGAGTGTATGCAAGTCCTAATTTAGAAGTCAGCTTTTAATGTATACTGTTTGATTGTCTTTTTGCCCAAAATTTCAATACAGTTCGACCCTCTTTACACACTTACACACACACACACATAAACACACATTTACACACAAACACGGCGCACACGCACACACACACACAGACATACACACACACGCACACACATGCACACAATTGCTAGAATTACAACCAACGTCCTTCTCACTGTCGTCAGCCATATGGAAGCAACATTCAAAGCAGAAGGCATCCATATGTTTTGTGTGTCAAGTTTAATGAAAAACTATCATTCTTGAAATGAAATATAATGCTGGTTGCAGCGTATCACAACGTTACGAATGTTTGTCCATGGTGTAATCATAAATTAAATCCACAAAACCTTTCATTTTCACACAAATAAACAGTCTGGACTGAAGAGATTCATTCTATCACATCAGCAGTGTTAAGTTAAAACTTATTTATTTATGAAGTAAGAAATCGTAAGGCAACCAATGAGAAAACAACACACAAAAACGAGTTTGCTGTTTTCTATAGCTCTATTACTTTGACATGATAACACGTACACCAGCAGAATCCCATAGCATACATTTATTAAACACTTCTTTCATATACTCAGCCTGGGAACTCTGCTCTTGATATCAGTGACAATGATGTTATGCAAAAACGTGGTACACCTAAAGGTTTTGTTCGAAGACTTATGTCAGTATAATGATGGACGGAATTCACACAAACAAAAACCTTAAAATTGTTTTTGACACGTAATACTGGTACTAAAATACATTTTGCTAATGCAATTATTTTCTATGCAGAAGACAAGACCAAACAAAAAGCTTCTCCTTCTTCTTTTTCACCTTCAGCGTTCGACAAACCAAATAAATAACAATCATTCACAAAATTCAAAGAATAATTCATGATGATGTGAAAAAGGGACACATTTCCGAACGTCTCCAGTCCTATACACCGAACTAAGGCACATGTTTGAATAAGCAATACAATGTTTTGTAAATAACTGAGGCAACAGCAAATGTATATGAGAAACTTTCTAGCAAAAATATCGCTTCGCTTATCATCTAACATTGTGCAAAGATATGATGTGTATGCTAAATGTGAAAATAATGTAAACTCTACGACTCAAAATGGTTTTCTAGCAGTCAGTAATCTAAAACTGTCTCGTAAATAACACACGCGTTAACATAGTCCTTGTACACCTACTATTTTCTTTCTGTGGTACAAAAGTGCACGCATACAAACGAACTACAAAAGTAATAACAAACATACATCTCCACCGCAGGACTTTTTAACAAATAGATACATGTATCAACTGTGTCACTAAAGATATCCTACTGCATGAAGGCACAAATTAGTTTGTATAACTGAATACATGTGAAGTTACATATAACAATTAAAATCATCCAGGTTTACAACTGAAACAACGTTGAAGATACTGTGTTCTTTCGAAAACTGCTAACATCGCATTCTGCAACAAGTAGTAAACACTCGTACCATGTTCTTTCTCGCTAAGATTAAACATATCAAAAATGTGCTTTCATTCAAAATGTTTCCTATGAAAGTTGGCATATGTGTATCTGGCAACTAGAAATCCATGTTGTGCTGGTTGTAAACCTCTGAACAGTTATTAAGAGGCTCTTCGATCTCTTAAACCCTCTGAGTGTTACTTCACTTGAAAGTTCAGATAGAGCAGTTGTAAACAAAATTGTTAAAAATACGTGAACATAAAACAGACAACTGTTAGTGTTGCCTTTGTCACCTGACCCAACACAAATATTTCGATTTATTTGAAAAATGACTATTAAGTTGATGGAAGGTGTATAAAGTAACAAAGGCAATGACAACACATAAGCACACAATCATTATGCACATCATAGTTTCTGATTTGTGAGATAAAGTCTACACTAAGGTCACTATACCTCAAAACAAGATTCAATCCAGTGTAAAAACATCACAGTTAGATGACCCAAACATTTAATCTTCTACATAAAATCACGTGTCACACTTGATTACGAAAACTGAATTCATCAGATTTAGAAGATCGGCAGGGAATCTTATAAAGAGTGATTTTATTATTTGCATATCATCTAAGGCTAGTCAGCTCATTCAAAACAAAACAAAACGAACTTGTACATGTACTTAAAACGAATGAAATAAAGGAAAATATGTGCTTCGCATGCAAACCTAGCGAAAGTCCTCCCCTGCGTGGTTGAAATATGCGAGCATAGTTCTTGCTGGTGGTGCACCAGAAAGAAATCAGTTGTCCCAGTTCAATATTTTTGTGTGAAGAACAAACCCACTTGGACTCTTTACTACAAACCAACTGTTCTATAATACATATATACAAAAGAAACAAAAATAACTTAAAAAAATAGAAAATATCACAGCAATAAACACTAACACATTCGAATACCCTTTCTAGAGCAAATAACACTTGTGAAAATCACATTTACCGCTCAATATAAAAGTCATTATTATTTACAGTATGTGTATTTGGTTAATATTTACATCCAGCAGTGCGTTTTTAATCTTTAAAGGCTAATACAACATATCGTATCTAATGTTATATATATGCTAGCCGAATATTGTGTATAAGTTTGTAAAACGATTATTAGTTCTAAAGTATGATTCTTTTGAAGAAGGACACATTTCAAAGTATGAGTTCCATTCAAATGTTTCATAAACACGTGTTACTGAACATACTCTCGACCGACCTGCACATCATACAGTGCCCATGTGTCACATCGCCGTATAATTCAAGTGTTAAACTAAAAATAAAAGAATTGTTTACGTAGGAAAACTTAAAGCAAGTATATGGACAATAAAGAAAACATGTGCAAGAATTGTACACAAAAAGTTTAATACTGATTGTTAAGGACTAGATCATCCCAAGACAAATACATCTCGGGTGAACCCAGCAAACATCACAATTTCGAAGGCTGTTTTAAAAACCAACGCATTTTGCTTCGAATGTGAATGATTTTCACACAATCGTATATACAAAAAGAATAAATATGTTTTTATTCATTTATGATATTCTGTACATCAATATGTATTTTTAATATATATACATTTCAACTACATACCAGAATCATACTACTTAATACCGTTTAGTCATCAGCAGTTGTTAATCATTGTACATTGTACGAATCTGTTATCCTCCATAAACAGAAGTGACATGCTTTAATACATTGTAGTTAGATAGAGGGATAATAGATTAATAGACTGTTTGCATACAAAAGGCAGTAGAATATCGATTGAGCAGTTTACAAATGTTCATGTAAAATGATACTGGCTAATTCTTTAAAAATATGCAGCATCATTTCTGTTAAATTCAATACAATATTTGATCAAGGCTTGCTGATGTTTTGGTTTTAGAAATATAAACCTACGCTTTATAAAAAAGATTTTTTTAATTTTTTTTTTTTATATATTTGCTTCATACCTTGTTTGAAAACATTTATTCTTTCAACACTGTAAGTTTAGAGTACCCAATGAAAGTAGCTGCTTGCTGGGTTGTCAAACCGGACATTTTTTGTAGATTCTTTGTTTACAATCAAAACCATGACCATGTTTATGTGTTAAAGTACTTTGTCCGTGGATTTCCGGAACTGAAAAAAGATAGAAAACAGTAATCATTAGACACAGAAGAAAGAAATCTTGACTTGCACAATAAATCAGCCTGTCCGAGGAAGCAACGCTTAGCTACAGTATTTCTTTAATTACAAAGATCAGGAAATAAAGCTTCGATGTTCCAATTAAGGGTCAAATGCTATTAGTACAAAACCGCAAAAAAATACTTCAATATTAACGACCATGTTTTGTTTGCTCTTTACAACGGAATAGTTGTTTGCTTATTTTCAATTAGAAACAACTTAAGAACAAATACAGAAACTTCAAACTTATCCCCGAGCAGCTATTTATCATTATAACTTGATAACCATATGAGAGTTTTGCCACTTAAATTAACCATAACACTGTAACGACTTAACATCTTATACAAAACAAAATTGACAAGAACAAAACAAAAATAAGAGAGAGAGAAAGAGAGAGAGACACAGACAGACACACAGAGATAGAGAGGGGGTAGAGACAGATCAACAGAGATACAGACAGAGGTAGAGACAGACAGACAGGATGAGAGACAGAGAGAGGGGGGAGCTACAAAGAGAGAGAGTTAGAGAGGGATAGACACAGAGAGAGGAGGGAGAAAGACACACAGATGGGGGAGCGAGAGTTAGATAGAAAGACAGACAGAAAGAAAGACAGACAGACCGACCGAGCAACCGACAGAAACAGACAGACGGATCGAAAGAAAATGGTGACGAACAGACCCCCACTGTGGTAGCGCTAGGTAAAGATAATTTATACTTGCAGGCCCGTGTATTTCTTGATGAGCTGGTTAGCATAGTTCCGCTGTTCGTCGGAGAGTAAAAGATGCTCTTCTCTGCAAAACAACCTAAAGTCAAATAATTGTTATCGGTCATTGTTCTCCTCAAACTACTATTTTTAATCGTCGTAACTTGGCATATTAATTGTTATCGATTATTGTTCTCTTCAAATTACTGTTTTCAAATCATGGTTATTTGGCATATTAATCGTTTAATGGTTATTGTTCTCTCCAAACTACTACTTTCAAGATGATAGCTTGGCATTTTAATTTATCATCTAACCATCCGGGCCCAGCTCCCATCTTCTGCTAGTTTGAAAGCGTCTATAACTCCTGTTATATAAGATTATATAAATGTAATACAATTTGACACCTAAACAAGTTAATGGACATCTTTACACACAAAAATATGTGCCTTGCAGAACAGTTATATATAATATTATTTAGTAGTTTAAAAAGAATCCTCTCTTAAAAGCATTATTGGAAATATGTGTTTAAGCTTTAATGCAAACGAAATTCTAACATCAAGAAGTTCAAAGAAAATCGTGAAAACACCACCAAAATTGTCTTCACCGACAAAGTAAATAAAAGAAGATGGGAAAATAAAAAAATTAATATGTTTGCAACTATTCAAATATTCCTGCACTGACTGCAATAAAGGAATATTAGGGGCTAAACCAAAACAAAAAACAGAGAGACAGAGAGAGAGAGAGAGAGAGAGAGAGAGAGAGAGAGAGAGACAGAGACAGAGAGAGAGAGTAAAATATTGAAATACATGTATAAATAAATCCACAAATCAAGTCCAAAGTAAAATACTTTTTTTTACTGTAATGGCGTATTTTTCTTTTACTGCTTCATCAGGAGGAGGGCAGCATACAATATCCAAACACAACAGCATGAGGAGAGAACAAAACAATCTCTTCATAATACACCCACCATGAAAGCAAATTTCTTCTGAAGAAGATATACCCCATTACTTTAATCAGTATTTAGCTTTAAACAAGCGCAGGCGCTAGACCTGTATTTTCACAAAAGTGTGATTATTCATATACGGACCATTGTCACATGCACTAGTGTAGTTAAACACCATTGTTAATCAACGTCAGTTGTGTCTATAGCTATATATGCACACGAGAACTGCGAATACATATTCATGAACAGCAAATTCGATAAATCACACATTTCCGTTAATAAAATTACATCAGACACAGTACTATCTCCGGCTCCCATTCCTGCTTTGATATGATAAGCGAAATGCGCATACATTTTGCAAAGCCAAAGCCAAAGAAAACGTCATTATGAGCTTTTCGTCTATCAAAATGTTTGAAAAAAAGTCCAAGTAATTAAGTTGAAGAGAAGTAAATGCTTTTAGCAGAAGAAAATAAGAATAACCCAGGTTCTAATTTTCCCACAGCCAATGACACAAAAGTAAAAGACCGACGTACGCCTTTTCCATAGCGAAAACTTCCAGGTCTAAGAAAAAAAGCAACATAATTTTAACAGTAAGGTAAGACACCCATAACATAAATATGAAGTTAGTGCATTTTCTCATGTTCTTTGTGAATGCTTATAATTAATTCATAACAGCTATCCCAAAAATCATTTGTGTTCAACAAGTGAATTACGCAAATTCAGAATAGTTTCCTGTTAATATCCCACTGGAGACCACAGTTTCTCCATCGTCACTTTCGATCATTACTTGTCTATGTTGTAATTCAGTCTTCCACCCCTTTCAAGTTAAAAAAAAATACACCTAAATACTGCTAATAATCAAATACATTTCACATAATGCTGCGGGAACCTGAGATCTGTGAGAAAAAAGTTAGTTAATTTATCACTATCGAAAACTACATAAATACTTGTACATGAATACAAAAAGGTAGCATATCATGTCAAATGTAAACTACCATAAATATGTGCCAGATAGACAAACTTCAAAAGGATACATTGAATACATATACACGCAAATGAAAGAATAAAATTACCAGCACAAAAGCCATCAACGAACGCTGAAGAAGAAGAACCAGCACAAAAGCATAGTTCTGCTTGAAAAGTCAAAAGCTCTATATTTCAATGTACGAATAGAAAGTTGACATAAATATTCCCAGTGTACATATCCCCTCGTTTATCAGTGTTTACAAAACGTCAGGAAGGAATCGGAAGGTAAGGTATATAGCACAGTCCAACGTGGAAAGCTTGTGCTGATAATTTCTATTTTTCAAAGTCTGTTTTGGGGTACACAGCACTGCACACAGCAAGGTGACCTAGATGCACGTGTGTCGCGCCTAGGCCTAGCTATATACTCACCCTAGGGAATCTGCAAGCTCTACCCCTGTAGGGCGCTCGGTGTCATCGCTGCCGTTGAGCAAGCCACACAAGACACATCAACATGCATACACGCTGACAAGTCAAACCACGCAGCATCTACACTATCACTGGTGGTAAGGCACAGAGATGGATGAATAACAGATATTTTTGAATTCCATACATCATTTCTTACTTTTGCGCGTTGGTTGAATCATGATTTCAAAACACACAGAGAATTAATGGACACTTTTTGGATAAATCATGAGTTTATTAATCATTGTATGCGTTTTTAGTATATGTATGTCAATTATATGATTCCAAGAATGCGTAGACGATATTTTCAATTTTTTTTCTCTCCAATGTCCACGCAAATCTGTAATCAACGATTTCAAACAAATAAATCAAAACTGCCCTATGCAACTTAGAAACGTTTCAGATTTTGAAGTTAGTATTTCACAATACATTTTTGTCTTTGTCAGTCATTTTAATGGTATCAGCAGGTCCTAAGTTAACTGCACAGAAAGAGACTAGTTCATAAGCTCTCTCTGTTTTCGCCTTAACACCAGTGATACAACTTAAAAACGTTATGTCTGAATTATGAATATGTTCTTTGGCCATGCTTATTATGCAGACAACAAACGAATATGCTTGACATATATTCGAGGTATCATCCCATCACCTTGATATATCGTTGAAATGTAATTCGATGAATGTCTAATCAAGCCGTATGTTCTAAAGACAATGCAGGCCTTCTGATGTAAAAAGGAATAAAACAAATTGAATGATACAGTCAGTAGACCTGAAGTAGCATCTCTCTTGCCAAAGAACAAACACAGAAAAGACATGCAGTAATCCACTTTTTGAGAGCACAAATGCTGCAAAACAAATTTGTTACAAAACTGAAGCTTCAAACATGCAATGACAGATTTGTGTGTTCCCCTTCAGCAGGAGACAAATTCAACACAAAAATTATAAAGAAAACAAAACAAAACACAAAACGAGAGTGCACGCTTTGTCAACAGATGTTAACACTGTTTGGCAGAAGAAGAAACAAGGAACAGATTTAACCATAAACGAGTGACGGAGACATCTCCAGATACTTACAGCTGTAGCTCGAACCAGGACTTGGTGGTGTGTTTCTTCCTCATCTCGTCCAGAAGGCAGTCCTCCTTGTCGAACTCTCGCTGAAGGTTCCTGGCGATCTGACCAGCCTCCGTGCGTGTGAACATCAGCTTCTTACCATCAGCACCATTGTCCGTCTTGTCCTCAGGGGACAGGCGTGTTGGTGGGGAGTGGCTCCGAGACAGTGTATAGCGAGGGCTGCAGCTTCGATCGCGAGCACGACCGACTGACGATGTCCCGTTCTTCAAGATTCCCCTTCTGCTATCCGCGAAACGTCCTGGGCTGGTACTAGCACTGCGCTGCTTTTTGCGCTCGAAAAGGACAGAGTCGTAAGAACGGTTCAGTCTGTCGTTGGACAGACCTCTGGCCGGGCTGCAGCTGGAAGACCTGGCTTCTCTCGGTCTCTGAGACACCCTGACTGGAGACCTTCCTCGTGTCTGAGGGGACCGGGCCCGGCTTTCCCTCGTTGTCTGAACTGTTCTTTCTGATATCATGGTGTAGGAGGAACCAGGTCTGTTGCCTTCAGTGGAGTAAGGCCGATAAGGGACTGGCTTTTGGATAGGGGAACTGTCTCGCGACCGTGGTCTTCCGTAAGGGACCTCGTCAGACACACGGTCGTCAATATTCATACTGTCCAACTTTGTGGGGTAGTGCTCGAGATCTGGGTAGTCGATGAAAGCAACAGGTGAGCCTTGTCTTTCGGGGCTGCCGTACCTCTCGGCAGATAGATTTCGGTACCTGGAGTGGACGAGCAATGACACAGGTGCTAGAAACGTTATGCACGTGCAATCAGTGCGTGGTAAGGTAGGATAAGTTAGGTGCTGTGGTATTTATTGGTGTGTCTTTGTGTATGTCTGAGACAGATGGAAAGCGAGAGACAGTAGAATGGCTGTGGGGAAATGAGGGGCAAACTGGCATAATAAAGGAAATATGAAGAGAACGGGGACGGGACCACTAATTTAGAAAAAAAATGTGTACGTGGTGGTGCACACTCACGATTACATGAATGTATTAGCACCGTGAGAACTTGCAGTTGGTTATAGTTTATTTCAGCCCATAGTGAAACAATAAGAGTTCGCCAGACCACAATACTCACCTAGGCTTCCTGTGAGGATAAATTTCACGATACGAAGAAGGCACTGTAGGAGACAAGTCATTGAAACTGTAATTAAGTCCTCTTCCAGGACTGGGTGGCAGTGGTGTAATCCCTGAGACATTCGGGGTGGCGGCTGCCGATTTGGACGGGGTGGTTCTGGGTGTCAGCAGCTCTTCGTTCCGGGTACTTGATCGATGGAGCGTAGCAGAGGCTGATCGGAAGCGTTCTGAGACAGAGCTAACACCGCTGGAGCTGTTGTACTCAGCTTCTTTCTCATCCTTAGCGCCTTTCTCTTGGTTGTAGTTGCTGATGATGGATTTTACCTGGAGAAGAAAAACACTGTGCTTGTACTACATACTAAAACCTTTGTTTTCAAAACATGTGTTTGAAGAAACCGCCCTAACTTAAAAAGATTTATCCCTTCAGCCTACGAAGTGACCCCCACTTTTTGGACTGTCTTCCCGAGAGCTATTATTCTTGGATTTGGGAAAAGAAATGGAAATCTGTGTAGTGAAATAATATCACCCATACAGTATGCATTGATTTGACCTGCTTCTGACAGTTTTTTCTTTTTAAACTTCATGCTTTCTCGGGGAGGTGTGGCAATATTCGTCTGTCGTCACATTTCTTCTGCATTATCCTTCCTTGCATGCCGAGTTTAGAAAAAATGATTTAAAAAAAAAGACAAATAAACACCTTTTGTTCATTCTGAGATCGTTCAAGCCTGTTCACTTTGTGCTGCATTTCATTGCGCTCTTGTCGAAGATCGTCCAGACAGTTCCGTAGCTCTCTGGTGGTGTTAACCGATTTGAAATGGCTTTTCTTCAGGTCGTCCATCTCCTGTAGGAAAGCAAAGACATATAAATTGCACATATCACTTCAAAATCAAAACACAGAAAGGTAAGTTCATGGACCGTTTAACTGTAAACAAAATAAAACATTTAGTAGGACCTTAATCAACTGATCTTCAAAGTGGATGATCAAGATACACGAAAGGCAAATGATCGTGAAGGGTGATCACTAAGTTTTGTGGTGTTCGCTCTTCACTTACATGTAAGTTCAGTATTCCAATTCTGTTAGTTGTCTCTTCCATCTTATTATGAATCAATGAACAATTCACAGCAAGAACATTTTGGTCAAGCACACACGTGTATCGGACATCAGAAACCAGAAAGAAATTACCCTGCGATTGATGAATGTGGCTGAAGATAGTTCTGTCCCACTAAATTCCAATGAACGCAAACGATAACAATGAATTAATTGTTGATTAATGAAATCTTCAAAAGAAATGGTGGCATGAAGGAATTGAAAATGGTGTCAAACAAACCCTCTTGAGTGAAGAATTATCGTTCTGAATGAAGGACGCTTTGTCCCTAAGGTGAGCATTCTCCTGCTTTAAGGCGTCGATGCCAGATTTGGACCGGTCGAGGATAGACAACGTGTGTTCTAGCTCTCCTTTAAGCTCTTCGTTGTCTGCCCTTGCCTGCTTTACAAGAAGCTCGAGATCCTTCCCTCGCCCCTCGCTCGTTTCTGAACGGACTTTTTCGCGCTCAAGAGCTGTGCGGAGTTCCATGTTTTCGGCTTGAGACTTGGCCAAGTGTCTTCGGCAGTCATCCAGGACCTGTTAAAATAAAAAGGGTGTGATTATTTGCATACAATGTCTTATTGTATTTGTGCGCTTCATCTACTGGACTGCCACTCTGAACAAAACAACAAAGACAAAATACGGGATAACACCTAAACCGCGTTCTTTTTACATGCAATCGAGCAACCGTCATATCAGTTGATTCTCTATTAAAAAGGACAAAGAATGACGCAGACACAGACGACACAGACAGATGTACAGAAAGACGGACGGGCAGACAGATAGACAGAAAGACGGACGGGCAGACAGACAGACAAACAGACAGACAGACGGAAGATGACTAACATAATTGCAGACTTAACAAGTAAGGACACACTTACTTCATTCGTTTTGCTGAGTTTTTCCTGAATCTCGTGCCTGGCGTTGCTTAGCTTGGCCTGCAGAATGTCGTTCTCCACAACAGAAGAGGCCAGCGCCTGTTTCAGCTCGATCACATCCTCCTCGGCCAGCGTTCGCTGCGAAATCAGACGCTTGTAGTTGTCACGGCGACCTGGCTCCAGCCCTTCCACATCGGATAAATCTTTCCCCCAGATCTCTTGCGTGACACTGCGAATCGGACTCTTGTAACCGAGGCTTATGGCTCGGCCAGATCTGGGACTCGCTCTTCCTGCTGCTTTCTCGAAAGTATCGTCAGAAGCTCGAGCCCCGAGAGCAGTTTCTGACTCTGCTCTTCTTCGAGGAGAGACGATTTCCGCGGCTTGAGATCTGTCAGGGGAAGGAGACTGTCTTCCGCGTGTTCTGCTGACGTTGGGAGAGTCTCTGCCGTACTGACGTCTCGGGGAGACGGAGGGGAGACCTGATTGGGAACGTGGGGGACTTGAGCCGGAGCGAGTGGCTTCCCAAGGTCGAGGGGAATGCTGAAACCGCTGACCAGTGACACCGTCTTTGGGTGCCAGCAGCATTTTGCTGTCCGTCTCTTGGATCTCGCTCCGTGAGGTGTAGTAGGTGTTTGCCTGACCCGTAGAAGTAGTTGTATAACTCGTCGATCTGCCTCGGCTAGCGCTCCTCCTCTCAGGGCTGGAATCTTCCATGCCTTCTATTTTCTGTTTCAGCCCCTCGATCTCCTTGCATAGAACCTCGATGAACTTGGCTTGTGCCAGAGAGTCTGTCGCGCCAGGGACATAAGGTCTTGGCTCTCTCACCTGCCTCTGCCGTTCCCATGCTTCCCTTCTGGGCACTCTACCTTGACCGCCTACCCTGGGACTTGGAGATCGGCGCGGCGACAGGAGATCTTCAGGTAACTCAAGTGGAGGTAGTCGTTCATGTGTTCCTCCAAAACTTGGACTTCTTCTGGGAGATATAACCCGTAGCGGTCCCGGACTGTGGTAGGAGGTCTGTAGTGCTGCCTGTCTGTAAGTGGATGAAGAGGGACTGGCTCTGAAAGCAACTGGGCTGGAGGTGTAACTTCTCTGCATTGGAGAGGTTAAAGCGTCTACGTTAGGGGGTTTAACCCGTCTAAACGGTGCATCTTCCGTACCGCCCATTCTGTCTAGGCTTGCCTCCCTGACAGCGATTCTCTGTCGAGCTAAACTGTCTAACTGTTCCATTGCCTCAGCTGCCACCTGTTCCCTCCTCGGCGACAGGGAGTGGTAGCGCGAAGCGTCTGAGGCTGGCACAAGCGGAGACACAGTCTGTCTTTCCGACAAAGACTGTGTCCTTCTCTGATCCCTTACTCTACCCGAACGCAGGTCAGCAATTCTGATATCCGTGGGTTTTGACACCCTGTGGCGATGTGGGGTAGGTCTGGGAATCCATCTTACAGAATCGCTCTCTTCCTCCTGCGTTGGTGATTTTCGTGTGGAAGCAGCACCTGCTTTATCCACCTTGACCACTTTCTTTGGATCCGTTTCATCAGAGGGCTGTTGCGTTGGTGATGTTCTTGAAGGACTCCTACTGTCGTTTTCTTTGGGCATTTTGAGGTTGACTTCCAGCCTGGCCTGGCGGAGCGCGTCGAAAAGGAGCAGCACCTCCTCTCCTTGTCCTGGGATCATCAGAACTGGGGCATCAGGGCCGAGGTCGGGCAGAATGACTCGCTGAGCTCGACCGCTTCTCTTCAGTTCTTCCAGCCGTTCCATGAAGGTGCTGCTCGCTTCCAGTGCCTGGGTGGAGGGCTCTGTTCGGCTGCCTTCCCCTTGTCTTTGCTGCTGGTTCTCTGTGGGGTTTCTTCTGTCGCCGCTGCTTTTCCCTGCCTCTCCTGGTCTGTTGGCGTGCCCACTGCTTCTCCCACTCGGGCTTGGGCTCTGTCGCCTTTCTCCCGATCTTCCGTTGCTGGGCTGTGTAGTCTCTTCAGGCAGACTGCTGCTCCTGTCGGCGTAAAGGGACTTTCGATAGGGGCCACCGGGACTCAGTGAACTGGGCCTTTTCTCGAAATGCTCTCTACGCTTCCAGACTGGCTCGTAGGGCCTGCCGTACACCTCAGATTCTCTAGAAGTTGACCTGGAGAGATTGTGACGAGGGAACCTTGGAGATTGTGTGGAGAGTGTCGATTGAGGGGAGTGAATGTCATTAATTCCCTGAAGAATTTGCCTGGGTGACCTCGGGGACATGTCTGACACATCAGGAGACGTCAGCGGTCCTTGAGACAGACGGTCTATCGTCTCCTCCCACTGAAGGTAATAGTCTGTTGGTCGTTTGATTTTGATTCTCGCCGAGGTAACTCTGTTTGGTTCAGTTCCTGTTGGTTTCTTCGCACCGTTGCTGACGATGTATTGATCTCCTGGTCTTTTCGGAGCCGTTTGTTCTCTCTCTTTGGGCTTGGGCGCAGAAGACTTGCCGTTGGAGGCCTTGCTTCGCACAGTGAAGTAGCCCTCGTCCAACGCTCCACTGGAAAAATCGGACATGGACTCTGTCTCTCGCTCGCTCGGCCCCTGGCTGGCGTCTGTGTCTTTGTCTTTGTCACGGTCTGATGTTGGCAGGTGTTCCTTCACACGCTCGCTGATCGTCTGCATCAGCACCTGTTCTGCTTCGTTGATGAGGAAGGTGCCGCGCTCTCCTGGTGACCGGTCACGCCCTGAATACAAACACGGGTGACAATGAAGTTTGTGGAGTCTTTTGCTCTGGAAATCAAGTGACTAAAGATGAGGAAGTGGGGATGTGACAAACGAGAGGCAAAACTCCTTCAATATTCAGTTCAGCACATTTAACAAATGGACTGACACAGTGCATGCAGGAGGGTTTTTTATATCATAAAAACGACGACTGAACAAAGAGCTGATATTTGAAGGCGGCTTCATTGCACGCTAGAATATTCTTTCTCTAACACACACACACACACACACACACACACACACACACACACACACACACACACACACACACACACACACACACACACACACACACACACACACATTCTCTCTCTCCCTCTCTGTCTGGCTGGCTGGCTGGCTGGCTATCTCTCTCTCTCTCTCAGTCTCTCACTCTCTCTCTCTCTCTCTCTCTCTCTCTCTCTCTCTCTCTCTCTCTCTCTCTCTCTCTCTCTCTCTCTCTCTCTCTCTCTCTCTCTCTCTCTCTTACCCGAAAGCATAGAGTTGGTATCTGAAGAGAACAAGTCAGACTCAACAGATTCTTGGCTCCTAGTCTTCACAGATCCTCTTACAGGGGCTGTGATAAGGGAGCTGTCTGCAGACGATGATCTCTTTGGTCTTCCCTGCATCTGCTGCTGCTGTTGTTGCTGTTGGAAAGTCAGCCCTACTGCTTCTGAGTGTCCTCTGCGGTTCTCTACCTCTTCTGAAGCTGATCTGTTCCTTTCCTCCTGTTGGCATAGTGGGAAATTGTTGAGTTTTGTTTGTTTGCAGGAATGTTTTGTCTATGTAGGTTACATGCATGAAAGAAATGTGTTGCTCGCCTTTTACAGCTCTGTCCTTTCTGCAGTTAACATCTCTCTGTCGCTCTTTTCTACCTCGTTATGCATGCGCGTGCGTGCGTTGTTTCGTGCCTATATATATATATATATATATATATAAAACATCAGAAATTGTGAAAGAAACAATTAAATAAAATAAATTAAATAAAAGAAATATATATATATATACAGTACGTATATATATATATGTGTGTGTGTGTCAGTGTGTGTGTGTGTGTCAGTGTGTGTGTGTATGTGTATGTGTGTGTGTGTGTGTGTGTGCGTGTGTGTGTGTGTGTGCGTGTACGTCCGTGTCCGTCCGTGTCAGCGTGCGTGCATGCGTTCGTACGTTCCTATGCCTGCATGTGTTGTCATGTCTGACTGTGTGTGCCCGTTGATTTAAAATGATGACCAAATGTGGTACATACCCTTGCCATGGCCGCCTCCTTTCCATCCACACTGTACATCTCACGGCGAGCTGAGCGGGCAGTGGTGCAAACCTGCCGACAAGTTAGGCTATCTTTACGGCTACAGGGCATACAACATGTACCAACGCTATCTTTTTCATATTCATTACTCTATTATCCAGCGGCTGGGGAATTCGGGTTGCTCCTCCTACTTAAAATCTAGCAGCAGCAAGATTATCGATCACTACCAAGGTGTGTAGCGTGTTAAGATGTAATCAACCACCTGCACGTTTTGCAGTGGGACTGAGGTATTTTACGTGACATGACCTGGATTCGATATAGATCTGAGGATCACAAGTTCAATTCTCTGCCAACTGAGCTACCAGACCGGACTTAACATCCACTTCAGCATGTTGACTTTTTCCTGTTGAGATGGCATGTCCATTCATGCTTACGCAGCTTAAGGTCCACGCCTTAAGGCCTTGTTTTACATTGTTTTGATATACCTATGTTTTGTTTAGACGTTCATAACTCCTCGTCGACTTTCCTCAATAAAATAATACAAACCTTTTTCTGGGAGAACAAAAATTTGATCATTTTTTGCAAATGTTAATTACTGTAGACAGGTACATTCATCTCTTATTATTAAACATAAGATAAATTCTATTTGATTAACATAAGATTAATTGAATAGAAATGACATACCCTTCTCTTGAGCAGAGACAAGTAAATCATCAAGGTGTGCTCGTCTACTGTTCCATCTATGATGTCATTGGGACTGGAACAGAAGCAAGAATGACGTAAATCTTTGAGTATTCGTTCCCATTCAAGAGTAAAAAGAAACAAATAGTGATCAAGCTGAAGGCATAGTGACTTTTCACATTTATCCTACATACGTGAGAGAGACACCCGTGAGATAATAATCGTTCAAATCACACGTGTGTATATCATGTAAATGAGGTCATGTCAAGCAAGTCTGGCAGGGACCTATTTTTCCACTGCTTATGATGCCAAGGTCACCGAGACAAACGTCATTATAGAAACACAAATTGCGCTCGCTAATTACCCTCGATGAATCTTTAGAACTAACACGTCACGCCACACTTTTAGAATTAGAGTGACGTTTCTTTGCTTTGACGTAATAGATTGCACGAGGCTTTAGAAGAGATCGAGGTTCCAAAACAAGCGTCTTCAATTTAGCTGCCTCGACTGCAGGACATTTTCAGTCAAATTCACGTAAGTACAGTATGTAGGATAAACAGAATACTACATGGCTTGCTGTGTCGTACCAGATTTACACTCGTTGCTTTTTCAAATAGTGAACAGCTCGCTTTCGCTCGCAGTTCAATATTTAAAAAAACAAACTCGTGTAAATCTGGTACGACACAGTAAGCCATGTAGTATTCTCTATGTGCGTCATGGTGGCGCCAAACAACAGGACGAGACAACTGTCTTTCTGTCTGTCACTCTCTTTTTCACTCTCTTACTCTCACTCTTTCTCTCTCTGAAATTGCGACCCCTTCTGTATCTCTTTCTGTCTCAAAAAGTACTATTTGCTCTGTCTCTGTCTCTCTCTTCTAAAATGGCAGGCAATGCTTCTCACCTGATGACGGTCCGTCTGACGCCATACCGTTCCTCGATTTCCTGCAGGAGTTTGTAAAGGTGGCCCACTTTTTCCTGACAAACATGACCCACAACAGTTTACAAGTGACACTCAATGTCTGGAATGTTTAACATTTAATTATTTCTAAAGTGCTGGATTTTTGGCAGGAAAGCATGACAGATCCCTACTTTGCGTTTTGTTTCTTCGTAGGAAGCCATGAGAGATCTCTACTTTGCGTTTTGTTTCTTCGTAGGATGCCATTACAGATCCCTGCTTTGTGTTTGGTTTCTTCGTAGGAAGCCATAAGAGATTTTATTTTGCGTTTTGTTTCTCTGTTGGAAGCCATGACAGATCCTTACTTTGCGTTTTGTTTCTTGGCAGTAAGCCATTACAGATCTATTCTTTGCGTTTTTCTTCTTTGCAGGTAAACTTGTCAGTTAAGATGCCTACTTTGTGTTTTGCTTCTTTGCAGGAAGCCAAGACAGAGCCCTACTTTGCGTTTTGCTTTTTTGCAGGCAAACTTGACAGTTAAGATGTCTACTTTGCGTTTTGCTTCTTTGCAGAAAACATGACAGTTAAGATGTCTACTTTGTGTTTTGTTTCTTTGCAAGAAAACATGACAGATCCTAACTTTGCGTTTTAGATCGTGAATTGCAGAAAAAACAGAAATCTGAGGAGAAATAACGTACCTCTGTCTCGTCGATGTGATGCCCAGCAAATTTCCGCAGCAGTTTTGTGAACCAGTTTCCCGTGCAAAGGCTGCAACACAATGCGTAAATATTTTAGTCTGCTTTAGGCGTACAGGGCTTTAAATCAAAACACAAACAATCCTTTTCGTTCTTTTTTTGACTTCGACCTCTGGGTTATTACATGTCATATGCAATGGAACTTTAAAAATATGTTTTCAGCTCGTTTCAAACCTTCTGACTTGCAAAGACACAAACTACAATAAAGACAAAAATTACGATTCATCAAGGGAAATTAACGTGTATGTCATACCTAAAGGCGAGTGTGTTCTTGGCGTCAAAGGCCACCTCCAGTTCCCACTGACACCAGTCCAGAAGGCTCTTCTTGGCCACTCCAACACTGCGCTGAAAGCTGTTCGTGCCTGAGGGCAGACAAAGAAACAGACATTTGAAGGCATTGGGTTGAAACTAAGGGTTCCATACCACCTAAAACAACCTAGACAATAAAGGCGTATATGAATAATTAAACACAGTTCAGGCTTACCCCCAAAAATAGCAGTTACTAAAATAATTTTTGTCTCAACCTCTTTCAGTCAATGCACATCGTAACAGTTATATCAAAATTGCACAAACAATACCAAAAACCAAAAATAAAATCTAGCTAACTAATATATAAGACCATTCAACCTTCCGAATTGCGGATCTCGAGCCACTCACCGATATAATGAATGCCATAATTGAGGATGAGTAGCCACATCACATCCAGCAAGGACTTGATGTCACCGTCGATGATGTCTGCAAAGTACAAGATCGTTTTTTTTAAACTTTTTATTTTAACATCGGTTCCAGGAAAACAATTGTGTGTGTACATTTTCTGCAAATAGTAAAGGACTGTCCGTCCGTCCGTCCGTCCGTCCGTCCGTCTCTCTCTCTCTCTCTCTCTCTCTCTCTCTCTCTCTCTCTCTCTCTCTCTCTCTCTCTCTCTCTCTCTCTCTCTCTCTCTCTCTCTCTCTCTCTCTCTTCTCCTTATTCGGTGAATATTTGTGCTGATAAGGATTATAACCTATGGACTTATTCTGTACCATGGAAAACGACAGTGATTTCCATAGACTACATTTTTCTATGTTATCAGCGAACCCCACTCAAACCCACGAAAATAAAGCACGCCCACTCAAACCCACGCGAGAGAGAGAGAGAGAGAGAGAGAGAGAGAGAGAGAGAGAGAGAGAGAGAGAGAGAGAGAGAGCGAGAGAGAGAGAGAGAGAGAGAGAGAGAGAGAGAGAGAGAGAGAGAAGACTGAAAAATAACGAAATGCAAAACCCACATGTTACAACACCACAGGTGTATAAATGACGTACCTTGGGCAGAGAAGGTGATCTTGATGCCATGGTTCTTCATGTGATCCAGCGCACTCTGGACGAAGGCACGCTGAGTTGTGTTGCTAGAGGCCTGTGGGAGTGATAATAATCAAAAGCTCATAACTTCTTTGAATAGTATTATTTAATCAGAGTATGTCTGCGTGTGCTTATACCTAGTGATATTGTAAAGCGCATAGTGCTTTTAGTTATGCGCTATAGAAATCTCCTTAATAAATAAATAAATAAATAGTATCAAAGGCACATCACAAATATGAAGTATGCATGTGCGTGTGCGTGTGTGTGTGTGTGTGTGTGTGTGTGTACGTGTGTACGTGTGTGTTTATAGTCTTAGCAGATGCTAAATCCAAATCAAAAGATGTCGTTTCCATATCTAGTGATTAGGCATACATAAGTGGGATCTGGTAATAGTTACATGACATGACGTCCGAAAATTTAGTTTGGTTGACTAAACACAACATTTGAGTGTCTTTTGCTGTGGTAACATTATTTTAATGTAAGTGAGATCCTGCGACTAATCTTGACATGTACGTAGGATTTGTGGGTTATACATATTCATGTACTTGTTGGCTTCCCTGCAAAAATAATGAATGCAGGATTTGGTGACCAAACATCGCACGTTTACAAACGTTGACAAACAATATCGTTACGATTTGCCACCATTTTCTTTACGAACAAAGGAGCTTGAAAGTATGTGAAACGGTAAATATGTGAAAGTGGGCAATTGTTTATCGTGTGTTAATGACGCCTTCAGGTATGCTTATGTTCGTCTATTTTCGCTTATATATCGTAATTGCTTGCTAGAGGGATAAAGACGACCGTCCAAGTTCACTTATCAGTGGAGACCACACGTCCGGTTAAACACCATGCAGATACCAGACAGATCGGAGCCCCTATCAAGTTCATGAACTAAGACAATGTACACAACGGAATTCACCTATCACCGTCAAGAGGGAATGTCTCTTATCGCTCGGCTGTACAGCGGCTTAATTCAGTGGAACCTACGCATGTGTAACCTAAGTGTGAAACAGATTCCGGAACAGGAAGATCAAGACGGTTCTCTTGTCCTTAAAACACTAGTGCTGTCTTGAGAAGCATGTCATGCTGAAGAACAATGGTTACCTGAGGGTTTTTTGTGGCACTGTATAATTGGTATTTGATTGCACTGCGTATTGGTTTTGTTGTTGGATGTAGTTTGTTGAATTCGTCAGAAAAAGAACTTGACATGATGCGTGCGGGCATGACCCAAAATAGTACTTTCCTAGCAAGTGCATTATACCACGTAGAACCTTAAAGGCATATGTACTCGATGACTATACACGCTAATTGCTTTACCAACAGCTGGAGACATGCTAAATTAAGTTCCCTGCAAAATATTGTGGTCTAGGACCCCTTCAATGTTGAGATATGTTAATTTTCATTTTGATCTGGATCGTCCTATTTATAGATTTGGCAACACATGTAACGTTGATGCAAGGGAGCTAACACCGCGGCTTTGTTGACATCCTCACTTTTTCAGAGGCTAGAACAAGCTGTAATGCATGTATTATGGTCCGCGCATGGTGACATATCGTCATTATATGGTCTTATGGTGCGTTTGACATCGATTATGGGCAAACTACACTTTGTAAACACGGGAGCGCGTACATATGCCTTTAAGCTAATGAAAGAAAGATGTATGTACAGTTTAAGATTAAAAGCACCTACATTTAAAAACAGCTTCAAGCAATTTCACATTTAACACACTTAAACTTTACGAAAGCTTGGCCCATGGTACAAAAGAATACTGATCGATTCTCCAGCATTAGAGATAAAGATGTACGTGATTTAGACACGTAATGGTGGGTTTTTCGTGTTTTTTTTTGGCGTGCGTTTTTTTTTTTAAAGATCAAAACGACTTTCAACTAGTTCACTGAGAGGGTTAGAATGCTCGCTTAACTACCCACTTTCTTGGCAGTC